>NW_022436941.1:67013577-67098286 GCF_009761245.1 Sapajus apella
ATATATATATATATATATCAAAAGCTCTGAGAGGCGGGGCACAGTGGCTCATGCCTGTAATCCCAGCACTTTGGGAGGCCAAGGCCAGCAGATTGCGAGATAAGGGAGTTCAAGACCAGCCTGGCCAACATGGGGAAACCCAGTCTCTACCAAAAATACAAAAATTAGTCAGGCATGGTGGCATGGGCCTGTGATCCTAGCTACTCGGGAGGCTCAGGCAGAGAACTGCTTGAACCTGGGAGGTGGAGGCTTGCAATGAGCCGAAATTGCACCACTGCACTCCAGCTTGGGCAACAGAGTGAGACTCTGTCTTGGGGGGAAAAAAAAAGAAGCTCTGAGAAATACTGAAATAATGACACGTTTCACTTTGCTTAACCCAGAATTTTATAAGTTTCTTTGACCTCACAACACTTTTGTTTTTCTTCTTCCCTGACATCTATTAATATCTCACAGAACAGTAATTGTCCTCAAAACAGGTTTTGGGAAATGCTGAGCTACCCATTTTCAAACAAAATACAAGAGTCATTTCTATTGCACAAATCTGGTTACCCATTTTTTGCTAAATTAAATCAGTTCTAAGGAATGAGCCTAAAAGCCTTATTATTGTTCTCTGGTTAGTTTATCAAATTAAATTCCCTGACCCCATATTTAATGCCCAAGTTTCTTCTGCACTAAGCTACAGAAATCATCAAAACAAATTATATCTAATGTGTAAATGGTAAGAACTCCTAAAAAAAAAAAATCCAGAATAGTGAAATTACAGTTTTGGCAGTAATGCAACAGCCCAAAAACTTAAATCAATTTTATTTATGAGGAATGGCAGAGTTGAAATGCCTGTCGTCGATTAATTTTGACCACGTCAATTAGAATACAGTACGAGTATTTCAAGATCCTGAATTACTTTCAAGAACTGAGGACCATTTAGTAAAAGGATGGCCCTTAGCTTAAATTTCATCAATTTAATGAACAAGCTATTTTCTCATAGACAGGTAGCCATTAATTTCATTTGAATGGCCCTTAACGCCGAAGAAACTGTCTTCATTCCCTTTTGAAAAAGCTACACTCAACAAGACAGATCCTTATTTATTTAGAAATATCTTAAAACATGAATCCACAGAGAAACTCTAGGCATGATTCAGATACAATTTTGAAATTGTGGGATTTTGATGGGTAGGGGCACACTGCTAACTATCACAATTCCTCAAACTTAGTTAACTACTAAACTCAGAGTAATTCAGCAATGACAAATGGATACAGTCTCAAGTGCTTGAGTATACCTAAGAGAACTTTCTTAAACAAATTAGATAGGCATTTTACTCCTGCAACTTCAAATTCTCTGTGTTCACATGTATTGTTACATTAATTTTTTGAAGTATAGTCAGAAGCCACACGACATTTCGTCAACAACTAATGCCATATACGAGAGTGGTCCCAAAAGATTATAATAGATATGAAAACTTTCTATTACCTAGTGACATCATAGCTGCCATAACATAGTGCAGCACATTACTCATGCTTGTGGTTATGCTGGTATAAACAAACCTACTGTGCTGCCTGTCACATAAAAGTACTACACAGCACATAACACACAACACATAACACTTGATAATAAATGGTGTTACTGGTAAATGTATTTACTGAACTACACTTATTATTAGAGTGTAATCCTTCTACTTATTAGAAAAAAACAACTGTAAAACAGCATCCAGCAGGTCACTCAGGAGGTATTCTAGAAGGCATTGTTGTCATAGGCAATGACGGGGTGTTTTTTTTTTTCTTTTTTTTTGAGATGGAGTCTCACTCTGTCACCCAGGCTGCAGTGCAGTGGCGCAATCTGCTCGCTGCAACCACCACCTCCAGGTTCAAGCAATTCTCCTGCCTAAGCCTCCTGCATAGCTGGGATTATAGATGCACACCACCACGCCCAGCTAATTTTTGTATTTTTGCTAGAGATGAGGTTTTGCCATGTTGGTCAGGCTGGTCTTGAACTCCTGACCTCAAGTGATCCGCCTACCTCGCCCTCCCAAAGTGCTGGGATTACAGGTGTCAGCCACCATGTCCAGCTGAAGATGACAGTTCTATGCATGCTACTACCCCAAAGACCTTTTAAGAGGACAAAATGTGGAGATAAAAGAGTGATCCTGATGATCCTAATCCTATGTAGGCCCATTCCTACTATGTGTGTGTCTTAGTTCTTGGGAAAAAGGTTTAAAAAGCTAAAAAAAAATTTTAAATGTAAAAATAAAGTTGATTGAGTAAAGACATAAAGAAAATATTATTGTGCAACTGTAGTGTGTTTCTTTTAGCTGTCATCACAAAAGAGTCAAAATGTTTAAAAATTTTTTAAAGCTTTTAAAGAAGTTATAGTAAGCTAAGGTTATTGAAGAAAACAACTTTTAATAAAATTTAATGTAAACAAAATGTACAGTGCTTATAACATCTACAGTAGTGTACAGTAATGTCCTAAGCCTTCATATTCACTCACTACTCACTCATTAAATCAACCAGAGCAACTCCAGTCCTGCCATCTCCATTCACCATAAGTGTTATAGTCAGGTGTAGCATTTTTAATCTTTTATACTGTATTTTTACTATATCTTTTCTACGTTTAAACACATAAATATCATTTTGTTGTTATAACTGCCTACAGTATACAATACAGTAACATGCTATACAGGTTTGTAGCTTAGGAACAACAGACTATATCATATAGCCAGGTCTGTAGTAGTCTATAACATCTAGGTTTGTGTAAGTAAGTACATAATCTTTGAAACAGTCTCACTCTGTCATCCAGGCTGGAGTGCAGTGGCACAGTCTCGGCTCACCACAACCTCTGCTTCCCATTTCAAGCAATTCTGGTGCCTCGGCCTCCCAAGGAGCTGGGATTATAGGTGTGCACTACCATGCCTGGCTAATTTTTGCATTTTTAGTAGAGACAGGGTTTCAACATATTAGCGATTCTGGTGTGAACTCCTGACCTCAGGTGATTCGCCCACCTCAGCCTCCAAAAGTGCTGGGATTACAGGCAAGAGCCACCATGCCTGGCCATGTGTAAGTACATTCTATGATGTTCACACAATGACAAAATTGCCTAACGACATTTCTCAAAGTGTATCCCCATTGTTGACACATGGCTACACTATCCTGTCATCCACTAAAGACGTATAAAAGTACTCTAATCCTAATAATCTTTAATCTGAGGGTAACGCTTAGCAAATCTAAAAGTTTCCATAAACTAGCCATCTCACTGCTTTAAAGTAAACAAAATCTCCATATTCCGTTTCAAGTGTCTCATTAATTAATAGTGGTAAAAGCATGAGCATAAAAAGTCACAATTTCAATCATTTTAATTCTAAACCCAAATTTTAAAAACTTAAATCACTTAAATCACTCTAATTTCTAACTTCTTTCACTCTAGAGACTCAATTATCTTTTCCCGCTAGTGTATACAGGTCCTGCCACCCAAATTTGATTCTCACTATACTGTCAGGTTGTTTCCCACTGAGACTGGTCAACCCACCTGACCTGAAAAAATAGTTAAGTAGAGAAAAGGATTGTTTTCCCTTCCAAAATGCCCCAAAATTAAAGTCTACTCTCTGTGAAGAAACAATGATTAACCTCTTCTGCAGCTGTACATATATGACGAAGAGGGAGAGAAACAGAAATCTCTAAGATCTTGAGAAAGAACAAACACACACATTAGCAATATGCCATCATAGTTATTTAAAAGTAGCATGGTCACATATTTGCTCAAATAAATTAACGTTCCCATCTTAAAAAGGGCAGAATGGGCTGGCATGGTCACTCATGACTGTAATCCCAGCCAGCATTTTGGGAGGCTGAGTTGGGCAGATCGCTTGAGCCCAAAAGTTTGAGACCATCCTGGGCAACATGGTGAAACCCTGTCTCTATTAAAAATAAAAAAAAATAGCCAGACATGATGGTGCACACCAGCAGTCCCTGCTATTCAGAAGGCTGAGGTGGGAGGGTCACCTGAGCCTAGGAGGCAGAGAGGTTGCAGTAAGCAGAGATGAGATCATGCCACTGCACTCCAGCCTGGGTGACAGAGTAAGACTCTGTCTTTAAAAAAAAAAAAAAAAAAAGCATCAAACAAACCCAAAAAGGCAAGACGAACAAAAAAATGTAATGGGGAAGCAGAACATGAAAAGGAAATAGAAAGATGTGCTGAACATTCTTTTTTATAAAGTAGCATCAACAAACAAAAAACTCTATGTACCCCAGAACCTAAAGTACAATTAAAAACAAAAAAACAAAAAAAACAACTCTGATTGGCCAGGCACAGTGGTTCACGCCTGTGAACCACTGTAATCCCAGCACTTTGGGAGGCCAAGGTAAGCAGATCATGAGGTCAAGAGATCAAGACCATCATGGACAACACGGTGAAACCCCTTCTCTACTAAAAATACAAAAAAATTAGCCAAGCATTGTGGTGCATGCCTGTAGTTCCAGCTACTCAGGAGGCTGAGGCAGGACAATTGCTTGAAGCCAGAAAAAGGAAGTTGCAGTGAGGTACAATCGCACTACTGTACTCCAGCCTGGTGATAGAGCGAGACTCTGTCTCAAAACAAACAACAACAACAACAACAAAAAACCTCTGACTACAGCAAATTCTATTTGTTCCAATTTAGAAAATTAACAAAACGGCAAATACTTAGCTGATAGAGACTAATCATTTAATGTGAAATTAACAAATCAACAATTGCTTTATAAATGTGTGCTGCTAATGATTTAAGACAAAACAGCACTTGCTGAAGTCTGCAATGACCTCAGTCACTACAGAAATTCAAACTTTCTATCTCACTAACTTGAAGCCTTATTTAAGACAACTCCCTAAACTCTTCCTTCTTAAAGCTTCTTTTCCCAGCTACCATGACATTATACTTCCAGTTTTCTTCTTTCTTCTTTGGCTTCCTCTACGAAAATCTCAATAATGAGTCTCTCAGAGCTTGGCCCTGAGGGCCGAAATCTTCCCTACCTCCCAACTCTAACTAAAAGTGATGTCATCATGGCTTTGTATACTGAAAACACCTTATTTTATATGGTCTCATAATCCTTATCCAAAACTTTTGGAACAAGGAGTGTTTTGGAATTCCTTTTATTCTCTTATTTTTTAAAAAACAATATACAGTATTGTTCAGAATGCTTCTCACCTGACTACTATGCTACCTTCCAAACTGGACTCTTGATTCTCCTTTAGCCATACTCTAATCAAGTCTTCACAAAACTGCTAGAACTATCCTTTAATATGCATCAGATCATGTCACATCTCTGCCTAAAACCTTTAAGTGGCTTCTAGCTGCTCTTAGAAGAAAACCTGAATTCTTTTGCCATTAAAAGTAATGGCAAAAACTGCAATTACTTTTGCACCAACCTAATACAGTCTGGTCCTTGCCTATCTCTCCAACCTCATTTCTCACTACCATTTTCCCTTAGTCAGGTTTAGTAAGCATTTTTTACTTTCCAGAATGTAACAGCTCTTTTACACCTCTGGCCCTTCATACTCATTATCCCCAAAGCCTATACCACTCTTGCCCCATTAATTTCTTGCTAATTCTTCAAGTCCCAGTTTTAAATGTCACTTCTCTTAAAAGGCCTTTCCTAACTCCCTAATCCAAATTAAGTCATTCCAATTATTCTATCTCATGAAAGCCTACTGTTTTCCTTTGCAATAATTTATAACTATATTTAAGCATGTATTTAATGTCTACCTCTCTCCTCTATACTGTAAATGTCATCTCAAGCACAGAGACATTTGTCATATTTACAGATGTACCGTATACACAGCATCTAGCAGAGTCTATGCCATTGTAGGTAAAGATGGATATGCACAGACATGCACACAAGTATGGAATACTTTGCTTTCTAAGATAGGAGTTGTTCACTACTTCAAATGGCAAGACATAATGAAGACCTAGAGTCCAAAAATTTAGATTCACAAAGTCTTTCATATTTACTGAGTGCCTACCACGAGCTGAGAACTTTTAAATGCTGGGAATTTTTAATGCTGAGGATATAGCAGTAAACAAAACAAATCCATCCCTGCTCTCATAAACTTACATTTTAGTGGGGAAAAAACAGACAAAAAATATGGGTAAAAGAACTTCACCATGTTTCTGGCCCCTCAGACATAACTATGAACGTTCCAAAAAGGGGTTCATCCAACAGCCTCAGGACTACAGTGAAGACGATGTAAAACAGCTGCAGCCAACCCAGAATGAACATGCAGCAAGAGAAAGAAATAAACCCTTGATATTGTAAGCCACAGAGATTTCTGGGGCCTTGTGTCATCTCAGCATACTTACTCTGACCTAACTGATACAGGAATAAAATTCTTGGTATGTAAGATCGCAATAGGTGCTAAGCAGGAAAATAAAACAAGGAAGAGGACAAGAAGCAGGGGTGGTGGAGAGTAGAAGCGTTAGGCATGATTCCTAAAAGGCAGCCACCTTAAATGAAGCCTTTAATTAAGGTTCTGAGAACACTACATCAAATATAATTTATCCCAAGCTAATGGAAGGCAGACATTTTTGTCTTCCCTCACTAAAATATAAGACACCAGGGGTTTTTTGGGTTGTTTTATTGACTGCCGTAACCTCAGTACTAAGTCACTTCCAGTTTTCTTATTAATGCTTCTTAAGTACTGTCTTCATCATGTACCAATCCCCTCATTTTCCCCAATTATCTTTAAACAGGCTCTTCTAATCTATCTGTATAATTCCTTATGACATTATAATTATTGCATCTTGGTTCTCAAACTCCAAAACAAGACATATATTTTTAAAATAGCATCATTAAAATATTGAGATTGTGTGCATTTAAAAATTTCTAACACTAAAATATTACATGAAAGAAAAATTATACTTAATCAGAATACACACACATAAATGCCATTTTCAATGTGAAGCCTTAAAATACCAACCTGAGCTGTTTCTGTCATTTTCTGTTCAAAATCAGCTTTTGCTAATGCATATTTTTCCACATAGAGTTTATAGGTATCTGTAGCTTTCTTAGATTTAACAGCTGCCTGTAATAAAACAAAAATATTTTTAACTGTGCATTGACCTTTTTTCTTTCCTAATATAAGTTAATATGAATAATAAATTAAAATACATTTTAAGAGTTCAATATGACATATAACTAACTTTAATACGTGCTGTGAGGCCCTCTTTAGTCTTTTTGTTATTGCTACAGTCAGCCAAGAAGTCAGGAATTAAACACTGATTCTCTTTTCTGTTTGATGGAATGTGCTTTGAAAAGTTAAAATACTCTCATTTTAAATCCCAGACTAAGACTGCATACTTATATTATAATGCTACAGTGTTACTAAGATATGTTAACATACTGTTGGAAATAAATTTCCAGACAATGTGCAAAAATGTGACAATACCACCAGAATGTGCTTGACACTCCTTTTCACACCTGTGAATCCTCCTCCCTCACAGCATACATATATTTCATTCAATGTCTGATTAGACTATAAACCTATCTCAAAAGTTGTGAAGACTGGTTCCCTTGATGTTTCTCAGCTCCCGTTATGCTCCAGCAAATACAGAAACTTGTTTTTAATCTTTGCCTATTTTTTCAAGACTTCTACTTAAAAAACAAAACAAAACTGTTACCGCAATATTATAGTACTGGTTTCATAAAAGTTACTTATTTAATAAAAAAAATTAAGCAGTACTGTACAACCTATACATAAACAGAAACCGGAAGAAAGTAACACAGCCACAGAAGTCAAGATAAATTATAAGAAGATAGGCATTTGGTATGCGTAGTTTGTAGGCTGAAGCAGATACACGGCTATCAAGAAGCTTGACTATTCTCAAAGGACTGATCAACTTGGATACAGGAAGATGGAGGGATGTGGCTGGACGAAATAAGAGTTTAAAGGAGATCAAAGAAAGACCAGTTGTAGGATTTCAAGATATAAAAATCCCCATTTTCTTAACGAGGTAAGAGATGGTCTGGTATGAGTGAGGAACAGCAGGGTAGGGTTGGGAGCTTAAGGAGAACAAAAAAGTTTCAAACCATAATTGTGGAGAATGCAACAGGTCACGACTAGATGAGTACAAGCATTGCTAAGTGCCACTGAGGGCCAAGGAAAGCTGCAAAATACTGAATTTGTTTAAAGTCAATCAGTACCAATACGTAATTATCTTCAGTACCAATACGTAATTATCTTCAGCCATGATCAGGAATCTAAGAACAAAAACTACAAACAGAAAACTGGGTTTACCCTGGGGTTTGGGTTTGGCAAGAGGTACATATAGTCGTACTCCCTAAACAAGCAACTTTGTACTCTCTCTAAAATGTAACTGTTTATACTATATTAAGTATATATGTTATGTACTTCCCTGCCTTCTTAAAGAATATAGCATGCCACTTTATCATGCAATGTAAACAAAACTGATTTTGGGGCCAGAAGAAATTTGATTCTAATTCTGGCTCTACCATTTACACTAGTGCCCCTTTATCTGTGTGGAATACATTCCAAGATCCCAGTGGATGTCTGAAGCCGTGGATGGCACAGACTCTATATTCTATATCTTTTTTTCCTATACATACACAATTATGATAAAGTTCCACTTATAAATTAGGCACAGTAAGAGATTAACAACAACTAATAATAAAATAGAGCAATTAAAACAATATACTGTAATAACATTATACATAATATGATCACTCTCTCTCTAAATATCCTACTGTACAGGGGGTAACTGAAACCAAGGAAAGTGAAATCTCAGCACTGTACTACCCATCTGACCTTGTCTTAGAAATTTACACAGTTCTCTCATTCCTAAAATGGGAACAATATCGCCTTTTCTTTAAAGTTATGGTAGTGATGAAATGTAGTTATATAAAATGCTTCGAACAGGTTCTGACATAGAGTTAAATTTAAAAATAAACAGTGCCTGCTTTTATTATAGTTTCTAACAAGAAATGTCATCAAGAAAACACATCATCATATTTTGCTGTTTACATATAAAGATATATCTGAGTTACTGAGTTGTACTGAGCTGTCTATCCCTACAGAAAGTGACTAAAACCTGTAACAATTTTCTAGTTTGCTCCTACAAATTTTTTTCACTCTTTTCCCAGTTCTACACAGTTTACATTATTTTATACCAGTTATTGTGCTGGAATCCTCTAATATCCTGCCCTGTTCAAATACATAACAGTTAAATGACCTGGATAGAGTTTACCGTGTACCTTCCCAAGAAACCTGGATAACCAAGTTTGTTAGAATTTATTTTAAAAACAATTATAATGGCATGTTTAATCCGTATTTCCTTTTGGATTTTTTTATGCAAAGAAATTTTAGTTTGCTCTTCCAATACTTGTATTTTCAGTGTGTAGAATGGCAAACAACCTACAGTCTTCAGAGTGACTTTCTTTTTTTTTTTTTTTTGAGATGGAGTCTGACTCCACGGCCCAGGCTGGAGTGCAATGGCACAATCATGGCTCACTGCAACCTCAGCCTCCTGGATTCAAGCGCTGCTCCTGCCTCAGTCTCCCGAGTAGCTGTAATTACAGGTGCATACCACTACGCCTGGCTAATTTTTATAGTTTTAGTAGAGACAGGGTCTCATTCACCATGTTGGCCAAGCTGGTCTCAAACTCTTGATCTCAAATGATCCACCTGCCTAAGCCTCCCAAAGTGCTGGGATTACAGGCGTGAGCCACCGAGCCTCGCCTTCAGAGTGATTTTTAATGACACAATATATCAAAATGATGTAACCCTACTGGAAGCCCCTTCTTTGCTTGTTCCTAATACTTCATCCTGATCCCTACAGAGACCCATAAAGATAGAAAATTCAAAAAATACCTAATTATAAAAATCCACATGGGGCCTCTTATGTACAAAAAATCAGACAGGGTATTTGTCTATTACCACCTTGAGGATGAAGTCAGGAGGCATTCCAGGCAAGACTGTGGGCCTCAGGACCCCATCATGGTGGGAGTCAATAAATGTCTCATCCAGATCCAGCACCAGAATCTTCCTCTTCAACTAGCTGATTCTGGGACACAGGAGATAAGGGGACGGTATCATATCTAACAGTTTGGTACTGAATTACCATGCAGATCTACCTCCACAAAAGGTAAATGAATCTCCAGAGCTTGGCAGAGAAGGCCATGAACATGCGCAGTCCCAGCAGACATTGCGACCGCATCATCCTGATGATCCCAGCACCACCCTGCCACTCACTCTCCATCCCCAGCAGCCAAGTGCCACCAGCTCCCCACCAGCTCCCCGTTGCTGGGCTGGGGAACAGAGGCCCTGAGTGGCAGGAGAGGCTGCATAGAGGAGCATGCAATGGGCGGCTCAGAAAGCCACCCTGGGTGAGGGGAAGGCCCAGCAGAATGGGGAGCTGGGGGACATTCGTGGGCAGCCCATAGGGGCCCACATGGGCTGGGAGTGGCACTGATAGCTTTTGGGAGGTTGAGGGCAGAGGGAGGTTGGGCTAGGATGCGGTCCTCCAAGACCAGGAGGGAAGGGAAGATAGTTGGGGGAGGGGGCAGCGGGAGAAGGGGCTAAGGAAAAGGCAGGGAGGGGAAGGGGGAAAGCAGAGTCAGTAGCATTTTTTTAAACAGAGAATTATAGGTTATGTGAAAAGCATCAAATTCTGCATACTCTTTTGAAACTTTTCTTGCTCAATATTATGTTTTTTACATTTATTCATGTTAATACACGTCACTCTTTTTTAACGTTTATATAACGCAATTAAGACTCCACAAATCCATCAGCTAGTTTCAAGACTCAATCTATTCTTTCCCCTTTTCTTTGCTAGAGTACTTATTTAAATTGCTGTATTGAGTCCCATTACATGAAATACATAACAGGTTTTTTCAATTTGACAATTGATCTATGATTAGAGGCACTGCTACGGTTTGTTTGTCCCGTATGAAACTGATATTGAAACTTAATCCCCAGTATGGCAGTACTGAGAGGTGGGGCCCTTTAATAGATGATTTGGTCATGAGGGCTCTGCCCTCATAGATTAATTAGTGGATTACTGAGTTCATGAATCAATGGGTTATCACGGGAATAGGACTGATAGCTTTATAAGGAGTGGAAGAGAGACCTAAAGAGGCTCAGTCCCCTCACCATATGAGGTCCCACACCTTCTCAGAATTCTGCAGACCCCCCACATGCAAGAAGACCTTCACTAGATGGGGCCCCTGAACTTGGAACATCTCATCCTCCATAACTGTAAAAAATAAATTCCTTTCTTTATAAATTACCCAGTTTCAGGCCAGGCACAGTGGCTCACACCTGTATTCCTAGCACTTTGGGAGGCCAAGGTGGGCAAATTGCTTGAGGTCAGGAGTTCAAGACCATCCTGGCCAACATGGTGAAACCCCATCTCTACTAAAAATATAAAAATTAGGCAGGTGTTGTAGCACACGACTATAATCCCAGCTACTTGGGAGGCTGAGTCATCAGAACTGCTTGAACTCGGGAGGCAGAAGTTGCAGTGAACTGAGATCCTGCTATTGCACCCTAGCCTGGGTGACAGAGTGAGACTCTGTCTCAAAAAAAAAAAAAAAAAACATTATCCACTTTCAGGTATTCTGTCACAAGCAACAGAAAACAAACCACAACAGGAGTCTAATACATTTATATGTATTATAATTATTTCTTTCAAATTATTTTCAGTTTACTGACAAAGCATTTCTTCTCTTAACTTTTATTTTAGGTTCAGGGGAACATGTGCAGGTTTGTTATACAGGTAAACTGTGTGCACGGAGGTGTGGTGCACAACTTATTCATCGTCCAGCTAACAAGCACAGTAACTAATAGGTATCTTTTCTGATCTTCTCCCTCTTCCCAGCCTCTTCCCTTCAGTCAGTCCCAGTGTCCATCATTCTCCTCTTTGTGTTCATGTGTTCTCAATGTTTAACTCTCACTTATAAATGAGAACATGCAGTATTTGGTTTTCTGTTCCTGCTAAGAATAATGGGATCCGGCTCCATCCATGTACCCACAAAAGACATAATCTCATTCTTTATGGCTGCATAGTATTCCACAGTGAATAAGTACCACATTTTCTTTATCCAATCTGTCACTGATGGGCATTTAATTTAGGTACTGCAAATAGTGCTGTAATTAATATTCACAGGCATGTGTCTTTATGGTACAATGATTTATATTGCTTTGGGGAGATATCCAGTAATGGGATTGCTGGGGTGAACGGTGGTTCCGTTTTTAGCTCTTTGAAGAATCGCCACACACTGCTTTCCACGATGGTTGAACTAATTTACACTCCCAAAAACAGTGTATAAGCACTTCCTTTTCTCCACAACCTTGCCAGCATCTGTTATTTGACTTTTTAATAATAGTCATTCTGACTACTGTGAGATGGTGTATCACTGTGGTTCTGATTTGCATTTCTCTGATTATCAGTGATATTGAGCTTTTCTTCATATGCTTGTTGGCTGTATGTATGTCTTCTTTTGAGAAGTGTCTGTTCATGTCCTTTGTCCACTTTTTAATGAGGTTTTTTCTTGAAAATTTAAGTTCCTAACAGATGCTGAATATTAGACCTTTGTCAGATGCATAGTTTGCAAATATTTTCTCCCATTCTACAGGTTATCTGTTCACTCTTTTGATAGTTTCTTTTGCTGTGCAGAAACCCTTAAGTTTAATTAGATCTCATTTGTCAATTTCTGTTTTTGCTGCAATTGCTTTTGGTGTCTTTGTCATGAAATCTTTGCCCATTCCTGTGTCCAGAATGGTAATGCCTAGGTTGTCTTCCAGAGTTTTTATATCTGGGTTTTACATTTAAGTCTTTAATCCATCTTGAGATGATTTTTATATTTGGTGTAAGAAAGGGGTCCAGTTTCAATTTTCTGCATATGGCTAGCCAGTTATCCCAGAACCATTTAATGAATAGGGAATCCCTTCCCCATTGCTTGTTTTTGTCAGTTGACAGTGCATTTCTTTAAAGTGCTCCATTATTATCTTCAGATTTTCTTCCAAGCACTTGATCTTAACAAATGGTATCAGTAAAAGATTTTCATATAATAATCAAAGCCATTACTTCCTCAAATGGTCTTTAAATGGTCTGTTAACTCAAATATCAAAGCAAAATAGCTGTCCAATCATGCAACGAAGTTTGCACAGGCAATTAAACTACACAGTAAATGCTACCTTACCAAAAATTACTATACAATACCATCAACTGAAAATGCATTCTAATTTCATATGATGAAAAAAAATGCCTCCTAGCTTTTAATATTCTTTTTCTCTAGTGTCTAGGTTTGAATTTACTTAACCTGCTTAATACCTACAATGTACTTTCAATATGAGGGCTCTTAAATTTCTTCAATCTGAAACATTTTGAGCTGTTAACTATTCAAGTATTTCTTGTCCCTCCATGTCCTCCATATTTTTCCTTCTGAAGCTTCTCCTACTATGTTCTGGGTAAGGTCCCTCCATAATCTTCCAAACTCACTCTTTGACTATATCAAGTCTAAAGTTTCTTTTCTCTATTGCTTTTCAAAATTTTCAATAACCGTATTTTTCATTTCCAAGTTTTTCAATTAGCTGTTTTTCCTATCTAGTAGATCTTGTTTCATTATGTTTCTTTAATTTCTTAATCTTCTTTAACGTTAAGTTTATGTTTATTTATTTGAACATCCTATCAACACACATCATTTTTGCTCATTTTTTATAAATTTAAATTTCATCTGGAGTGAATTCTTATTCCAAGCATTGAATTTATTGGTTGTTATAGTATTAGATTTCTTAGATGTGCTCTACAATTTTGGTTGTTTGCTCATTCAGAATGGGAGTTGTTTTCTTTTTTTAATTTTGTCCTCTTCTCTCTTCTCTCTCTCCCTTCAACAGTACTGCTGAACATTCATAGAATAAAACGTAAATGGTACCTCCTAGGATTGTGTTATGCTTTATACTTTATGCTCACCCAAACCCAAGCAGTTTTAAGGTTATCTCCTGCCACCCCTGGAGAGGCCCTATTTCATTTCAGTCTTATGAAGGTAATTTTTAATTACTTCCCTGCAAGAATATTGTAGATATGGCCAAAATAGTCATGAAACAGTTCCTTCGCTTGATTCCAAGTCAGGATTGTGTCTCTGTATCTGTGTCCCTAACTCCCCAATTTCCAATAAGGCTTTGGTTCTTGCCAGCAACTCAAGAGCCTTCTTTTCTCCCTATCTACAGTTTTAGGCAATAAGACAGGCTCTTTGTGCCTCATCCCAAGAGGGGAGCATTTAGTCCTTTTCGCCACATAAGAGGCAAATTCCACTGCCTACTTTAGGATTTTTGAGTTCAATACCTTCCATAATCAATCTCTATGTGCATTTTGTATTTCTGTTCTATTCAGGTCCACAGAGATAAAATATTATTCTTTTTGGATCCTGTTATTTTGTTTTCCCTTTTTATATTTTATTCATAATTACTATGTCTGAAGCAGAGGGTGTTTTCAAATCATGTACTTACTGTGTCTCATTTTCCCCCGCTCCCAATTTTTATTTATTATACAAACCCAATTTTTATTTATCATACAAACACAATATATTGCTCCAAATTCTTTTTTTCATTTGTGACATAGCCCCCAGGAGGTTCTAAGATCATGTGCCTTATTGCTCCAAATTCTATCACCTAGTTTTATTTTTCCACATTCTCTTTCAGTTTTTGCCCATGTATAGTTATATATCATATTTCATCAATTAGTTATTTAAAATATTTTGGACCTCAGGTATCTAGAAATCAATTAATTCCACTATCACTAGTCTTGCAACAGCCCCTCTCATTTAATTATATAATTTCTGAGTTGATATGGTTATTTGGACTTGTATCAGAAGAGTTTCCTTCACCATCTATTGCTAAAAATTAACTCTATCAAATTTCAATGTAAAACTAGTACCCCACTTAATATGCTTCATCAAAAATAAAGTATCTGTGCATTTAAACATGTAAAAGTATGTAAGTACACAATCCTTTTATAGTCATAATCATACTATTGATACAATTAGTATTCTTTTACTGGGTATTTCAAACACTTTACAAAGCCTTCAAAATTATTGCTCCCTATGGCTCATTCTTAAGTGAGATATACCACATCAAATAAGTCAACGGTTAAACTATTTTGAAAGGAGAAAAAAAACTACTTTCCATTAAAACATAAGTGGAAGAAAAGAAAAGCACTGTGGTTTACCACAATGCTACACAAATGTTCTCAAAGTCAGCAATAAATCACAACACACATTTAAAGCTTATGTGAAAGTACCTTTATTTTTCTAAATATACCAAAATCTTGTTTCAAAACAATTTTACCTCACTGTTAAAATCTTACACCAAGTAATTATCTCATCAATTATGTTACTACAAAATATCTTGAAAATGTGTCACTGATATTTAAAAATCATTGTTTTTTGGTTGGGTGCAGTGGCTCATGCCTGTAATCTCAGCATTCTGGGAGGCCGAGGCGGGCAGATCACCTGAGATCAGGAGTTCGAGACCAGCCTGACCAACATGGCAAAATCCCATCTCTACTAAAAATACAAAATTAGCCAGTTGTGGTGGCATGCACCTGTAATCTCAGCTACTTGGGAGGCTGAGGAAGGAGAATCGCTTGAACCTGGGAGGCAAAGGCTGCAGTAGCTGAGACCACGCCACCACACTCCAGCTTGGGCAACAAGAGTGAAACTCCATCTCAAAAAAATAAATAAATAAGTCATTGTTTTTTATGTGCTTGCTAACCTATTTACCACAGACAACATATATTACAAATCTCCTGGGTTTTAATTAGGTAAATCACTAGGACTGTAAGGCACAGTGTCTTCATCTTTAAAATGAGATAATTTGGGGCACTCCATGTTTGGATCCCCTTCCACAAACACTCTTGGGCTCTGGAAGCTGCTTTTCTCTATCCTGGATTTCACCTCTGGAGTCCCATTCCATGAACACTCCCTTTGTGGAAGCCTGTCTTCCCCTCCTAAACTCCATCTCTCTCTATTCCCTTCCACTCAGTGTGAAAGCTGCTTTCCTCTCCTGGATTCCAGCTTTCTAGATTCTCTCACTCAGTGTGAGGGTTAGCTGTTTATTTCTCTCTCCTCCTGTTTCTCTCTCTCTCTCTAAATAAACCACTTTCTACAAACAATAAATAAATTAATAAAATAATTCTGAGTTTAAATATTAAATGCAATTTTGTATGTCAAAGTACTTTGAAACCACAGAGATGTTATTTTTATTACCTTTTCTATTTCTCTTTGTGTAGCTCCTTCCTTTTTCAAACGCTCCTGTTCTACACACTTGGCATTGTAATTTTCCTTGGATTTCTGGAGGGCCTGAGTTATGCTCTGAATGGTTTGGACAGCTTCCAGAGTTCCTGCAACTTCTTCTTTAGTCTGTTTAGTATGAAACGATTCATCAAAATGACTAAACTGTATTCAATATCTGACCAATCAATTCTTTAACAAGAAAAAAACTGATACCTTTTTATGAGATTTTACTTGATCTTCTCCATACTTCTGAACTTCCTTTATTAATTCTTGTAATTTTCTAACAAGATCCAAGTGACAATTTGCTAATTTCTCTGTAGATGTTTTGAATACATCCCATACTGGTGCAAACGTTCTAAGAAAATAAAAGACGTGGGAATAACTTATTAAAAGTAAAAAAAAAAATTAAGGTTCTAACAAGGAACCAACAGAAACAATAATGATGTATATGGCAACTTTATTTAGGCAAAAGATGAAACTAAAATAATGAATAAAATGATTGACAGACTGACCTTGAATTTTTTTAATCATTGGTTAGTTATTTAAAATATTTTTGGACCTCAGGAATCTAGAAATGGGTTAATTACACTATCACAAGTCTTACCCCTCTTATATTAATTTCTGAGTTGATTTAGTATTTAGACTTGTATCAGAACTCTTATCACTGTCTATTGTTGAAAAATTAACTGTTAGCAACAATTATTCCATTTAAAATGCTTTATTAAAAATAAACTGTAAATTTAAAAGACATGCAAAAGTCAAATTTTTACACATAATTTTTTAAAGTGTCTTCATCATTAATAATACCTAAGAATTATTATAGGACAGTTATCTGAAACCTTTGAGTATTTTAATTGTATTCTATTTGTGTACTCCAATAATACACTAATAGAGTCACCTTTCTACTAAAGAGTATGGGATGTGTGATATACTTTCCTATCATTTTTTTCTCAATATTAAGAATTAAAGGCCAGGCGCAGTGGCTCACGCCTATAATCCCAGCACTTTAGGAGGCCAAGCCAGATGGATCACACGATCAAGAGATCGAGACCATCCTGGTCAACATGGTGAAACCCTGTCTCTACTAAAAATACAAAAATTAGCTGGGCATGGTGGTGCACGCCTGCAGTCCCAGCTACTCAGGAGGCTGAGGCAGGAGAATTGCTTGAACCCAGGAGGTGGAGGTTGCAGTGAGCCAAGATCGTGCCATTGCACTCCAGCCTGGATAACAAGAGTGAAACTCCGTCTCACAAAAAAAATAAATAAATAAAAATGTTCAGCAGGCTCAAATACATCCAAGAATTACTATATTCTCATATCTTGAATAGTACTTACAATGCCAATGGTTATTTTAAACTATTTGGTCAGTGGACAATGATTTAAAGATAATTTTATCCTATGCTTTGTTCAGGTACTGGCTTTAAAGTGGTCTCTATGATAAAACTTTTGATAGAATACAAAACAGCTGCAATGATCACTAAGGCAAGAGGGCCAAGAAAACATTTATTCCAATATATACTCTATGCCAATTATTGCATCTCTTACCCAGTAGGAAAATTAAGTGGCAACAATCATTTTATGCATTAATGAAGTTCAGGCTGGGCATAATGGTTCATGCTTGTAATCCTAGCACTTTGGGAGGCCAAAGTAGGATGATTGCTTGAGGCCAGGAGTTCAAGACCAGCTGGGGCAACATACTAAGACCCCCATCTCTACATATTAAAAATCTTTTTAAGTTAAAAGATAATTAAAATCCTTAAAAGAGGACTTTTTTTTTGAAATGGAGTCTCAACTCTGTCACCCAGGCTGGAGTGCAGTGGTGTGATCCTGGCTCAGCACAACTTCCACCTCTTGGGTTCAAGGTATTCTCTGCCTCAACCTACCGAGTAGCTGGGATTACAGGTGTGTGCCACCACACCCGGCTAATTTTTGTATTTTTAGTAGAGACAGGGTTCCACCATGTTGGCCGGACTGGTCTCCAACTCCTGACCTCAAGTGATCCGCCTGTCTCAGCCTTCCAAAGTGCTGGGACTATAGGCGTGAGCCACCTTACCTGGCCAAAAGAAGACTGTTTTGATTAGATCTCATCTCATACTTTAAAATCTAATCAGTACTAAATCTGGCAAGTATTAGATAGAAAATGTCAAGAGAAAAAAATACTTTAAAATTATTCATGGAAATACACATCTCTCACTTCATGTAAATCTGATATATGATAGTTTAGACTTCACAAAGCAGATAAGATGGGCATGTCCCTTACTTTACCAAAGCATTCTTTACACTGCAAGGGATTCACCATAAGATTGCTTTTTTTTTTTTTTTTTTTTTTTTTGAGACGAAGTTTCGCTCTTGTTTTCTAGGCTGGAGTGCAATGGCCTGATCTCAGCTCACTGTAACCTCCACCTCCCGGATTCAAGTGATTCTCCTGCCTCAGCCTCCTGAGTAGCTGGGATTACAGGTGCCCACCATCATGTCCAACTAATTTTTGCATTTTTAGTAGAGATGGGGTTTTGCCATGTTGCCCAGGCTGGTCTCGAACTTCTGAACACAGGTGATCCACCTGCCTTGGCCTCCCAAAGTGCTGGGATTACAGGTGTGAGCCACCACACCTAGCCAAGATGGCTTTAAACATGAGTTTCTTAAAACAATTTCAAATATCATTCAATATTTTAAAGTTTGATATTCACAGCTTTTTTCTGGTCAAGTAATACACATTACTATGTACACTAATAAGCACTAAGAAAGATAAGTGACAAATCTAAATATGTTTAAATGCAGCTGAAAACTAAAAGATAAAAATTTCTTACTAAAATATGGGACAGTAAGCAAAAATATTAATATTTAAAATCTTTACAGTCTTGAGAGATGACACTAATATAAAAAATAATGTAGTATTATTTATGAAAAGTACACATAGGAATGCTGTCAATAGCTTTGTTGTTGTTTATTTAACATACCTGAAGTTAATCCATGTTCCTTCTATCTACTACCTAGTAACTAAGAATAGGGTAGAATTTTCCATAATAAAACCATGGTCAATTGGTAAAAGCTAGCCTTTCTTCTAGTTATTTTCAGGTCCATCTACTGTGGTAAATAAATAATAAATTAGTTTTAGAAGAGGCTTATCAACATGAAGTCTCTAGAAATAAAAGGACATTTCCAGGAGCCTCTGGAAATGTCCAAAAAGTAAGAAGGGTGACAGAAAAAGAATGAAGAACAAAGTTGTAGGAGAGGAAGGTGAGGAATGAAGAAACTGGAAGACAATATAGAGGGAACAAAACTAAAGTAGTTATCAACTACCAGTCTCCACTTTCCTCTAGGTAAAAAAGGTGGTATTTCCCTGGCCTTCCCAGTCACACTGTACAGGGGATGCAGGAGGTCCTCTTGCCTTTGGACTTTTGGCTTTCAGCACATACGTAACAGACAGTGCCACTACCCTGAGATGACCTGAGATTTCAACTCCTCTTTACCTAGGCCACAAAATAGGAAGCCTTTTGTTTAAACTCATTCAACTACATTACAGAATACTTAATACAGTAGTCACTCCTAATCATTTTTCTTTAAATCACAGAATCATTTGTGAATCTGAAAACTGGTAAAGATCCTCTTCACTGGAAATATGAATTAATACCACACAAAATTTCGCGTAAAATTTCAGGGGATTCACAGATTCATGAGAATTCCAGATACAGAGGAATATTTTACTGAATACGATATGATTTTTTAAATGTTAGAATAATTTGTTCAACATTTTAGCTAAAATACAACTCCTCCCCAATTTTTAGATGATTAATGTATTTCTTCCAGAGTTGTTATGGTTCAGGTTAAAAAATTATTCTTTCCATCATTGTTATAGCAATGACCACATCTCATTTCAAATGTATTCTTTTCATTATTTTCATTTTTTCAAGGACACATTTTAATACAAATTTTTAAAAGGAAGATTTAATGACAGTCTATAAAATCACAGGAGATATTTTTAATGCATTTTAATCATTTTAATAAAGTTTATCTGAAGATCACTGTTAAACTACAACAGAATTTAAATGAACTTACAACTAGAATAAATACTTTGATGTGCATAACATTTATAATCTCAAACATTACTGAATGACTAAGTAGTTTAAAAAAGAAAAAAATAAATTTAATTTACTTTTGACTGCATTAATTGATTCAACAAGTTAATTATATTTTCTATAAAGTGAAGGATATATTAATCTTCACAAATACTTTTAAAGTAAGTATATATTTGACTGTGCTTTTCAACTATGTCCTCAATACGAACCTAGTATCCTCAAGGACTTTGCCTAAATGAACGCTGAAAAAGAGAAAGAAATTAACTCACCCAAGTTGGGAATAATTGCTTGCAGATTTTGCTAGTTTTGTCATTGACCTGGAGTATGCCTCCTCTATGGTAGCTCTGTTAAATCAAATATCCACATCATAATACCTCTTATTTAGTGACCAAAAACAGAGCAAAGTTATCAAAATGCAATTAAAAATGCAAAAACAAAAAGATATCTCAAAAATTACATGTTAAAAATAAGTAGATATATGTACTCATTAATTTGTGGCCTATCTTTAAATGTCCTTTCTGGTATAAAACTAAAGTAATTTATATCACACACATTTTTTTCGAGACAGAGTCTCACTCTGTTACCCAGGTTGGCATGATCATAGCTCACTGCAGCCTTCACCTCCTGGGGTTAAGCAATCCTCCCACCTCCACCTCCTGAGTAGCTGCGATTACAGGCATACCCCACCACCCAATTAATTTTTGTATTTTTTTGTAGAAATGGGGCCTCGCTATGTTGCCCAGGCTGGTCTGGAACTCCAGGGCTCAAGCAATCCTCCCACCTTGGCCTCCCAACATGCTGAGATTATAGGCATGAGCCACCATGCTCAGCCACAAAAATAATTTTAATGAAGTCACAACTCTTTTTATCTTTAGTACCGATGCTTATTTGAATAGGAAATACAAGAGTGCTATTTCCTGTATTCTCTCTTTCTCTGTGAGCTGATTCACTGTGATAAGTGTGTCATTTATATTTAATACTTCCTTGGTGTACTTAGTTTTATTACTCTTCAACACTGTGATGCACATTTAATAGAATGAGAGATTGATGATAGTCATTTGCACAAAGCTAAATATGAATCACCATCAAGTCTGAAATCCTGAACTTCATTCATGGTTTAATTTATCTTGTGATTAGATCTAAAATACTAGCAAATATTTCACACTAGAAAACTGTGTTTTATATAACTACTGTTTAGCAAGTAAGATTTTACTCCATAAAAAACCACAGCCATTACAGAATTCTAAAAGACACAAATTATCCTATAGACATGTAATCTATAAATGCAAACTATACATTTTGTATAGTCTTCTTAACACTGCAAGACTTATAATTTTACCTTTCCCCTGGCTCTTCTCAATGTGTGCTACCCTTAATAGGGGAACGGTCTACAACCACCATTGTCCTACCATTTACTTTAATTGGTCCAACTAACTTTCTGCTTCTAATGTCTAAATCCAGATCTTCACACTGTTCTTGTACTAACCCATTTGTTTAATGTCTAACTGTCCTAAGCATAACTAAGATATTTGAACCACCTCAAACTCAGAATATCTAAACTAATCTCCAAACTCTTCCCCAACCAAATCTGCACAAAAACCAGCTCTCTAACAAAAAGGAAATATTAACAGTAACTGCCTCTCACTGATAGTACTGTGACTCTTTCCTGCTCCTTTAAGCTCTTCTGCAGTTTTAAAATACTATTATTACAACAATAATACTTTGTTCATCAAAAAAAGTTAGTATTTATTAGTGTATCAATGGGTAAGTTTAACAACAAGGTAAAAAGGTTCAATTTCCAGTACAGATCAAACATCCCTAATTGGCTGGGCGCAGTGGCTCATGCCTGTAATACCAGTACTTTGGGAGGCCAAGGCAGGCAGATCACCTGAGGTCAGGAGTTTGAGACCTGCCTGGCCAACATGGTGAAACCTTGTCTCTACTAAAAATACAAAAATTAGCTAGGCATGGTGGTGGACACCTGTAATCCCAGCTACTTGGAAGGCTGAGGTGGAAGAATCACTTGAATCGGGGAAGTGGAGGTTGCAATAAGCCAAGGTAATGCCACCGTACTCCAGCCTGGGCAACAAGAGCGAAACTCCATCTCAAATAAAGAAACAAACAAACATCCCTAAACAAAATTTCAGAAATGCTCCAAAACCTTTATTTTTTTTGAGGACCAACATAATGCCAAAAGCAGAAAATTCCACACTGACCTCTTGACAGGTCATAGTCAAAATTCAGCCAAACTTTGTTTCATGCAGAAAAAGTTAAAATATTGTATAAATATTTAAAATATTGTATAAAATTACCTTCAGGCTATGTGTATATGGTACGTATAAAACATAAACAAATTTCAAGTTTAGACTTGGGTCTCATCCCCAGGATATCTTATTATGCATACACAAATACTCCAAAATCTGAAAAAAAATCCTAATTCTAAAAGACTTCTGGTCCCAAGCATTTCAGATGAGGGATACTTATGGTGAATAAGATTACTGACACAAAAACTTCTCATTGAGGAAAATCTAGAAAATGTGGTAAGCTGAGGGTGGGGGCGAGGTAACTGAAAAGCATCAGAGAACTACAAGGGCAGTTAAGAGCAAGATCTAAGAAAAGGGCATCCAGCCAAGTCAGTCAGGTATTGGGGGCAGCCTCTTCCTTGAGGGTATCCAGAAGAGGCAGCTGATCAGATGAAAATTGAAACAGAGCTTTTCTCAGCCTCACAGGGTAAGGGAGCCAAAACTTAAAGAGTTCAGGTCCACAAAAAGTAGAAAACATAGAAAAATCCCATGCCCTTTAAGTAGAGACTCCAAAAGAGGAATTTCAGTAGAAAACTGGAAGTCATTTAAGAAGTAGAGGAATGAACACCAAATTTGGAGAAAAAAATGCAAACTGCAGATCTAGAAAATACAACAACCAAAATTAATATCTCCTTGGATGGGGTTTAGCAGCAGATTTGATGTACCATATTGAGATTCATATGATAAAAGAGAGATGAAAAAAAGTAAAATTTAAAAAATAAAGAGATTTAGTTAACTAGAAGACAGGTGAGAATAATTTATCCAACATTAAAGATCAGAAAGACAAAAAATGAAAAACAGAGAAGAGATGTAATAGACAAAACAAGAAAAGTCCAACATGAGTAATGAGAAAGAATGGGTTAGAGAAAATATTTGAAGAAATAATACTGGGGAATTTTCCAAAACTGACGAAAGATATCAAAGCACAGATCCAAGCAGCCCAACAAATCTTAAGAGGATAAATTGTTTAAAAACAATTATATCTGGTCCTAGTCACATTATAGTAAAAACTGCTGAAAATTAAGAGAAAGAGTGAAAGGAAGAAAATCTTAAAAGCAGCCAAACTCTTCCAACTCCCAAATGTTATCTTCAAAGAACCAATAACTAAGCTGATAGCCAACCTCTCAACTGTAGATAATGGAACAATCTTCAAAAAAATTAATTTAAAAAAATCTACCAACTAGTAAATTCCATACCCAGCAAAAATATAAATGAAAGTAAATCCTTAATAAAATAACAGATCTAGGTGATTATCACCAATGGCCACTAACATCACAAAACAGCTATACTTGGGTAATCTATGCCTCTGGTAGAAGTACACACCACCACCTAAGAAGTATTCTTTCCAAAATACTGAATAAAGGCGGGTGCAGTGGCTCATGCCTGTAATCCTGACAGTTTGGGAGGCGGAGGTGAGTGGATCTCCTGAGGTCAAGAGTTCGAGATCAGCCTGGCCAATATGGTAAAACTCTGCCTCTACCAAAAATGCAAAAAGTAGCATGCACCTGTAATCCCAACTACTGGGGGAGGCTGCTTGAACCCAGAAGCCACAAGTTGCAGTGAGCTAAGATCATGCTACTGCACTCCAGCCTGGGTGACAGAGCAAGACTCAGTCCAAAAAAAAAGTACTGAATAGAATTTGATCATGCTGCTAGATTTAAATAATAATTTTTAGGAAATTCAGGGATAAAGGAAGATGTTAAATAAACTATGGATTTACAATTACCATATTCCAGGATATGCGACCCTATTAGAACAAATAATCCAGTGTCCTCAACAACAAAAGGTCAGGAGGTGGGTGGCTATAGATTAATTAAGGGACTCAAAAGGCCTATCAGTCAAGTGTAACATATACAGATCAGGCCAGGTGCAGTGGCTGATGCCTGTAATCCCAATTTTTTGGGAGGCCAAAGCAGGAGGATTGCTTGAGCTCAGGTGTCTGAGACCAGCCTGGGCAACCTGGTGAAACCCCATCTCTACAAAAAAAAAAAAAATACAAAAATTAGCTGGGCATGGTGCCGCATGCCAATAGTCCCAGCTACCTGGGAGGCTGAGGTAGGAGGATCACTTGAGACCAGGAGGTCAAGGCTGCACCTTGGATGACAGAGTGAGACCCTGTCTCAAAAATATTAACAATAATAATGATAGATTTTTGCAAATAAACTTTAAAGTTTGGATGAAATGAAGACAATCATAGAAAAACATAACTTTTCAAACTCACAAAACTAAAACGTCGGAATGGTCCTGTAATGATTAAAGAAATTAAATATGTAAATTAAAATCTTCCTACAAAGACAATTTCAAGCCCAGATGGGTTTACCAGAAAATTCTATTAAGCACATAAGGAAAAAACAATAATCTTCCAGAAATTTTTCCAGAAAATACAAAAATAGGGTATACTCCCCAATTCATTTTACAAAACCAACAAACTTTAGTACCAAAACCTAACAAGGACATTTAGAGAAAGAAAATGTTCAGGCCAATCTCACTCACAAATATAGATGTAAAAATTGTACATAAAATAGCAGCAAATTGATCCACTAACATATAAAATGGGTAACACATCTCCACCAAATTGTGTTTAGACCGAGAATGGAAAGTTGATTTAACATGCAAATTTCAATATAATTCACATAAACGAGAGGTTGTGAGGAGAGAAAAAGAAAAACATATCATCCCATCACTCATCAGAGAAATGCAAATTAAGGTCACAATGAGATAGATACTACTACTATCAAAACAGCTAAAATTAAAAGACTGACAATACCAAGAGCTGATAAGAACATAATGTGACTGGAACGCTCAAACAAGGATGGTAGGTGGCATAAACTGATAAAACTGCCTTGCAAAATTATTTGATATCAGTCACTCGAGTTGAACATACATATACCTTATGGCCTCAACAAACCCACTCCAGAGCAAATACCCAATATAAATGTATGTATACGCATACCAGGACATATGTAAAAAAGCTATTCAAGGCAACATTACTCGGTAATAGCAAAAAACTGAAAACAGCAAAAGATCTAAAATAGTCAACAAAATACTGAAGGAGAAGAACAAAATTGGAGGACTGATACTACCCAACTTCAAGACTTATTATAAAGCTACAATAAATCAGGCAGGGCACAGTGGTTCACGCTTGTAATCCCAGCACTTTGGGATGCAGAAATGGGCAGATCATTTGAGCACAGAAGTTTCAGACCAGCCTGGGCAATGTGGTAAAACCTTGTCTCTACCAAAAAAAAAAAATGGTATTGTCACTTTGAAAGACACTGGGCACAGTGGTGGCACATGCCTACAGTCCCAACTACAACTATTCAGTAGGCTGAGGCAGAAGGACAGATTGAGCCCAGGAGGTGGAAGCTGCACTGCACTCCAGCCTGGCAACAGAAGGAGACCCTGTCTCAACAAAATAAAGACATATAAAAAAATAAAGCTAGGGGAGGGATAGCATTAGGAGAAGTACCTAATGTAGATGATGGGTTGAACAAACCACCACGGCACATGTATACATATGTAACAAACCTGCATGTTATAGACACGTATCCAGGAACTTAAAGTATAATTTAAAAAAAAAAAAAAGGCCAGGCACAGTGGTTCACCTAATCCCAGCACTTCAGGAGGCCGAGGCGGGTAGATCACAGGGTCAAGAGATCGAGATCATTCTGGCCAACATGTTGAAACCCCATCTCTACTAAAAATACAAAAATTAGCTGGGTGTGGTGGCACACACCTGTAGTCCCAGCTACTCGGGAAGCTGAGGCAGGAGAATCACTTGAACCCTGCAGGTGGAAGTTGCAGTGAGCTGAGATCGCACCACTGCACTCCAGCCTGGTGATGGAACGAAACTCCGTCTCAAAAAAAAAAAAAAAAAAAAAAAAAACTACAATAAATCAAAAGAGTGTGGTACTGGCCAAAAAACACACCAATGAAACAGAATAAAAAACTTGGAGAGACTCATATAATACAGTAAACTGATTTCTGACAAAAGAGCAAATGCAATAAACTGATCTTTGATAAAGGAGCAAATGCAATACAATTGGAACAAAGATAGTATTCAATAAATGATACTGGAACAACAGGGTGTCCATAGGAAAAAAAGAATGAATCCAAATACAGACCTTATACCCTTCAAAAAAACTAACTCAAAATGTATTACAGACCTAAATGTAAAACATAAAACTACAAAACCACTAGACGATGACATAGGAGAAAACCTAGATGACACTGGGTATGGTAACAACTTTTTAGAACAATACCGAAATGCACTCCAATACCTAAAGGAATTCCAATACACCAGACCTTGGCTATGGTGGTGACTTTTTAGATACAATATCTAAAAGCATTCTAATATCGAAAGGTATTCCAAAGGCAAGATCCATGAAATAAATAATGGATATGCTGAATTTTCTTAATATTAAACACTCTGTTCTTTGAAAGACAATGTCGGGGAGATCCATGGCCAAATAGGAACAACTCTGGAGTGCAGTTCCTAGTGAGAGCAATGCAAAGAGTGAGTTATGGACGCATTTACAAACGAGGTAACCTGTGCATCTCAATGAGATTGTTTACAGAGTGGGTGTAGCCCAAGAAGGGCCAGCTGAAGCAGGGTACAGCGCTGCCTCACCTGGGAAGTGCAATCCCTGGAGAACTCCCCTCCCTACCCAACAGAGGCCATGGGGGCTTTTACATCCACTCTAGCACTCCGGTTCCAGATACTGCTGCTTCTCCTGCAGTTTTTACCACCCACAGACCAGCAGATTCCCGGGCTGAAAAACGCCACGAGTTTCCAGCACAGCTGGCAACACGGGTTTCTGCACAAAAATTCACACAAATCTGGGCAGCCGCTTTAACTGGCACCTGGAACACCTGGGAGACAGAGCCGCCCATTCAAAGGAAAAAGAGGGGGCAGAAACAGGGAGCCAGGTGACCTGGCTTGGTGAGTCCCATCCCTACAAAGACCAAGCAATCTGAAACACTCTCGAGTTTCACAGCCAGACCTGAGATGGTCCAGCTATGTGAGGGGAAGGGCGTCCACCGCCACCAAGGCAGCCCGCCACTACTGAGGCAGTCCACCATTACTGAGGCAGACCGCCATTACCGAGGCAGTTCTAACTGTACCTCTGTAAACAAAACCACAAAGAAGTTACACAGCATCTGGGGAGACAGAGGCTGTGGCAGCTCAGCAAAACCTCTGCTGGCAGACTGTGACTAGACTACCTCATTGCTGGGCAGGGCATATCTGAAAAAAGGCAGCAGAACATAAGGAACTTATAAATAAAGCCCCACCTTCCCAGAACAGAGCACCTGGGAAAAGAGGCGGTTATGACTTCTGCTACAGCAGACTTAAACATACCTGCCTGGCAGCTCTGAATGGAACAACAGAGCTCCCAGTACAGCACCTGAGCTCTAATAAGGGACAGATCGTCTCCTCAAGGGGATCCCTGACCCCCAGAAATCCAAATAGGCACCTCAGAAAGGAGAGCTCTAGCTGACATCTGGCAGTTACCGTTCTGGAATGAAGAAAACAGAAGAAGAAACTGGCAGCAACCCTTACTGTTATGCAGCCAACATGGGTGATTCCCAGGCAAACAGGTCTAGAGTGGACCTCCAGCAGTCCTACAGCAGAGGAGCCTCTTAGAAGGAAAACTGAGTAACAGAAACAAATAGCTTCAATGCCAACAAAAAGGACGTCCACTCAGAGACCCCATCCGAAAGTTACCAATTACAAAGACTACAGGTAGATAAATCCACAAAGATGGGAAGAAACCAGTGCAAAAGGATGAAAACACCAAAAACCAGAACGCCTCTCCTCCTTCAAGGGATCACAGCTTCTCACCAGCAAGGGAACAAAGCTGGATGGAGAATGAGTCTGATGAAGTGACAGAAGCAGGCTTCAGAAGATGGGTAATAACAATCTGACCTAAAAGAACATGTTCTAACCCAGCGCAAAGAAACTAGGAACCTTGAGCAAAGGTTACAGGAAATTGTAACTAGAGTAACCAACTTAGAGAAGAACATGAACAACTTAATGGAGCAGAAAGACACAGCGTGAGAACTTCACAAAGCATACACAACTTCCAATAGACAAATCGACCAAGCAGAAGAAAGGATACCAGAGATTGAAGACCAACTCAATGAAATAAAATGAGAAGGCAAGATTAGAGAAAGAAGAGTGAAAAGAAATGAACAAAGCCTCCAAGAAATATGGGACTATGTGAAAAGACCTAGTCAACATTTGATAAGTATACCTGAATGTGACGAAGAGAATGAATCCAAGCTGGAAAACGCTCTTCAAGATAACATCCAGGAGAACTTCCCGAACCTAGCAAGGCAGGCCAACATTCAAGTCCAGGAAATATAGAGAACACCACAAAGATATTCCTCAAGAAGAGCAACCCAAGGCACATAATCGTCAGATTCACCAGGGTTGAAATGAAGGAAAACATGCTAAGGGCAGCCAGAGAGAAAGGTCAGGTTACCCACAAAGGGAAGTAAATCAGACTCACAGTGCATGTCTCGGCAGAAACTCTACAAGCCAGAAGAGAGTGGGGGCCAATATTCAACATCTTTAAAGAAAAGAACTTTCAACCCAGAATTTCATATCCACCCAAACTAAGTGAAGGAGAAATCTTTACGGACAAGTGATTGCTGAGAGATTTCGTCACCACCAGGCCTGCCTTACAAGAGCTTCTGAAAGAAGCACTAAACATGGAAAGGAACAACCAGTATTAGCCACTCCAAAAACATACCAAATGGTAAAGACCATTGACACAATGAAGAAAGGCGAACCAACCAGCTACCATCAGAATGGCAGGATCAAATTCATACGTAACAATATTAACCTTAAATGTAAACAGGCTAAATGCCCCAATCAAAAGACACAGACTGGCAAATTGAATAAAAAGTCAAGAGCTATCGGTGTGCTGTATTCAGGAAATCCATCTCATGTGCAAGGACACACATAGGCTCAAAATAAAGGGATGGAGGAAGATTTACCAAGCAAATGGAGAGCAAATAAAAGCAGGAGTCGCAATCCTACTCTCTGATAAAATGGACTTTAAACCAACAAAGATCAAAAGAGACAAAGAAGGACATTACATAATGGTAAAAGGATCAATGCAAGAAGAAGAACTAACGATCCTAAATATATACACGCCCAATATAGGAGCACCCAGATACATAAAGCAAGTTCTTAAAGACCTACAAAGAGACTTAAGACTCCCACACAATGATAGTGGGAGACTTTAACACTCCACTGTCAATATTAGACAGATCTACGAGACAGAAAATTAACAAGTATATCTAGGACTTGAACTCAGGTCTGGACAAAGCAGACCTAATAGACATCTACAGAACTCTCCACCCCAAATCCACAGAATATATATTCTTCTCAGCACCACATCACACCTACTCTAAAACTGACCACATAATTGGAAGTAAATCACTCCTCAGCAAATGCAAAAGAACAGAAATCATAACAAACAGTCTCTCAGATCACAGTGCAATCGAATTAGAACTCAGGATTAAGAAACTAACTCAGAGGCCGGGTGCAGTGGCTCACACCTGTAATACCAGCACTTTGGGAGGCCGAGGCAGGCAGATCACGAGGTCAAGAGATCAAGACCATTCTGGCCAACACGGTGAAACCCCATCTCTACTAAAAATATAAAAATTAGCTGGGCGTGGTGGTGCGCGCCTGTAGTCCTAGCTACTTGGAAGACTGAGGCAGGAGAATTGCTTGAAACTGGGAGGCGAAGGTTACAGTGAGCCAAGATTTTACCACTGCACTCCAGCCTGGCACCTGGCGATGGAGCAGGACTCTGTCTTAAAAAAAAAAAAAAAAAGTAACTCAGAACTGTACAACTTCATGGAAACTGAACAACTGGCTCCTGAATGTCAACTGGATAAAGGCAGAAATAAAGATGTTCTTCAAACCCAATGAGAATGAAGACACAACGTACCAGAATCTGTAGGACACATTTAAAGCAGTGCCCAGAGGAAAATTTACAGCAATAAATGCCCACATGAGAAGCGAGAAAAGATTTAAAATTGACACCCTATTGTCAAAATTGAAAAGAGCTGGAGGAGCAATATCATAAAAACTGAAAAGCTAGCAGAAGACAAGAAATAACTAAGATCAGAGCAGAACTGAAGGAGATAGAGACACAAAAACCTCTTCAGAAAAATCAATAAATCCAGGAGCTGGCTTCTTGAAAAGATCAACAAAATAGACCACTAGCCGGATTAATAAAAAAGAAAAGAGAGAAGAATCAAATAGATGCAATAAAAAACAATAATGGGGATATCACCAACGATTCCACAGAAATACAAACTACCATCAGAGATTACTACAAACAACTCTATGCACATAAACCAGTAAACCTGGAAGAAACAGATAAATTCCTGGACACTTGCATCCTCCCTAGCCTAAACTAGGAAGAAGTCAAAACACTGAATAGACCAATAACAAGGGCTGAAGTTGAGGCAGCAATTAATAGCTTACCAACCAAAAAAAGTCCAGGTCCAGAGGGGTACACAGCCAAATTGTACCAGACACACACAGAGGACCTGGTACCACTCCTTCTGAAACTATTCCACACTCCTTCTGAAACTATTCCAAACAATACAAAAGGAGGGAATCTTTCCTCAATCATTTTATGAGACCAACATCATCCTGATACCAAAACCCAGCAGACACTCAAAAAAAAAAGGAAAACTTCAGGCCAATATCCATGATGAACACAGATGCAAAAATCTTCAATAAAATACTGGCAAACCAATTGCAACAGCACATCAAAAACCTTATCCATCATGATCAAGTAGGCTTCATCCTACTTGATGCAAGGCTGGTTCAACATACTCAAGTCTATAAACATAATCCATCACATAAACAGAATCAAAGACAAAAACCACATGATTATCTCAATAGATGCAGAGAAGGCCTTTGACAAAATTCAACAGCACTTTAGCTAAAAACTCTCAATAAACTCTGTATCAACGGAACATATCTCAAAATAATAACAGCTATTTACAACAAACCCACAGCCAACATCATACATTTATGGGCAAAAACTGGAAGCATTCCCTTTGAAATCTGGCACTAGACAAGGATGCCCTCTCTCACCACCCCTATTCAATATCGTATTGGAAGTTCTAGCCAGAGCAATCAGGCAAGAAAAAGAAATGAGTATTCAGTTAGGAAACGAGGAATTCAAACTGTCTCTATTTGCAGATGACACGATTGTATATTTAGAAGACCCCCATTGTCTCAGCCCAAAATCTCCTGAAACTGGTAAGCAACTTCAGCAAAGTCTCAGGATACAAAATCAATGTGCAGAAATTGATTTGTTTCAATGCACAAGCATTCCTATACACCAGTAACAGACAAACAGAGAGACAGATCAAGAGCAAACTCCCATTCACAACTGCTACAAAAAGAATAAAATACCTATGAATACAATTAACAAAGGATGTAAAGGACCTCTTCAAGGAGAACTACAAACCACTGCACAAGGAAATAAGAGAGGACACAAACAGATGGAAAAACATTCCATGCTCATGGTTAGGAAGAATCAGTATCGTGAAAATGGCCATACTGCCCAAAGTAACTTACAGATACAAGGCTATCCCCATCACGCTACTAATGACCTTCTTCACAGAACTGGAAAAAACCACCTTAAACTTCATATGGAACCAAAAGAGAGCCCATATAGCCGAGACAATCCTAAGCAAAAAGAATAAGGCTGCAGGCATCACGCTACCTGACTTCAAACTATACTACAAGGCTACAGTAATCAAAAGAGCATGGTACTGGTACCAAAACAGAGATACAGACTAATGAAACAAAACAGGCCTCGGAGGCAATGTGACACATCTACAACCATCTGATCTTTGACAAACCTGACAAAAACAAGCAATGGGGAAAGGATTCCCTGTTTAATAAATGGTGTTGGGAAAACTGGCTAGCCATGTGCAGAAAGCAGAAACTGGACCCCTTTCTGACGCCTTACACTAAAATTAACTCCAGAAAGATTAAAGACTTAAACATAAGACCTAACACCATAAAAACCCTAAAAGAAAACCTAGGCAAAACCATTCAGGACATGGGCATAGGCAAAGACTTCATGACTAAAACACCAAAAGCATTGGCAACAAAAGCCAAAATAGATAAATGGGATCTAATGAAACTCCAGAGCTTCTGTACAGCAGAAGAAACCATCATTAGAGCAAACTGGCAACCAACAGAAAGGGAAAAAATTTTATTAATCTACCCATCTGACAAAGGGCTAATATCCAGAATCTACAAAGAACTAAAACAGATTTACAAGAAAAAAACAAACAAACCCATTCAAAAGTGGGTGAAGGATATGAACAGACACTTTACAAAAGAAGGCATATATGAGGCCAACAAACATATGAAAAATGCTCATCATCACTGGTCATTAGAGAAATGCAAATCAAAACTACATTGAGATACCATCTCCTGCCAGTTAGAATGGCAATCATTAAAAAATCTGGAGACAACAGATGCTGGAGAGGATGTGAAGAAATAGGAGCACTTTTACACTGTTGGTGGGAGTGTAAATTAGTTCAGCCATTGTGGAAGACAGTGTGATGATTCCTCAAGGATCTAGAAATAGAAATTCCATTTGACCCAGCAATTCCATTACTGGGTATATATCCAAAGGATGATAAATCGTTCTATTACAAAGACACATGCACACGTATGTTCACTGTAGCACTATTTACAATGGCAAAGACCTGGAACCAACCCAAATGCCCATCAATGATACAGACTGGACAAGGAAAATGTGGCACATATACACCATGGAATACTATGCAGCCATAAAAAATGATGAGTTCACGTCCTTTGTAGGGACATGGATGAATTTGGAAACCATTATTCTCAGCTAATGGACACAAGAACAGAAAATCAAACACCACGTGTTCTCAATCATAGGTGGGTGTTGAACAATGAGAACACATGGACACAGGGAAGGGAGCATCACACACTGAGGTCTTTTGGCGGGGCTAGGGGACGGCAGGGGGATGGGGGGGTTGGGGAGAGATAACATGGGAAGAAATGCCAGATATAGGTGACAGGGGGATGGAGGCAGCAAACTCCCTTGCCATGTACGTACCTATGCAACAATCCTGCATGATCTGCATATGTACCTCGGAACCTAAAGTACAATTTAAAAAAAAACCTGAAGTATTTGCAAAAAAAAAAAAAAAAAAGAAAAGAAAGACAATGTTAAGAGAATGAGAAGACAAACCCCAGACTAAGAGAAAATATCTGACACATCTGATCAAAGTTTGTTATCCAAAATATAGAAAGGACTCTTAAAACCCAATAAGAACACAAACAACCCTATTCTCGCTTTGTTGTCCAGGCTGGAATGCAGTGGCAGGATCTTGGCTCACTGCAACCTCTGCCTCCCAGTGATTCTCTTGCCTCAGCCTCTCGAGTAGCTTGGACTACAGTTGCTCACCACCACGCCTGGCTAATTTTTATATTTTTAGTAGAGACAGGATTTCACCATATTAGCCACGCTGGTCTCAAACTCCTGACCTTGTGATCCACCCACCTCGACCTCCCAAAGTAATGGGATTACAGGCATGAGCGACCGCGCCCAGTCGATAAACTCCCCTATTTTATTAAAGAATGGGCCAAAGACCTTAACAGACACCTCACTGGAGAAGATACACAGCTGGAAAATAAGCATATGAAAAGATGGAGGACAGGTGTGCTGGTTCCCTCCTGTAATCCTAGTGCTTTGGGAGACTGAGGTGGGAAGAACACCAGAGGCCAGGAGTTCAAGACCAGCTTGGGCCACATGGTGAGACCCCATCTTAACAACAAAAAAGCCAGGTGCAATGGCTCACACCTGTAAAATCTCAGCACTTCGCAAGGCTGGGGAGGGAAGATCAATTGAGGTTAGGAGTTTGAGATTAGCCTGGGAAACATAGGAGACCTTGTCTCTACAAAAAAAAATTAAAAGCAAAGATGTTCAACATCTTATGTCATCAGGAAAATGCTAATTAAAACAATAAGATACCACTATACACTTATTGGAAAGGCCAAAATCCAGAATACAGACAACACCAAATGCTGGCAAGGATGTGAGGCAATAGGAACTCTCATTCATTGCTAATAAAAATGCAAAATGGTATTGTCACTTTAGAAGATGAGTTTCTTAGAGAATTAAACATATTCTTTCCATATAATCAAGTAATTGTGTTCCCTGGTATTTACTCAAGGAGAGTAAAACTTATGGTCACACAAAAACCTGAACAAAGATGTTTATCGCAGTTTTATTCATAATTGCCAAAACTTGGAAGCAACCAAAATGTCTTTGAGTAAGTGAATGGATGAACTGTGGTACATCCAGACAATAGAATATTATTCAGCACTAAAAAGAAATGAGCCTGACCAGGCTGGCTCATGCTGTAATCCCAGCACACTGGGAGGCCGAGGTGGGTGGATCACCTGAGGTTAGGAGTTCAAGACCAGCCTGGCCAACATGGCAAAATCCTGTCTCTACTAAAAATACAAAAATTAGCCAGGCATGGTGGCACATGACTGTAATCCCAGCTACTCAGGAAAATGAGGCAGGAGAATCACTTGAACCCAGGAGGCAGAGATTGCAGTGAGCCAAGATTGCGCCACTGCACTTTGGCCTGAGTGACAGAGTAATACTCTGTCTCAAGAAAAAAAAAAAGAAAGAAATGAAATGAGCCTAATATAAATCCATGAAAAGACAAGGAGGAAACTTACGTACATATTACAAAGTCAAAGGCGCCAATCTGAAAAGGCTACCTGTTGTAGGATTCCAACTATACAACATTCTGAAAAAGGTAAAACTGTGAAGACGGTAAAAAGATCAGTGGTTGCTGGGGCCTGGAAGAGGAATGAAAAGACAGAGCACAGAGTATTTTTTAGGGCAGTGAAAATATCATATGTAGTGATGGATACATGTCATTACACATTTGTCCAAACCCACAGAATATACAACACCAAGAATGAACCCTAAAGTAAACTACAGCTTTGCTTGATTATGATGTGTCAATGTAGGTTCATGATTTGTAACAAACGTACCACTCTGGTAGGGATGTTGACAATGAAGGAAACTGCATGTAGAGGCAGTGTTCTACACCTGTCTCTCAATATTGTTTGAGTGAAACCTCAAACTGCTCTTAAAAAATAAAGTTAAAAAAAAAAAAAACACCAAAAATAAAAATCTGGAAACAACACAAATACTCATTAACAGTAGTAAAGACATTTTGATATATTTATACAATCTAATATTATATAGCACTATAAGTGAACTATCACTAAACTCAGCAATACAAATTACAAACAGTAATAAGCAACAGAAGTCAGACAAAAGAACTCCTACTGCATGGCTGAATTAATATACACTTCACATCAAGTTCAAAAATGGGTACAACTTCCTTCAATGAACAAAAAAAATTATCACATATCCATAAATTGTACACAACAATAAAAATGAAAAAATTATTGATACATGCAACAATGTGGGTAAATCTCAAAATAACTGTATTGAGTGAAGGCAGGTGGATTGTAATACATACAATTACACATTTTTTTTGTATTGTTATACATACAGTACAATTCCATTTATAAAAAATTCTAAAATATTCAAACTAACCTAAGTGTCAGAAGAAAATCTCTCCATCCCCACCCATAAGCAGTTACTGCTTATGGGTGGGGAGGGAGAGAAGGACCGGAGTAAGAAATTACAAAGGGGATTATTAATACATATCCTGATTGTGGTGATGGTTTCAGAAAGTATATGGATGTCAACATGTATCAAATTGTATACTTCAAATACGTGCAGTTTATTCATGACAATACCTCAATAAAGCTCTTAGGAGGAAGTGAAGAAAGGGAAAAAGGGAGAAATGTAAGTGTGGAAGGAAGGAGAGGAGGGAAAAGGAGAAATAAAGTCTGAATGACTGACTTAAATTAGGTCCCAATTTTCTCATCTGTAAAATGGGACTATAATTTTGAAAGTTAATGAGATAATGGGTCAGGCATGGTGGCTCACACCTGTAATCCCAGCACATTGTGAAACAGGTGGGTTACTTGAGGTCAGGAGCTTGAGACCAGCCTGGCCAATGTGGGGAAATCCCGCCTCTGCAAAAAATACAAAAATTAGCCAGGTGTGATGGCACATGCCTGTGGTCCCAGCTACTTAGGAGGCTGAGGCACAAGAATCATTTGAACCCAGGACAGAGAGGTTGCAGTGAGCCATGACCACACCTCTGCACTCCAGCCTGGGCTGAGTAACAGAGTGAGACTCTGTCTCAAAAAAAAGAAAAGAGAAAAATACAAAAATTAGCCAGACATGATGGCACATGCCTATAATCCCAGCTACTTGGGAGGCTGAGGAACCCAGAAGGCAGAGGTTGCAGTGAGCCAAGATGAAGCCACTGTACTCCAGCTTGGGCAACAGAGCCAGACACTGTCTCAAATCAATCAATCAATCGGATAATATACATAAAGTTTACATTTTTTCCTTTCTCATTCAGTCCTTCAAGAAATGTGATTACCTTATTGTGTCAGGGACTGTGCTAACCACTGGGATACAAATGAATACTGTTTTACAGAGGAACATAAAAACAAATAACAAAAATAAATAATTATCAAATTTTATAAATACTACAAAGAGCTATGTGATGTAGCAAAAGGTTATAATAGGTGTTTTGACATAGTCAGAGAGATTAGAAAAGGCATCCTTTGAGCAGTGACCACATTGCTGAGCTCTAAAGAATAAGTAGGCATTAACTAGGTAAAGAGAAGAATAAGCATTTACAAAGCCTGGACTAGACAGAGGAAGCCTGTCCATAAGATACCCAGTATCTCTGGAGTGGAAAGAATAAAGAGCAGGCTGTAATTCATATATCTCTTTGTACTATGTATGCAGTTTTGTTATTATTCGTTTTTGTTAATTGTTTCTATGTTCTCCTGTGAGACAATATTCTGTTGTATCCCACAACTAGCAGAGAACCTGGAACAACAAGGCTTGAAAGGTAGTTAGAGGGTCAGACAATGTAGGCCTATCTTAAGAGCAATGAGAAGCCCTTGAGATGGCTGAAAGAAGTAACAAACTGATCTGTACTACAGTTCAAAAAAAGCAATCCAACTACAGCATAGAGAGTAAGCTGTAGGAAAACAAGAATGAACGTATATAGAGCAGTTAGTAGTGACTGCTGAAGTTCAGGCAAAAATAATGATAGTTGAGATAAGCATAATGAAATTAGAGACTTATTCTACGGAAAAACCTTTACTCAGGGCCTACCAAGTGCCAAGCACTATCACAAGTGCATAGATACAGCAAAAAGACAAAATAAGCAAAAAAAAGACAAAAATCTCTGCCTTTGTTGGGTTTATATTCTAGTAGGAAGAGACAGAAAAATATACAAGTGAAATGTCACTTTTATCAGATGGTTATACACACTATGGAGAAAAACAAAGTAGTAAAGGGGAATTAGAAGGAAGGAATGTCTCACTGCCCAAAGAATCAGAAAGGGATAGATTCTGGGCAAAGGAGGGATGACCCAGGAGTCCTGGACTTCTTACAGTGACTAACATAAACAGGGCTAAAAGGCGTAAGAATATCTGCCCCGATAGTTCTAAAGCAGATAGTGATAGTAGTGGTGTTGGGGAAGAGGGAAGGCTAAGGAACATGCCAAGAGATGCAGAGTTCTGCAGCCTTTCCTTTAGTCCTGCCAATGAAGATGTAGAAGCCCCGAGGAGCGAAAGCCTTACCCAGAGCACTTGAGCTTTATTGCATTCCTTATTGATTCCAGTAGAGAGGGGGAAACAAGAAAAGAATTGGGCTTACATAATAGTTTATCCTCAATTCCTACTAATCTGTTAGCTCCATGAAGTGAGAAGCTGTATCTTAACCACCATATTCCCATAATCCAGACAAGTACCTGGTTGGTACACAGCAGTAATGGGATATATATTGTTGAAAGAATACATAAATAAATAGACTATTAAAGGCAAAGTATCCCTATATTATCAAGGTAAATATTTTAAAGGTGTTCATATAAATAATTATAAAGTTGGGGTAGCCACAAAATAGCTTTAAGTTAGTAGGTTAGCAGCTTTTGAGTTCTGTTTGATTTTGAATCATAATCAAATTATATTTATTCTTAATAACTTTTAAATTTGCTATTCTAAGAGTCTTAAAGACAAGCACATTTTATAAATTTGTAAGATTTTAAAATATATACTTAGGACTTTTAAAACTAAAAGTTATAAAAACATAAAATTAAGCTGAAGATCAGAAAAGTCTTTTCTAATTATTTTACCATGTTTGTTTAACAAATGTTAATACTTTATCCTACACACTCCTCAGTTGTATTACATCATCTTGCTAGCATATGCAGTGAAAAATATGTAGATATTTTCAAGCAGAAATCTGCAAACCAGGGATTTAACAGTGTCACTTCGAGCCACTATATAGCCCTGTGGTATGCAGATGACAGTTACAAATAGATATAATTACAGTATATATATTAAAACAAGTGTGCCTTGATTACTTTATTCCAAATCCAAATAAAATGTTCTCAATTATTTATACTCTAAAATTTAAATTGCTATTAAGTTGTTAAACAGATTACTTATTTAAAAAATACATACCGTTCTCTTACAAAATCTGCTAGTTCTTTTGTCGATATCTGTCCATGTTTCATATTATGGTACAGGACATCAAAGCCACTATTTTTTTCCCCCTATAATTTAAAAAGATTTTTAGTTTAACAAAAAAACAGATAAAAATGACTTGAGAATCTAATAAGCCAACACTAATATGCAATCCTGTGCTCAGGTGAGCTGTTTCTCCTTAATAACTCTTATTTATTGCATGATTTTAAACAGTACAAAGCAGTATTACATGTTTTGGTAAAGTTTACAATTAACTATGTATCATATACCTACATACACACATATAGGCATACACTTTGTAATCAATTAATAAGGTACAATTAATAAGTATGAGGCCGGGCACAGTGGCTCCCGCCTATAATCCCAGCATTTTGGAGGCAGAGGTGGGTAGGTCATTTGAGGTCAGGAGTTCTAGACCAGCCTGGCCAACATGGTGAAACCCCATCTCTACTAAAAACAAAAAAATTAGCTGGGCCTGGTGGCATGCACCTGTAATCCCATTTACTCGACAGGAAGAAGCAAAATAATCGCTTGATCCCTGGAGATGGAGGTTTCAGTGAGCCGAAATCACAACACTGCACTCCAGCCTGGGTGACAGAGCGAGACTTTGTTAAAAAAAAAAAAAAAAAAAAAAAAAGCCAAGTATGAATTTTAAGGAATAATATGCAGCATAATTAAGAAAGATAAACATGGACCTTTCAAAACATATTACCAAATCCCATTTCAACTTATTTAACACACAGTAAGAAATTCCTGATTATTTGAGTTTGTGCTTTAAAATAACAAAATCTTGATTTCTGAGTTAAGACAGTACAGTAATTATATCAGCATTGAGTATCACAAACTACTTAGATCTTTCAGTAAACTTGAGAAGTGAGAAAATGGATAAAATTTAACAAAAGAGAAGTAACAGGCTATTTGCTAGTCTTTAATTAATGGAAACTTTTTTTTTTTTTGAGACAGTCTCTCTCTGTCATCCAGGCTGGAGTGCAGACGTGTGATCTCAGCTCACTGCAACCTCACCGTCCCAGGCTCAAACGATTCTCGTGCCTCAGCCTCCCATGTAGCTGGGATTATAGGTGTGCACCACCACATCCGGCTAATTTTTGTATTTTTAGGAGAGATGGGGTTTTGCCATGTTGGCTAGGCTGGTTTTGAACTCCTGGCCTCAAACGATCCACCTGCCTTGGCCTCCCAATGTGTTGGGATTACAGTACAGGTGTGAGCCACTGTGCCCAACCTAATTAATGACATATTAATAGAACTATATCACTACACAATCCTGGAAAACCTCTACTGCTGTTTAATCCTATGAATCCTAAATTAGTAAATTATAAGGATAACATTAGAAATGTCAATTTATTCAATGAAATAAAAGACAACTGATACACTAGATTTAACAACTCTCTTTACAGGTCGCAGTTTTAATTTTTCTTTAGTGAAAATGAAATAATGAAGAATGGAATATATTTGTTGGAAATAAAGGTAATACCACAAGCAAGTGTTACATAATCTAGTATTTGATTTTTCCACAGTCCACTGAAAACAGAAAGCATAAGAACTTCTCGTTATGTTGAAGTGATCCCTGATAAGCTCATCAGCTAATGTACCTAATAATTAGTCTGCCATACATATACCAAATTAAAATGTCAAATCTGTAACAAGATAATATAAGCAAAATCTTTAGCATTTTGAACAGCCATTTCCATTTATCAAGACGGATATAACGTAAAACCATAGTCTTGTGAATCCAAACATTTCCATTTGGCTTCTGCAACTTTACATGTTTAAGATTTTTTTTTTAAATTTACTGCCAGAGACTTGTGCCTGTAATCCCAGCTACTCCAGAGGCTGAGCAGGGAGGCTTGCTTGAGGCCAGGTGTTCAAGACCAGCCTGGACAAAGTGAAAACCTGTCTCTAAAAAAAGAAAAAGACAATGATAAGGGTTTAAAACTTCTCCTTCAGTGAACTTTTTAAGAGCAACAGTAAATTAGACACTAAAAATAAAAAAACCTGGACAGCATTCACTTTTTAAAAAAAAAAGTTTTTGTAGAAACAGGGTCTCCTTATATTGCTCAATCTGGCCTCAAACTCCTAGCCTCAAGGAATCCTCCCACCTTGGCCTCCCAAAGTGCTGGGATTACAGGTGTGAGCCACTGCATGTGGCCAGTGCTACTTTTGATGAGTCCAAGATTTGAAAAATAGGCAGAAGATAAGATTGTATACTGTATAATCAAGATTGTATACTGTACAATCACGTTATTAATTAAAAAACTGATATTACCAAGTTTCCTTTTAAATTTTTCAGAAAGTTCTTTGGAGGGGTAAGATAAGGGTCAGAAGGTATCATCCTGCAAACACCGATAACATGCCTAACCTTCCTCTCAACTCTAAACTACCTCAAAAATAAATAAATACCATCATTTCCCACCCTGTCTACATTTTCCTTTTAATCTTGCTCTTATAGACATTTACTAGACCACCTTGGACAAGTCAATGCACAATATAACATTAACATGTTTGATATAGTCTCACTTTATCTTGACTTATCTGAAAAACACCATAAAACATTTTACTAATCCTAAAGATTTTCTTTTTTTTTTTTTTTTTTTTTTGAGACAGAGTCTTGCTCTGTCACCCAGGTTGGAGTGCAGTGGCGCAATCTTGGCTCACTGCAACCGCAGCCTCAGTTCAAGCAATTCTTGTTCCTCAGCCTCCCAAGTAGCTGGGATTACAGGCATGTGCCACGGTGCCAGGCTAATTTTTGTATTTTTAGTAGAGACTGGATTTCACCACGTTGGCCAGGATGGTCCTGATCTTCTGATCTTGTGATCTACCCTTCGGCCTCCTAAAGTGCTGGGATTACAGGCATGAGCCACTGCGCCCAGCCAAGATTTTTTTCTTTTAAGAAAAGCCCCTTTAGTGAAGAACCTATAGATATACTTTTGATGAGAACTCAATAGATATGCAATGACAGCTCTCCAGTGCCATTTTTGCCTTGAAAACTGCTAAGGAGCTAGAGGTAAAATACAGACACACTTCATTTTACCGAGCTTTGCTTTACTGTACTTTGAAAATATTGCATTTTTTTTTTTTTTTTTTTTTTGAGACGGAGTCTCGCTCTTGTTACCCAGGCTGGAGTGCAATGGCGCGATCTCGGCTCACCGCAACCTCCGCCTCCTGGGTTCAGGCAATTCTCCTGCCTCAGCCTCCTGAGTAGCTGGGACTACAGGCACGCGCCACCATGCCCAGCTCATGTTTTGTAGTTTTAGTAGAGACAGGGTTTCACCATGTTGACCAGGATGGTCTCGATCTCTTGACCTCGTGATCCACCCGCCTCGGCCTCCCAAAGTGCTGGGATTACAGGCTTGAGCCACCGCGCCCGGCGAAAATATTGCATTTTTACAAACTGAAGGTCTGTGGCAATCCTGTGTCAAGCAAGTCTATCAGTATCTTTTTTCCAACAGCATGTGCCCACGTCTTTCCTGTGTTAGCATTAGCAGTACAGTATTTTTTAATTAAGGTATAAACATTTTTAGATAAACTGCTATTGCACACTTAATACATGAGTATAGTATAAATAATATAGTGTAAACATAACTTTTATATCCACAGAAAAACCAGAAAAGTTTGTCACTTGTTTCATTGTGGTTGTCTGAATTGAACCCACAATATCTCTAAGGAATGCCTATGTATGCAAGCAATTTTTCTACAAGTATACAGAACATTCAACCACAAGTCACAATCTCTTCTCGTCAACATTCCATTTGTGCAGTAGTCCCCTCTTCTCCACAGGGGATACGTTTCAAGACCCCTGTGGATGCCTCAAACCATGGATAGAGGCAAACCCTTTATATGCTGTTTTTTTTCAATCTGATAACCAAGATAGCTACTAAGTGATTAATGGGCAGGAAGGATATACACTATGGATGCACTGGACAAAAGGATGATTCACATCCCAAGTAGGACACAATGAGATTTCATCACATTACTTAGAACAGCTTAAAATGTAATGCTTATTAATTATTTCTGGAATTTTCCATTTAATATTTTCAGACTGCAATTGACCTCACATCTGCAACTGTGGAAAGTGAAGTTATGGACAGGGGAGACAACAGTACATTGAAATTTTTCAGTCATGATCATTAAAATACTCTTCAGAGCTACTGGCAAGATACTGCTAATGTAGATAACAGTGACTACAATACACAGTATGGCCAGGTGCGATAGCTCATGCCTGTAATCCCAGCACTCTGGGAGGTCAAGGCAGGTGGATCACCTGAGATCAGGAGTTTGAGACTAGTTTGGCTAACATGGTAAAACCCCATCTCTACCAAAAATACTTTAAAAATTAGCCAGGTGTGGTGGCAAACCCCTGTAATCCCAGCTACTAAGGAGGCTGAGCCAGGAGAATCACATGAACCTGGGAGGCAAAGGTTGCAGTGAGCCAAGATCGCACCATTGCACTTCAGCCTGAGCAATACAGTAAGACTTGGTCTCTAAATAAATAAAAATAAAATAAAATATGTAGAACGGGCGCTCAGAACAATTTGATGCAGGTACAAAAGTGACTCAAACATAATTGTTGGTTGATTGAAGAAAAGAAATCCTACTACCTTTCAAAAAATTGTTTTTCTCACCCCTCAGATATTTGTCCCCAATCTTTTATAATTTATCTCTTCCAGTTAGTTGAATTCTTAAAGCTATCTAAATAAACATTATATGAGTTGAGAAAAAAATGCAGAAGCAAACAGTAGTTAAGATAATTTTTAAATTTTTATATCTTTTGAATTTTCTGTAATGTTCTATAAATAAAAATATTTTTCATCACTTTCAAAATGAAAAAACTGAACAAACAATTTCAGTTTTCTCAACTCTTCAATCTATGCCTGCAAAGAGACAGGCTACTGGCATCTTGTTCACTTCAGTACTTAAATCTCCAGTCCTTGTAATTCATAAACAGAAAAAAAAAATACTGGAAGTGTCAAAATAGGAATGATTAAAGAAAATTACACCCTATCTGGCTAGGTGTGGTGGCTCATACTTGTAATCCCGACACTTCGGGAGGCTGAGGCAGGAGAAGCACTTGAAGCTAAGGGTTTGAGATCAGGCTGTAATAGCACAGCAAGACCTTGTTCCTGCAAAATTTTTTTTTTAAATTAGCCAGGTGTAGTGGCATGCGCATGTAGTTCTAGCCACTCCAGAGGCTGAGGTGAGGATCCCTGGAGTCCAAGAGTTCAAAGCTGCAGTGAGCTACGATGGGGCCACTGCACTCCAGCATGGGGGACAGAGCAAGACCCTGTCTCTAAAAAAAAAAAAAAAAAAAAAAATTATAGCCTATCCATTCCATGGAAGCCTATTCAAACAATACTTATTCACATGAGAAAACTGTTTCATGGTAATATTAACTGAAAATATGAAGACATACAACTATATAGTATAATGTATCTTGAATTTTGTATTTCTAAAGAAAATTATAAGTGTAGACAGAGAGGCTATAGGGAATTTGTGTTCTGTATTTTTCTGGGCTTTACCTATCACATGATAACGGTTTTAATTAAAAAGGAAAACCATCTACACTTGCAACTGTTGCTTCAACCAACTGAAAACTCCTCTCCTTGGTTTTAAGGCTCCACCACCACCAATTTGCTTTTACTTATATTATACTTTCCTAGCTTTTCCCTAAAGTCAAGCAAACATGCTTGACATATCTCCCATAACCTTCACTCCTGGAAATCCATCAGGGAGCATGACTATCTCCTCAACTTTATCACACACTTTAACACTTTCCAGTTTAATTCTCTCTGACTCTAGCCATTCCAGCAACATCCTCTAGCACATTAATCCATATAGTAGATATCATAACAGGTCTCAGTTGCTGTCACGCTGTTGTTTTTGTTTCTCCCCACATTAGAGCAATTCATACTTATCTTTTTGGACCAGATTGCTACTAAAATTCCTCCAACTCTAATATTCTTTAATTTTTCCACACTAAGAAAACTGAAAGCCAAGTCCTTATTTCCTTTCCTTTATAAGTCTCCATGGGATCCTATTTCCATTTGAATTTCTAAGGGTGCTTCTGTTAACTGTTCTAGAATTATGACATCAGGATGGATAATCTCAGGAGACGCCTCCATGACTCAAAAAACTACTTTCAAAGGGCTTATATTAGCAAAATGTGCATGATGATTTCAAGCAGTTAAATCATCCTGTACATAACTGTCCCTCGTCCTTTGCTTAAATAATTTAAATAGTTCTGAAAGGATTACTTAGTGTGCAGGGCTAAAAAAGAATGCAGACATCAAATTATATCCTTCCCAATGTCAAAGTCCTAAAATCCTTCCGCTGAACTGAAATATACACACTAAATCAGTATCAATTTTTCACTTCCAAATTTCTCCTGTAATTAAGGCAAAAATATAAAACAAACAAATCACATCCCTTTAAAAAGTCTAAGGGCCTCACAATAAAATTTACTGCAATCTAAAACACTATAATTTTATAATCTCTACTGTCAAATCTTCTGAAACAACTTAAATGCATCTGTAGTCTTCATTTTCATAGCTTGTTGCAATGGGAACAAGCTGGACCTGGCTAACTTGCTAATAGTTATACAATAATATATTTTAACCTACTAAAGTATATGTTATTTGGTCTTAACTCTGGAAAACCACATAAGAAATTGGTAATGATGATTGCCTTTAGGGAGATCTTGATCACCAGAGAAAAAGAGGAAGACTTACTCCCTCTTGTATCTTTTAAATATTAAACCAGGTAAAATTTGCAAATCTGTTAATGTATAAAGTAAATATATACAGAAATACAGATTTTGTTTTGGTACGTCATCTGATGGGATCATATCCTAAAAGCAGGTATCCCAAACTATAATATTTGGAAATTTCAAGCAATCAAAAGCCTATATTCTGCATTTCAAATATGGTCACCTCAACTAATTTTCTAAAGATATATATTTTTGGCCTGGTGCAGTGGCTCACGCCTGTAATTGCAGCACTTTGGGAGGCCAAGGCAGGCGGATGACGAGGTCAAGAGATTGAAACCATCATGGCCAACGTGGTGAAACCCCATCTCTACTAAAAATACAAAAATTAGCTAGGTGTGGTGGTGGGTGCCTGTAATCCCAGCTACTTGGGAGGCTGAGGCAGGAGAATCACTTGAACCCAGGAGGCAGAGGTTGCAGTCAGCCAAGATGGCGCCACTGCACTCCAGCCTGGGCGACAGAGTGAGACTATCTCAAAAACAAACAAACAAAAGAAAACAAAAAATAAATAAATAAATAAATAAAAATTTAAAAACAAACAAAAAAGATATATATTTTTAAATCTCACATGGATATATAACCCCAAAGAATGTGTTAGTCTCTCACCTAGGATACCAAATTTAGATTAGATAGCCAAACAAAAATATAATAATGCTTTGTATCCCAAAGACCTATTAATAGCAATTCCAGATTTTTAAAACACATTTTAATTCTCTCATCTTAACCAAGAAATGACAAATCAAATTTTGGATATATAACCAATGCTCCAATTTAATTTTAAATCAAAATATAAACAAAACCAATGAAATCAAGTGAAAATAGACTTCAGTGCAGTTAAACAGTAAAAGAAATAAGGAAAAACTTCAGGATAAAAATAACTAAGATAATTGGTGCTTGTTGATTTCTGATGTGCCGACTACAGATAACCTCTGGAAAAAGTCACCTAACTAAAAATGTCAGCTCATTACAATGTAACATATACCAAATACTATTACTTAGTGTCTTTGGGCAAATGCTTCATATTATACATAGATTGGGATTACTATGTAAATGAGGATTATAAGGTATTCAACTCAGTACGTTTTACATACTTATTTGTCCCCCCCTTAAGTAATAATTACGTGTAAAATGCATTCCTTTAAGGTTTTTTGTGGAATTAAATAATCTGGGTTCACATAAAAATATAATGCCATTTTAATTATATTGTAATGTTGCAATAATCTCAAGACTGTTATAAACTTGTACTCAATTATGCCTTTGAGAAAGAAGCAGCATAGAGAGACACTCCCTCACTGTAATATTGATCACTATCTTTTTAAAGTTATATAATCTTTTGAAGGGGCCAACAATTATTTTTAAATATTAAAAGCAATGGTGTGAATTTCTATTATCAAAATTATTTTTGCTGTCCAATTTTAACAGAAAAAAATCAGCTTATCAATGGTGCTATACTTTGTGGCAAACACTGACTTATCAACAACAAAACACCTGTACTTAAAAAGTTCTGAATAATTTTTTCCTTCAAAAGAACAGTATTAAGTAAAGGAATTTTCAATGTAGCATATAGTTTCAATTAAGAAAACCTATACTTTAAAGAAAAAGGAAGAATGTGCTACTTTGAAAAGAGCTTGAAGAGAGTTTCAATGATTCAAACTTTCTTCTAAGGAAATGTCACAACAAAAGGTTTGTCTTTATATATGTGGGAGGAGGGAAACAATTAATATGTTGTTTGGTTAGAAACCTAAAACTTTGGTTGGGCACAGTGGCTCAACCCTGTAATCCCAGCACTTTGAGAAGCTAGAGCGGGAGCATAGCTTGAGCCGAGGAGTTCGAGACCAGCCTGGGCAACATAGTGAGGTCTCATCTCTACAAATAATTTAAAAATTAGCTGGGTGTGGTGGCCTGTAACTGTGGTCCCACCTTCTCAGAAGGCTGAGGTGGGAGGACCATTTGAGGTTGGGTGATCGAAGCTGCAGTGAGCTGTGCTCATGCCACTGCATGCCAGCCTGGGAACACGGCAAGACTGCAACAGAAAGGAAGGAAAGGGAAGAAGAGAGAAAGAGAGAGAGGAAGAGAGAGGAAGAGAGGGGAGGGGAGGAAACCTAAGCCAGGCGGAGTGGCTCACACCTGTAATCCCTGAACTTTGGGAGGCTGAGGCAGGTGGATCACCAGGTCAGTTCGATATCAGCCTGGCCAACATAGCGAAATCCCGTCTCTACTAAAAATTTTAAAAATTAGCTGGGAGTGGTGGTGGCCGCCTGTAATCCCCGCTATTCGGGAGGTTGAGGCAGGAGAATCACTTGAACCCAGGAGGCGAGGTTGCAATGAGCCAAAATCATGCCACTGCACTCCAGCCTGAGACACAGTGTAGGACGCCATCTCAAAAAAAGAAAGAAAGGGCCGGGCACGGTGGCTCAAGCCTGTAATCCCAGCACTTTGGGAGGCCGAGGCAGGTGGATCACGAGGTCAAGAAATTGAGACCATCCTGGTCAACATGGTGAAACCCCGTCTCTACTAAAAATACAAAAAACATTATCTGGGCATGGTGGCGCGTGCCTGTAATCCCAGCTACTCAGGAGGCTGAGGCAGGAGAATTGCCTGAACCCAGGAGGCAGAGGTTGCGGTGAGCCGAGATCGCGCCATTGCACTCCAGGCTGGGTAACAAGAGCGAAACTCCGTCTCAAAAAAAAAAAAAAAAAAAAGAAAAAGAAAGAAAGAAAGAAAAGAAAGAAAAGAAAGGAAAGAAAGAAAAGAAAGAAAGAAAGAAAGAAACCTAAAACATCAAAGGTTCCCATTACCTCACTCTGACAAGTTTTTAATTGATAAAAATCATACGTATTTATCATGTAGAACGTGATGTTTTGAATTTTGACAATTTTATTTCCTTTTAATAGTGCCATTTTAACGCTAGAGGGAAAAGTTAAATTAATATCTATTTTAAGAGGTTATTTTATAAATGATTCTGAATATGTGACTTTTTGTTTTCTGTTTTTGAGACAGCGTCTCACTCTGTTGGCCAGGCTGGAATACAGTGACTGATCATAATTTACCACAACCTTGAACTCCTGGGCTCAGGCAATCCTCCTGCCTTGGCCTTCCAAGTAGCTGGGACTACAGGTATACGCCAACACACCTGGCTGATTTTTTAAAAATTCTGTAGAGATAATGTCTACTGTGTTGCCCAGGTTGGTCTCCAACTCTTGGGCTCAATCCAACGCCCTGCCTCAAACTCCCAAAGTGCTGAGGTTACAGACATGAACCACCATGTCCAACCTAAAACAACAATCAAATTCTCAGAAGTTAGTTAATTTCTGGACCTTCCTAGCTCATTCAGCCTCCTCTCATCCCCAATTCCAGGCCAGGAAATAAAATAAAATGCAATCTATTAGCAATTTATTTTCAAAAGGGCAAGTGAAGGCAAAAACTAGAACATAAATAGATTTGGAGGTCTCTCCAGAATTCAAACATTCAAGTTTATTTACGTTCCTCTTTTAACAAGAATAAGAAAGAAGCACATAAAAATATATACAAAGATACTCAGAGAAGTATTATTCATATTAGCTAAAAACATTAAACAAGGCTATGCTCAAAGCTCAATTAATAGAAAATGAAACATAACTTTTTTTAAATGTGAAGATGCAATTTGGAATTAAGCTAGCAACTTAAAAAAAATTCATGCATCAAAAAATATGCAAAACATTCATAAGAACGTCAATTTTTAAATGTTCTTTATAAACATTTTATAAATTGCCATTGTAAAACCTAATGCCTAAAACTGACAGGCTAATTCTACAACTCATGTGGAAATGCAAAGAACCCAGGGTAGTCAAAATAATCCTGAAAAAAGAAGAAAAAAGCTGGAGGGTGCATACTTCCTGATTCCAAATTTGCTAAACAAAACAAATTTGTAATCCAAACGATAGCAATCCAAACTGTGTGGTATTGGCTATCACAAGGACAATGGAATAGAAATGAAAACTCAGAAATAAATCCATACATTTCTGGTTGATTGATATCTCATAATGGTACCACGACAATTCAATGGGGAAAGATGAGCCTTTTCAACAAATGGTACTGGGACAACTGGATATACAAATGCAAAATAATGAAGTTTTACCCTTTCCTTGCGCCATACGCAAAAATTAACTTCAAACACAGATCACAGACCTAACTAGAAGAACTAAAACTATAAAACCCTTACAGGAAAACACAGGAGTAATTTTTGAATTAGGCAAAGGCTTCCCAGATCCAATAAAAGCACAAGTAATAGAAACAATAGATAAGATGGACTTCACCAAGACTTCATGAAAATTAAAAACGTAACGTGTTACTTCAAAGAACAGGATCAAGAAAATGTAAAGGTAACCCACAGAATGGGAGAAAATGTTTGCACATCATGTATCAGATAAGATGTGTATCCAGAATATTAAAAAAAAAAAAAAAAAACTCTTAGAACTCAATTACAAAAAGACAACCCAATTTTTACTCTAAACAGACATTTCTCCAAAAAAAACGTAAAATAGGCAATAAGCACATGAAAAGATGTTTGACATCATTAGCTATCAGAGAAATGCAAACCAAACCGTAAGAAAATACTACTACGACTTCACGTTCACCCACTAGGATATTATAATAAAAAGGACAAATAACAAGTGTTGGTGACCATGTGGAGAGGAACCCTCAGATATCGCTGGTAGGATTGTAAAATGCTACAACCACTTCAGAATAGTCTGGCAGTTCCTCAAAATATTACAAATAGATCTACAATTTGACCCAGGAATCGCATTCCCCAAAGAAATGAAAACATGTTCACACAAAAACTTGCACAAAAATGTTCATGGCAGCATGATTCATAACCAAAAAGTGGGAACAACCAGATGTCCATCACTAATTGGATAAATATTAATAAAATATGAAATGGAATATTATTTGGCCATAAAAAGGAATTAGTACTGATACATGGCACATCATGGATAGACTTTGAGAACATTATGCTCAGTGAAAGAACCTAGTCACAATGGCCCCTTTTTTGGGATATGTCTAGACTAGACAAAGTTAGAGAGGCAGAAAATACATTAGTTGCCTAGGCCTGGGGTAGGGGGAAATGGGGAGTGACTGCTAATGGGGCTAGGGATTCTTTCTGGGATGATGAAATTGTTCTAAAATTGAGGTGGTGATGTTTGCACAACTTTATGAATATATGAAAAATCTCTGAATTGTAGTATACCTTAAATGGGTATACTGGTACAGAATGTGAGCTCAATAAAGATGTTTAAAAAACAAAACACCTAAGGTCTAGTATATACATTCTTTATGGAAAACAAGGTACATTCAAGACATTAATAACTATGAACTGATTTGATTACTAACCAAGACCACACTTGAGACACTTAGCAATAAGAATTTAAGATACACTCCTTACTAGCTATAAAATTACCCTCTTAAGTCTAAATCTCAAAGAAAATGAACTGCGGTACTTGCAACTGTCAGGGCATAAAATAGGATTCACGAAAGATACCTGAGTAAACACGTTCCTTTCCTGTACATGGCTGAACTGTACTTCCCATTACAAAAAAACAATAACTGCAGAAAAATACTCCACAGGGAGCCTGAGAAATTCTCAAAGAAGAATCTAATACAGAGCTAAGAGAAGGGGTGGAAAGAATGAGGAAGGGGAAGGAGAACAGAGGAGTAAGGGGAAGTCTCCGTGCATTTAAGCCCAAGGAGTTCAGTTACATTAAAATCAACTTTTATACGCTTTGTGAACAGGCCCAGAGGCAAAGTCCTGGGCGCAGACCCATGAGCCCAGCTGCGAGGCTGAGAGGAAGTGCTTGTCCAGCCCAATTCCACACAGGATTTGGTGTGGAAACGGTCCGGGGTAAAAGGGGTAGCTTAGATGGGGGCACGCGGTGCGGGCAGGAGGCGAAACCCCTCCGCCCCGCGCACCCAGCCAGAGCGCAGCGGGAGGCGGCCGTGCCGCGGGCCCGTCCTTCGCGTCCGAGCCGCCGCGCACGCCCCGCGCGGAGCGCGCCCGGCGCCGGGAGCCTCCGGTGGGGCTGGATCCCGTCTCCCGCCCCATCCGGCGCTTTGTCCCAGCGCCGGCGGCTGGCGGCCCCGCAGGGCTCCCGGGCCGCGCTGACAACCCCCGTCCCCAGTAGGGCTTCGAGCCCGGGAGCCCCTATCCTCTGGCTGCGACCGGTCGCCCCCCGGACCTCAACCAGGCGGGACGCGGCAGGCGGCGGTCTGAGGACGCTCGCCCTTCCCGAGGAGCCGCCGCCCGAAGCGCACGCAGGCCGAGCTCAGGCGCCAAAAGCCTGGACTCCGAAACACACTACTTCCAACATCCTAAGCTTACCCAAAAATTCTCGCCGAAATACGCCATGACCATCGTGCCGCCGCCGCGCCGGGTTCCGCGTCCGCGCCCGCCTGCCGCTCTGTAAACACGGCCCGGCCCCCACCGCACCCCCGCCTTTCGTCGCCGCCGCAGCCGCCGCTGCCGCCTTCTTCCCAGAGACCGGCCCGCACCTTCCAGGGCGCATGCGCCACCTAGCGGCTGCCGCCGCGGGGCGAACACTTAGATGCCTCGGCCACGATGTGCGCATGCGCCCCTGCCCCGTTCCCGGGTGTTGGGAGACCTCTGCAGTCCGGGCGCGGCTGGGTTGAGTGTTCTCTTAGGAATGGTGGAGAACTGGGTCCTTGAGGAGTCATCGGGGAGACAGCTGGCACCGTTTGCGGTGCGACGGGCACTGGCCCACAGACAGAACGAAGAGAAGGGCCAGCCAGCAGCGGTGGAGTCGGCAGTCTGGCCGCGCACTCGTTTTCTCCTTCCCCGGCCTTCGAGGATCTCGAACGGACCATGGTCTGGGCTCGCTGGACTGGAGGAAACTTGGCCGCCGGCCACCCGGAGGAGACAGGGAAGCCTTTGGTCAACAAGGCGCCTTTCCTTGAACCAAAACAAAACTTTCTGAAGCCGGAAAGGAAACGCCCAGTGTCGCCTGAGAGCCCTGGAGCTGCGCGAGACCCAGGCACCGAGTTCGGCCTCAGCCGCTGACCTCTGGCACCGCCGCAGCAGACCAGCCGGGGCGGCCAGCAAGCCTGCGGGAGCGGAATGTGACCCGAAACCGAGGGACTTCCTGACCCGGGCAGTTCATTAAAACAATAAAGTCCATAGTTCTCTTAGCAACTTGAACATTTTGGAAAAAGAAACAAGTCTTAACATGCCTCGACCTAATGGAAAGACTAAATCCCCTTCCTACACCTTGCTTTCCAAAAGTTAAAATATACTAATAAACTCTAGTAGAGGTCTCAAGTTCACTGCCACCAGGCCAGCTATGTCCAGAATCTTCAGTTCTTGAAGCCAAGCCCTACAAATGGATTTAGTGTAGCACATTACACCTCCTCAGGTGACTTAAAACAATGAACACTAAATAAGATGACCATGAGAAATTATTTTCATCCTCAGAAGTAAAAATCATGAGGTGCCTTTCAACTGTGAGTGCTTGTTGAATAGGAAATATTTAGATAATGGTATTGTGGACATACCTTTTTAAGAGTATGTGTTAGAAATATATAGGATGCAAAACATTCAGGATTTGCTGGAAGAAAAGTCATTTATTATGGGTAGGGGGTATGAGTGGGGATACAAGTGAAAATGGATGAAACAAGATTGGCCATAGTTGCTCTATTTTTGTATATCTTAGCTATTTTGTTTCTTTAAAAAGTCCTCATATCAGTGACATTTACACTTACTTTTGGGGAAAGCCAAACTTAGAAATATGCTACAGCTTTCTAAGTGGTAAGTCTAACTGGATTTTTCTCAATGCTGAAGAACTTTTAAAAACTTCAGCCATCTAGGTCACACAACAAATACGCTTGGCATTAAATTTCTAGTATCACTAAGCACTACCCTACCCTCCTTAGACCTGGGCAAGAGAGACTTCTATCCTAACTCCATGCTTTAAAGGAACTTACATATCACTCACACACACACACACACACACACACACACACACAATTAATTTCTTAAAAAAAGCACATGAGTGCCTCTGCCACTTGTGATCTGATACTGAACACTGGCTCATAACCATAAATTCCCTCTCCCATGAAGAACACTATTCAGGACCCAGAAACACTCTTCTTCATATATTTTGTCTTATGTCCTCAAAACAAATGGTGAACTTCCAAAAGCAGTGAAAATTTGTAGATAGCATGCCTGCCCATTTCAGACTGCTTTGGAGTCAGAATTTGAGCAGCAGAAGTGCTTAGGTAAGAGAGATGACAGATTAGTTAACTTGTAAAATCCTTCAACTGTTTGAATGCTATAGATTCATGCATAACAAAGTATTATTTCTCAGTAGTGTCAAGCATACATTTTCCTTCTGTTAGTGTTCCAATGTGTGCTTACAACCTACTGACGATTTAGCATAGTATGCACAACAGTTACTGGCCTTCATTCGTACTCTTCTACTCCCCTAAAATTTACGAGTCAGTCTGGAATGAAGATAAGTATTCTGTGTATTTCAGGTATTTGCAAGGCTCATTGGGGCCAAAACACCGTATCCTGTAATTGCCTGATGTTTAAGTTGTGGAACTTTATAGTAAACAGTGATTATGGTGACTAAATTTCAGACGAGACTGTGTAGTGTATAGGAAGAGTGTGTATGGTATCAGCCACCTTCTGCACTCTCAAGTGAGGTTTCCAGGGATGCACATACATTCTGGCAGAGCATAGATAAGGCCCTGAGTGGGTAGCTCACTCAAACGCCTTAAAATATTTGTGCCACACACACTTAGCCCTTGCTTATCAAAATGTATTTCATTTTGAAAATATTAAAAACTGACATAGATAACAGCAGTGTACAAGCCACTGCCGATAGGTATGTCACTTAAGAGTCACTCAGTAAATGTTCAGTGAATGAATGAGTGATGACGAACATCACAGAAATGTCAGGATAGATGAGACCTTGAATATGTAATAATTCCATTATCTTCTACACAAACTCTTGTTTGTTTGTTTGTTTGTTTGTTTTTGAGACAGAGTCTCACTTGGTCGCCCAGGCTGGAGTGCTCGATCTCAGCTCACTGCAACCTCCACCTCCTAGGTTCAAGCAATTCTCATGCCTCAGCCTCCCGAGTAGCTGGGATTACAGGCGTGCACTACCACACTCGACTAATTTTTGTATTTTTAGTAGACAGGGGTTTCACCACATTGGCCGGGCTGATCTCGAACTCCTGACCTCAAGTGGTTGATCTGCCTACCTCAGACTCCCAAAGTGCTGGGATTACAGGCATGAGCCATCGTGCCCAGTTTACTCCCTCTTTAATTGTTGCTTGATCCTAGAGTTTGTGGAAAATGTCATTATTTAAGTTCTTGATTTAGTTTTCTCACATTACTTTAAATATTTTCAAAAGAATTCTTTTGGGTTTGAGCGTACTTCTTAAAGGATGGAGTCCTTTTTTTTTTTTTTTGAGACAGAGTCTTGCTCTGTCACCCAGGCTGGAGTGCAGTGGCACAATCTCAGCCTCCAGAGTAGCTGGAACTACAGGCACAGGCCACCACACCTGGCTAGAGACAGGATTTCATCATGTTGGCCAGGCTAGTCTTGAACTCCTGACCTCAGATGATCTCCCACCTCGGCCTCCCAAAATGCTGGGATTACAGGCATGAGCCACCACACTTGGCCTTAGAGTACTTTGTGAAGTAAAAATAAAATTGAAATAACATTCAAGATTTACTGTAGCAAGAGAGTGCCTGTTGGAAAGGAGCCCCTACTCAATTTGGCCTTTCATTTTTGGGTGTCCCCTCCACCAGAATCATCTTTTCTTGGGATCTCTCTTTAATTATACCTGCTAACAAGATGTCGGCTTCCAGGGATGCTGTTGACCCCCATTAAACTCTGGCCTATGCGTATATATATGTTAGAGCCCAAAGCTATAGATGATTAAAACATAACTTGAAAAACGGTAACAAATAAGAGAGGACATACAAAATAACCTAAGTCCAGAGTCTCTGGTTTACAAAATATGGGTATTCCCAAGATTTGAGGGTTCAATCTCTTAGGCAAGGCACCCAGAGCACTTCCTCCTTATTCCTTAGTTTGATTTCCTCCCATTTCTCATCCTTGGTTCAGAGCTCACAGCACATTAATCAACGTTTAGTCACAAGAGCCATTTCCTCATAACTTCATTTGAAACTAGGTCCATATAAGAGTTGGCTATAAAGAAAAGTGCATTTTCTCATTATTTTCAATATAATTTTGCAAATGTACTTCCACTTGTTATCAAGATGGGAGTGGCAAAAGAGAAGATCCTATAAACCTCTTCTGTTTCCTGCCAATTTCTTCGATGCGTGGCAACCATCCTGTGTCAGGTGCGGTACTCCTTCTCTGAACTCGTGTTGTATTTGACAATAACAAATGGCAAAAGAACTAAGCTCTGTTAAAAGGCAGAAGAGAAGCAGGCAGATCCCTGAAGTCTGGTATGCTCTTGTTTTTCTGTACTTAATAGCAGCATATTAAAAGCAAAAGCCTTATGCAAAACAGAAAGAAAAGCAAGAGCTTGGCAGATGGCAGCCAGACAGGCTGCTATGTGAGGGCCAAGCTGTAGAAGCATGTTGATCGAACTGCAGAATTAGAGCTCAATATCACCCTGCACACTATTTTCTCACCTCAGAGCAGCTTATCAGGTAAATGAGCCTTTCTTCTCTCCTGAGTGCACCTGAGATTGACTGCCTGCCTGTTCCTCATGTGGTGCCATCTCTTCCTCCAGAGTGAGATGTATTTTCCCAGGTGCTCCCTCATCTTGTCATTTGTGAAAGAACCACAAACACCTGACGGTTTGTTCCAGGGTTCGCATTGCTGGTGGCTGCAGGGAACCCAACAGTACTTCAAAAATAAGAGAAATTACTAAACTACAAAAAGTCATGAAAATAATGATAATGTAAAAACACTCAGGACTGGGTGCGGCGGCTCACGCCTGTAATCCCAACACTTTCGGAGGCTGAAGCAAGTAGGTCACCCGAGGTCAGGAGTTCGAGACCAGCCTGGCTAATACGGCAAAACCCTGTCTCTAAAAATACAAAAAATTAGCCAAGCATAGTGGCAGGCCCCTGTAATCCCAGCTACTTGGGAGGCTGAGGCAGGAGAGTTGCTTGAACACGGGAGACAGAGGTTACAGTGAGCTGAGATCACACCATTGCACTCCAGCCTGGGCGACAGAGTGAGATGCTGTCTCAAAAAAAAAAAAAACACTAAAAAAAGTTTGTCATTAATGTTAAGTGGAAAGACAGAAGATGACATAGAAAATATATTAAAATACAAATATGTTGTCATACATTTTATTTGAAAATTACGAATATGTAAAAAACATGTATGTTAAATAGACAAATATAAAACATGGAAGACATTTACAATTTAATATAATAACATTGTACAATTTAAAGAACAATCATTCTTAGTTTTTGTCTGAATATAAATGTAACTAGGCCTAATCTTCTTTAATATCTTTCATTACATCTCTCCTCTGTTTCATTCATTCAGGCAGTGGACATTTACTATGCACTTGTTACAATGAAAAGATTGTTTCTGCTTGCTTTTTTTTTGAGACAGGGTCTTGCTGTGTTGTCCAGGCTGCAGTACAGTGGTCCAATCATAAGTCACTGGAAACTCAAGCCTCCTGGTCTCAAGCAAGCCTTCCTACTTATGCCTCCCAAGTAGCTGGGACCACAGGCACACACTACCATGCCCACTTAATTTTTTATTTTTTGTAGAGATGGCATCTCCCTATGTTGCCAGGCTGGTCTTGAACTCCTGGACTCAAGTGATCCTCTCGTCTTGACTTCCAAAATTGCTGAGATTACAGGTATGAGCCACTATGCCTGGCCATCTCTGCCTTTATTAAGAAATTCACAGCCTAATATAGACTCATGATGAAGATGATAAAGATCATAGCAATTATAGCAATAATGTGCATAGAGGAATGCCTGACACATAGTTGGCAAGCAATACACATTTGTTAAATGCATGAATTAATAAATCACTGTTCCAAAAGGTAACCTCAAAGAGATTCAATTTGTACTTTTATTTTCTTTTCCTTCTTTATTTCCTTCTCACCTTCCCCCCTTAACTCCCTCCTCTCTTTGTGCAAGGAAAGTGACAGGAAACTGCCCTGGATTCATCCAGGGTATCCTCCATTAGCACACTGATTTGGGGGGCCATGGAGTAGTAGAGTCCAGAACAACTTCTGAAACTCAGTCATGGAGCCCGCTAGCTGCCTAGGAGATAGATGCTTATTAAGAACAGAGCACTAGGAATTGTGATCATAGGAGCCCAAGCAAGAAGCACCCTTGGCTGAGCTAAGAATGGAGGAGACTTGGTCTCCCTTGAAGAGCCACTGAAGCCTGGGCAGGAATATGAATCACCAATGGACCAGCACCTTCTATACAGCTTGTAGCCCAGATTTCAACAGAACACTGTGTACCAGTGGTCCCATTCACTCTTTATCTAACAAACATTTATTAAACACCTATATTGATGTAGGCTTTCTTCTAGACACTGGGGATATAATGGTGAATGAGATAAATAATTGTGCTGTTCTCAGGCACTTAGAGGTATGGAGACAGACCAAAAGGATGTAAATAAATTATATATTTTGGGATAGTGATACATGCTTTGAGTGTAATTGACATAGGTCGTAGTAGGAGAGGCAGCTTCTTCTTTACCTAGAATGGTCAAAAAGGCTTCCCTGAGGACATGGCATTTGAGCAGAGACTGTATGAGCTAAAGTAAGTAGCCATTCAAAGATCTGCAGAGTAGTCCACATTAAAGGACCAACAATAAGGTCCAGAGGTATCTGTGAGCTTGATTTGTTTAAGTAAATGAAAAAGGGGACAGTTTGGCTGGAGTGCAGTGATCAAACAGAACAGAAATGAGGTCAGACAGGAAAGCAGAGTCAAGTCAAAGAGAGAGAGGCTGCTTTGTAATCTAAGTGCCATTGGAAGCCAATGGAGGATTTGAAAGCACGAGAATGATATGATCTGATTTATGTTTTAAAAAAGATCATATAGGCTGGGTGCGGTGGCTGACGCCTGTAATTCCAGCACTTTGGGAGGCTGAGGCGGGCAGATCACAAGGTCAGGAGATCAAGACCAGCCTGGCCAACATGGTGAAACCCCGCCTCTACTAAAATACAAAAAGTTAGCCAGGTGTGGTGGTATGTGCCTGTAACCGCAGCTACTTGGGAGGTTGAGGCAGGGAATTGCTTGAACCCGGGAGGCAGAGGTTCAGAGCTAGACATCATCTCAAAATAAATAAATAAATAAATAAATAAAAAGATCCCATACAGCCTGGCATGGTGGCTCACACCTGTAATCCCAGCACATTGGGAGGCCAAGGCCAGAGGATCACTTGAGGCCAGAAGCTTGAGACCAGCCTGAGCAACATGGTGAAAACCCATCTCTACTAAAATTACAAAACTTAGCGGGGTGTCGTGGCACATGCCTGTAATCCCAGCTACTCGGCAGGCTAAGGCATGAAATCACTTGAACCTGGGAGGTACAAATTGCAGTGAGCCAAGATCGCGCCACTGCACTCAAGACTGGGCAACAGAGTGAGACTCTGTCTCAAAAAACCAGACACAGTGGCTCATGCTTGTAATCCCAGCATTTTGGGAGACAGAGGTGGGTGGATCACCTGAGATCAGGGGTTCAAAACCAGCCTGGCCAACATGGCGAAACCCCATTTCTACTACAAAAAAAAAAAAGGCACAGTGGCTCCCGCCTGTAATCCAAGCACTTTAAGAAGATGAGGCAGGTGGATCACCTGAGGTCGGGAGTTTGAGACCAGTCTGACCAATGTGATGACATGGTGAAACCCTGTCTCTACTAAAAATAAATTTAAAAAATTAGCCAGGCGTGGTTGCGTGCACCTGTAATCTCAGCCACTCAGGAGGCTGAGGCAGGAGAATTGCTTGAACCCAGGAAGCGGAGGTTGTGGTGAGGTGAGATCGTGCCATTGCACTCCAGCCTGGGCAACAGAGCAAGGCTCCAAAAACAACAACAACAACAACAACAACAACAAAATCACATTGACTGCTCTGTGGAAAGAAGGGTAGTGGAAAAAAAAATTGGGAGGCCACTCCAAAGATAGATATAGACCTGGCAAGAGAGGATGATGATAGGGACTAGGTGACAACTGTGGAAATGTAAGAAGTTATCAGGCTCGGCTGGGCGCGGTGGCTCACGCCTATAATCCCAGCACTGTGGAGGCTGAGGTGGGCAGATCAACTGAGGTCAGGAGTTCAAGGCCAGCCTGACCAACATGGTGAAACTCCATCTCTTAAAAAAAAAAAAAAAATTATCAGGCTCAAAATCTACTTCAAAGGTAAAGCTGACAGAGTTGCTTATGAATTTGATTTAGGGTGGGAAGGGAAGAAAGAAATCAAAGATGATCCTAGGAGTTGTGCCTGAACAAGTAGATGTATAGTGAATGGTGCCACAACAATGGCAAAGTATAGAAAGGAGTTGGTTTGGAGAGAAAGAAAACTCAGTGGTTTTGTTTATTTTGGAGATGGAGTCTCACTCTGTCACCCAGGCTGGAGTGCAGTGGTACTATCTCAGTTCACTGCAACCTCCGCTTCCTGGATTTAAGTAATTCTCCTGCCTCAGCCTCCTGAGTAGCCAGAATTACAAGTATGCACCATGATGCCAAGCTAATTTTTTTTTTTTTTTGTATTTTTAGTAGAGATAGGTTTTCGCCATGTTGGCCAGGCTGATCTCAAACTCCTAACTTCAAGTGATCCACCTGCCTTGGCCTCCCAAAGTGCTGGGTTTATTACGTGTGAACCACCATGTCCAGCCAGAACTCAGTGGTTCTACTTTGGACTTGTTAAATTTGAAGGTCCTAATGGACATACAAGTGGGAATGTCTGTCAGGCAATTGGATATATGATTCTGGATCTCAGGACAGAGGTTGGATTCAAGAAATAAACTGGAGGGTCATTGGCATGAATAGAGGAGACTTGATGGGATCACACAGAAAGAAAGAGGAGAGAGGAAGGGAGGGAGCTAGAGAGGCTATGGAACTGAGGAAAAAGCCCTGGGCACTCCAACATTTAGAGGTTAGGAGAAGTGGATGAGCCAGCAAAAGAGATTAATGTAAAGTAGAACACCAAGAAAAAGAGATGACATCGAAGCCAAAAGTAGAGAGTGTTTTAAAAAGTGGTTGATGGATGACAAATACTGATAAATGACCATTGGATTTAGCCAGTTGGAAGTGGCCTTGGCAAGTGTTGAGTCTTTGAAGGGGTGGAGATATAAATCTGAATGAAGTGGGTTGAAGAGAGAAGAGGAAGCAAGGATAAAAAGTATAAACAATTCCTTCAGAAGTTTTGCTATGAAAGGGAGCAGCAAAATAGGCAGGTAATGAAGGGAACAAGTGATAAAAGGGAGGGAGTATTAAGATGCAATAAAGCATATTTGAGTTCCAGAGAGGATGAGCCAAAGAGGGAGGAAAAGAGAGATAATAATAGAGATGAAGTCCTTGGAGAGGAAAGAATATGAGATCAGGAATAAAAGTGTAGCTCCAAGAGGGTGATTCTGGACTTCTAAGAAGTCTAATAGGTTCTTGATCAATTAGTTGGAAAAAATAAGAACTATATGTTATTGTAGTTCTGCATATTAAAAGCATCCTTCATGTATTATCTCATCGAATTATCATACTAACCCTGTGAGATCACAACTATTACCCCAATTTTACAAATGAGAAAATATGATCCAGGAGATTAGATGAGTTGCTCAAGGTCACACAACAGGTTAGTGGGAAACTACTGTTAATTTAGGAATACAAGAGAGTCATGAATAAAGTGTTATGGAAGAAGTGATGCCTCAAGCAACAAAACAGTTCAAAAGAAGAGGAACAGTGAAGGGTGAAAGTTAAACTCATCCACCCATGATTTCATTTATGGGATTTTGTTTTTAACTGTTGGATCTGGTGTTCATCAGTTTCCACATTCTTTCCATAAAGAGATCCCTTTCTTGGTTACCTTCTCTCTAGCCAGGTTCTCTAGGTAAGTATAAATGCTAACTAGTAAGAATCCTATTAACATTTCAAGGAAATTTATTTTCATCTTACTCTTTAAAAAGTCTCTTCTTTCTTCATTGTCAATCCTGAAACAAGCAAGAAATGTAATTGTTCAAAATTTCAGATTCTAATCAAAATCTAAGGCTGACCTACCTTAAGTAGGATATCTGGTAATTGTATTAAAAACCACTCCATTTTATAGGCAGAAGAAAACAAAATACCATCAGCCTGTAGAAATGGTTGTAGTAATGTTATCAAAAATCTTAAGACCACAAAATTCTCATTAACTATTGGCAGGGAGGACGCAACTGGGCTGGGTCAAACAGGTTAGATCCAAAGACAATGAAATAAAATTTTTGTTTCCAGGCCAGGCCCAATGGCTCATACCTGTAATCCCAGCACTTTGGGAGACCAAGGCGGGCAGATCATTTAAGGTCAGGAGTTCGAGACCAACCTGACCAATATGGTGAAACCCTGTGTTTACCAAAAATACAAAAAAATTAGCCAGACATGGTGGCACATGCCTGCAGTCCCAGCTACTCAGGACGCTGAGGCAAGAATATGGCTTGAACCCGGGAGGCGGAGGTTGCAGTGAGCTGAGATTGCACTTCTGCACTCCAGTCTGGGTGACAGAGTGAAACTCCATCTCAAAAAAAAAATTGTTTCCTGCCTTAAAACTCCACTGGATGTCATCTGCCTTTATATATTTTTCTTCATAATGTTCCAAGAACAAACTGTCACCAACTAGTTATTTTTTTCATTTAGATCCAGAAAATATATGTTATTTTTTTCTTCCTACTTCCCACATGCCAGCTAAAACCACTTCTTTCCTTTATTCAAAGCTGTCTTCAAATATATCTCCTCCAAAAAAAGAAAGTTGCAAACCATTACCTCCTGTATAATCTCATATTTCTTTTTTCCTACATATTTACTGAGCGCTACATCCTTTAAATTGAGTAATTTATATCTTGTCCAAAGAGCTATGTACTGTTCTTTGTAGCCAGTTTCCTGGTTCGTTCGTTCGTTCTTTCTTTCTTTCTTTCTTTCCTTCTTTCTTTTTTTGCAGGTGCATGTGTTTGTATTGGTGATTGTAGCTGGAGGAGGAACTCTTCCTTATTTCTTCACTCTTAAAAACACATCATCTCTTACTTTTCAGTTATATACATGGGTTTCCATATTGAGAGGTGGGGGGAAGGAAGTATTTATAGCTCTGCAGATATAGACGTCCATTCATTCATTCAACAAGCACCTACTGTGTTTTGGCACTGTTATAGGTGTGTGATATACAGCAGTGAAGAAAAGAGGTGAAATCTGCCCTCAGATCTGAAATCCCAGTAGGGATGATAGGCAAAAATAACAGAAACAAGTAGACACATAGTATAACGTCTGAAATGTCAGTAGATACATAGCTAGTGGTAAGTGCTATGTTACAAAAATAAAGCAGGGCAAGAGTAGTATAATGTCTTGTTAAAAATAGCAGATGAGATCAGAATATCTATGATATAATATGGTGACTATAGTTAAAACCAAGGTAGTATTCTTAAAATTTGCTGAGAGTAGATTTTAAGTTTTCTTACCACAAAAAAATTATAAGTATGTGAGGGTAATGCATAAATTAGCTTGATTTAGCTATTTCACAATGTATACATATTTCAAAATAACATGTTGCGCATGGTAAATAAATAAGATTTTATTTGCCAATTTAACAATTACTTAATTTTTAAAAAAATATATAGCAGATGAGATGACCATATAGAATACGGCTCTGGAATTAAACTGCCTGGATTTTAATCCTGACTCTGACACTTATGAGCCTTATGACCTTGGGAAAGTTATTTAACCACTTGTATGACTCAATTTGCACGTCTGTAAAGTGGGGATAATAATAGTATCTACTTTGGGTGGGGAGCGATGGCTCACGCCTGTGATCCCAGCACTTTGGGAGGCGAAGGCAGACGGATCACAAGGTCAAGAGATTGAGACTATCCTGGTCAGCATGGTGAAACCCCGTCTCTACTAAAAATGCAAAAATTAGCCACATGTGTTAGCAGATGCCTGTAGTCCCAGCTACTCAGGAGGCTGAGGCAAGAGAATTGCTTGAACCCGGGAGGCAGAGGTTGCCGTGAGCCAAGATCACGCCACCGCACTCCAGCCTGGCAACAGAGCAAGACTCTCTGTCTCAAATAATAATGATAATAATAATAAATATAATAGTATCTACCTCAAAGAGTTGCTGTAAAGACTAAATGAGCTAAAATATGTAAAGCAATGGCAAGGCACGAATGCTTACACCTGTAATCCTAGCACTTTAGGAGACTGAGGCGGGCAGACCACTTGAGCTCAGGAGTTCCAGACCAGCCTGGGCAACATGTCAAAACCCCATCTCTAATAAAAATACAAAGACAATTAGCTGGGCATATTGGTGCACCCCTGTAGTCCCAGCTGCTTAGGAGGTTGAGGTGAAAGGATCACCTGAGCCCAGAAGATAGAGGCTGCAGTGAGCTGCCATCACGCTACTGCAATCCAGACCCAGGCAACAGTGAGCCCCTGTCTCAATAAATAGTTATAATAAGGCCAAGTGAGGTGGCTCATGTCTGTAATCCTAACACTTTGGGAGGCCGAGACGGGTGGGTCACCTGAGATCAGGAATTTGAAACCATTCTGGCCAACATGGCGAAACCCCATCTGTACTAAAAATACACAAATCAGCCAGGTGTGGTGGCGAGTGCCAATAATCCCAGCTACTCAGGAGGTTGAGGCAGGAGAATTGCTGGAACCTAGGGGGTGGAGGTTGCAGTGAGCCAAGATTGCACCACTTCACTCCAGCCTGGGTGAAACAGGGATGTTCCGTCTCAAATAATGATAGTAATAATATTATAAACTTAATATTAAGAAGAACAGGAAGTGATGGTGGGGTCCTATTTCAGAGAAAAGGTTTAATGAAGATCAATCTGAGGAGGTGAATAAAATGAAGGAAACAAATCTTGTGATGTCTACCAGGCAGAAGAAAAAGCACAAAGAAAAACAGATGAAGTGGGTATGGCTTGAGCAGAATGAGTGGGTAATAGCTGTAGGGAATGTGGTAAAAGAATGGCGTTGGGCCAAATCAGCTAGGGCCTTATAGGTCATAGAAAAACTTCAGATGGTATTCTAAGAGTGATGGGAAATCATCAGAGGGCTTTTAGCTAAACAGTGTCATGACCTAGTGTTTAAAAGGACTATTCTGGCCGGTATGTGGAGAATAGGCTAAAAGGGGCAAGACAGCTTGTTAAAAGCATGTACCAGGCCAGATGCAATGGCTCTTTGGGAGGCCAAGGTGGGTAGATCACTAGGTCAGGAGGTCAAGACCAGCCTGGCCAAAATGATAAAACCCCGTCTCTACTAAAAATACAAAAAAATTAGCAGGGCATGGTGGCAGATGCCTGTAATTCCAGCTACTCAGGAGGCTGAGGCAGAGAGTTGCTTGAACCCAGGAGGTGGAGGTTGCAGTGAGCCGAGATCACGCCACTGCACTCCAGCCTGGGTGACAGAGCGACACTCCATCTCAAAACAAACAAACAAACAAAAAAACTCAAAACATGTACCAGCACAGTACTGGATTCAAAATATACTAATAAATAAAAAAAGGCAAGGTGTGGGACAAAATGCATAATATACTGCCATTTGCATTTTTAAAATCGCTGTATATGTGTATTTATAACTTATATTTGTATATATACACATATAAACATTTAACACCTACACATAAACATTACATATATACACATACACAATGTATAGTAGATATGTATTTTCTTCATATACATATCCTATCTCTGGAAGGAAGAATATGTAAGAAATTGGTAACAGTGATACTTTGAAGAAAGGAACTAGATGACAGGATTAAAAAGATTATCTTTTGAAATTTTTGAATTTTGTTCTTTTTTTTTTTTGAGACAGAGTCTCGCTCTGTTGCCAGGTTGGAGTGCAGTGGTGCAATCTTGGCTCACTGCAACCTCCGCCTCCAGGATTCAAGCGATTCTCCTGCCCCAGCCTCCCAAGTAGGTGGGACTACAGGTGTGCACTGCCACGCCCAGCTAATTTTTGTATTTTTCAGTAGAGATGGGGTTTCACCATGTTGGCCAGGCTGGTTTCGATCTCTTCACTTTGTGAGCTGCCCACCTCGGCCTCCCAAAGTGCTGGGATTACAGGTATGAACCACTTTGCCTGGCCTATTTCCTTGATTTTATGTTGCAGGCAATAAATACCTTGTAAAGTCTGAAGCTACACCAACTTGTTTTTTCTTTTTTACTTCATTTTTCAGCCCACGTGTTCAAATGGTTATCTATTTTTCTTTGAAATCAAGTAATGTATTATATCTTATTATAGACATTTCACATCATTTTTTCTGTAACCCAAAATAAGTTAGGAGGTGCTAAACTATAATGTAGACTCCAAAATGAAATAGTACTAACAAAACAAATTTATTTCTCCCTGGAGTAATAGTCAATAATAGGTCTTCCAGATAATAGAACAACTCTTCTCAACATGGTGACTCAGGGACTCTATTCATATGCTCAGCTCTTTAAAAAGAGAAGAGATTGTGGTATCAGGCAAAGAGATTTTGCCAAGGATATTTTGTGTCTCTTCAGTCAGTTGATGCTAGTCTTTTATTTCTGGAATATACTTCTGAATTATATCTTAAATATTATTTTTTAAATGTTCACTTGAATATTTTAAATATCTTATTTGTGTTTAGACTGAAAGACACCAATCATACATATGTAGATTTTCCTTTCCTTGTCTTTCACAAATATCATGTTTTTCTTCAATCCTTTGTGTGTGTGTGTGTGGGGGGGGTGTCAGGATCTTGCTATATTGCCCAGGCTAGAGTGCAGTGGCATGACCATGGCTCACTGCAGCCTTAACTTCCTGGGCTCAAAGGATCCTCCCACCTCAGCCTCCCAAAGTGTTGGGATTACAGGCATGAGACACAATGCCCAGCCTTAAATTCTTTTCAACTTTAAAAAATTTTGGTCATGTGTGATGACTCATGCCTGTAATCTCAACACTTCAAGAGGTTGAGGCAGGAGGTTCGTTTGAGCCCAGGAGTTGAGGACAAGCCTGGGTACACCAGGAGACCCCATCTTAATTTAAAAAAAAAATTACCCAGAGGTGGTGGCATGGACTACCTGTGGTCCCAGCTACTTGGGACACTGAGGCAGGAGGATCACCTGAGTCTGGGGAGATTGAGGCTACAGTGAGCTATGGTAGTGCCACTGTACTCCAGCCTGGTAAACAGAGTGAGACCCTGTTTCAAAAAAATTGTTTTTGTCACGTAATATTTTTTTTATTTTTTAAAAAGACAAAACCTGCCCTCTGTGTACATCACTGTTTTCAGCAATGTCTGTTTTCCTCTGTGCTGTTTGTACATCATGTTCACTTCTGCAAATTTTATTATTCTTTTCACTTCTCTCTAGGCCCTGCTGTCTCATTTTTTGTCAATAGGAAGAAAAACACATCTTCATGTTTTGTTTTGTTTTTGAGATGGAGTCTTGCTCAGTCACCCAGACTGGAGAGCAGTAGCACAGTCTCAGCTTACTGCAACCTCTGCCCCCTGAGTTCAAGTGATTCTCCTGCCTCAGCCTCCAGAGTAGCTGGGACTACAGGTGTGTGCCACCACAACCAGCTATTTTTTTTTATTTTTATTTTTAGTAAAGATGGAGTTTCGCCATGCTAGCCAGGATGATCTTGATCTCCTGACCTTGTGATCTGCCCACCTTGGCCTCCCAAAGTGCTGGGATTACAGGTGTGTGCCACCACACCCGGCCACCTGTATGTTTTTATCTTATCTTCCTTTGACGCTTAGATTTCTGCTTTGTGTTATTTTAATTCATAACAATTTGTTTGATCTCAACTTTTATTTGCTCTGTGGTGAGAATGCTTTATCTGCTATTTGTTTTGCTGGGGGCAGTATTTCCATCTTTTCTTTCTTTTTTTTTTTTTTTTTTAATAGTTCCTACTCTAGTCTTTATTTTATTTTAGGTCAACTTTAAATAAAGTGAGTTCTTATCTATTTACTGGAGTTTTGTGTGAGAGAGGCCAGGATGGTATTCATGCTCAGCAGAAACTCTCCTCATAACACAGGGCTATGTGCTACATGTGTGAATAAACTTTATTTTTTGCTTCTCTGCATCCTCCTTTAGGTCAGCACCAATGGGATGTCACAATGTAGTCTCTCTCCCCCTCTCCTTCCTCAACTACAGACTACTTCCTGAAAAATATGATTAGTTTACGATATTTCTTGCTCAAATCCACTTCCTCAGCTTTTTGTCAGTGCCAAACTGTCCAGAAAAGTTCCCACCACCGGAACCTCATTTCATTGTTGCGAAGACAGAGATTATTGATTTTTCATCCTAGGCTATGCACTTCACTTTAGAGTCATGGATTCTGCTGACTCTGTACATTTCTGTTTGATCACTGCTTTTGGCCAACCTTTTTTCTATTTTAGTTTCAAATGTCTTCTAGTTGCATCAGATACAGAGTTGACATTACCGTTTCCCATTCTTCTTATTACTTTTGGGTGGCTAGGCAGTAAAGACCTGTGTTCTTTGTCATGTTGATACCCGGTTAAGATCAGAAGATCATTTTGCATTAATTCTGCCTGGCTCTTAGTAGACACCTCCAATCCAAGTCTTTCTTCAGCTCTGGGAAATGTTCTTTTTCTAGTTCTTTGATAGTTGTCTCCCTTTTATTCTTACAGTCCCATAGCTGTATAATTTTAGTTACATTTCTCTTCTGCGTCTCTTAAAATTGCTGTTTTTCTTTCCTTTTTTCTTTCTTCTTTGCATAAATTTTGAAAGAATCTCTCAGCTCAGTTTTCCAACTTATTAATTGTACATTCAGCCCAACTATTAGATTTAGCAATTTTTTTTTTCTTTGAGAAGGAGTCTCACTCCATCACTCAGACTGGAGTGCAGTGGCACAGTATCAACTCACTGCAACCTCTACCTCCTGGGTTCAAGCAATGCTCCTGCCTCAGCCTCCCAAGTAGCTGGGATTACAAGCGCCTGCCACCATGCTTGACTAATTTTTGCATTTTTAGTAGAGACAGGGTTTCACCATGTTGGTCAGGCTACTCTCGAAGTCCTTACCTCAAATGATCCACCTGCCTCAGCCTCCCAGAGTGCTGGATTTACAGGTGAGAGCCACCATGCTTGGCCACAATCATATTTTAAAATTTCCATGAATTCTGGTTGTGTTTCATAGCAGCTGTCTCTTGTTTCAATGTGATATGCTTTAAAGTAACTCTGAAGATTTGAACTATGTTTAGTTTCAAGATTTTATCCATTTCCATGGACTATTTTTTTTTAGAGTGGGCTAGTTCTATTTGTTAAATTTGGTGCTCTCTTTAATGTTCTTGGTTTCTCCAAAATGTTTGTTGATTCTTTTTTGTTCCATTTGTAGGAACAGAATTTCAGCCTAGACTGAAATTCATAGCTGGACACGTTTCCTCACTTCAAATGAGAACCCCTGTTTACCTGGCAGTGAATGTAAGTTTTGATTACAAGAATCTGCCTCATGGGATTGGGTAGGAATAGGCAGACTCTGCAGGTAACTTTTCTTCTTAGAATGGTTTCCTGACCCTCCAGGGTATTGTCCTTTTCCTCTGACCTTAGCTCACCCTGGAACAGTGGTATGTTGGTAAATGTTTGACAACTAGCTGCTCTGGGTGGAGCAGGGGAAGTTCTAATTTGCAGCATTTCCTGATTTCCATGCAATATAAGATCTCCCATCCTAGCCAATTTTAAGCTAGCAACATAACATCACTGAATGGGGAGCTGAGATGTGCAAACTAGATTCCCGAGAGACTGACTTCATTTAGCACACCACTGCTCTGGGTCTGCTGTACTGTGTCAGAAAACTATACCCACTACTCTCGTGTAAGTCCAAACAATGGAGCCAGCTGCTCCAAGAGCAACTCCTGGAATTGATGGGGACTTAGGAGGTTCTGCCCTGCTAGATTTTTCAATCAATCAATTCCCATGTTTTTATTTTTTTCAAAAATTCCTTTCTATGTTGTTTTCTGGAAGTACCTTTTCTGGTTTTCCTGTGCTGTGTTGAATTTATTTTCCTATTTCTTTGTGATTTCAATGGAATTTGGAGAAGAAATAGCAAAGTGGAAGTCCTTCTCCTATTAAACAAGCCTTAACTTGTTTTTATTGGAAGTTACTTCCTTTTTCGTCTCAGAGGCTGATTCTCCTCCCATAACCAGTGATTTTCCTATAAGCTCATTATCGTGGATGATGGTTTGACTATCCAAGGCTACTGGCTGCTGAGGGGTTTCTGAGGAAACTTGGGTAGCCTAATGGAGGCCATCTGCCTCTCCATGTGGGTTCTAGTTGTGGAGTAGACTGCTCTGTTCATGGAGGCCACGCACACTGGCCAGAGAAGAGCAGCCCCGTTGCAAAAGGATCTAAGTGAGCATTTTCCATGCTCACAGGTCAAATGAGAGGACTTCCCACATTTATTCAGAAGGTAGTTGAAAGTGATCAGCCCCAGATCTTCTCCATAGGACTCTTTGGTTGATGCTACTTGTACCTCAATACTTGGAAGGCCCGTTCTGGCCAGGAACAACTTTCACTTTACTCTGAAAACATGGGCAGGTGGGCACAGAATAGAGCGAGTCCATCCTTGAGGCAGAAACTCCTTCAGGCTTTGTGGCAGACACTGTTATATGAGTCTTTAGGTGAGTTAACTCATTTAGTCTTCAGAACAATCCTCTGAAGTAGGTTTTGTTATTATCCTCAGTTTATAGACACACAAACTGAGATACAGAAAGACCATTCAGCCAGTAAGTGGTTGAGGCAGGACTGAAACTCAAGAAGTCTTGTGACAGTTGTGATGAATTAGTAGTGATGGTGGCTACCAGATAGGTGTGTGGATAGATGTGTAGTAGCTTCTCCTCCAATGGAAAACTCCCAAAGCATTATGAAGTAGCCTGGTAGCTGTAGTTGCCCAGGTGTGCAGGAGCATTGGTGAGCTCAGCAGGCTTTGTTCCAAGTCACATTAAACAGGCAGAGTTATCACAAACCTGTCTCTTAGAGACAGAATATATTTTCCAAAAATGGACAAAACACGATGTCCCATCCCATATGCTGTTCTTACGATGTAACTTTGATATTATATTCATGTTTAGAGGTGGAGGTCCATGTTTCTTCCCTTTGATGCTGGGCAGAATTCTGACTACAATGGAAATAACGCTATATGGCTTTTGAGGCTAGGTCCTAAAAGGCAACGCAATATACATATAGTTCTCTTGGAACCTTAAATCTCGAAATCCAACCACCATGCTGTGAAGAAGCCTGCAGGCAGCCCATGGAGAAGTCCACACAGCCAGAAAAACTTAGGCCCAAGGCTCACATCCCCAGCTGAGCTACAAGCCTACAGCCAGTCCCAAGGTGCTGCCATGTGAATGAGACATCTTGAAAGTGGATCCCCCAGGCCCAGGCAAGCCATTCCTCTCAATAAAATGTAGAACAGAGATGTGATTCCTTTTTAAGCCCTCCCCAAATAACAGATTCAAAAGGAAAAACAAAGGACTGTTGTTGTTTTAAGCCACTAGGTTTTGGAGTGGTTTGTTATGTAGCCATAGATACATTCCTGGATATTACCTACTTGTCTCCAAAAAATCCAAAGCTTCAGTCTAATAGGTGGGACTTCCCCTGAGGGCTCAGGCAATCATCAAACTTTTCCCATAACTTTCGCCAAATTGTTGAGCTGCTCTAGGAGAGGAAGAATATCAAGAATATATTTACAATCTTCCTTGATTTTATTTACCTTTAATTTTAACCTATTCAGAATACAATTTAGATGGAGTCATAACATAGGAATCTAACTTTGTTTCTAGTTATAACACAACAGTTCATTAAATTTTCATCATTTTGCTATTGATTTAAAATATAATCTTTATCATAAGTTGGGCCCCTAAAGGCAATATTATCAAAGTAAAGTTGAGCACAAAATAAACCTACATACACAGGTGGTAGAAAGGAAATTTCCTAATTTGACCTTCACACTAGTTGGAGACAACCTCTGCTAAAAATTCATAACCACAAACTAGCACTTACATGAATGGGTAGTCTGAGCTCATGCTACTTTAAAAAAAAAATCAGCCACTCTCAAGAAGAAAATGTATTTCAAAGTGGCCTTGGGTTACTTGTATGCCAAGTAAGTAGCAGAGGCAAACACAAATTATCTCTGGACAACAATAATTTCAACCCATGCCTCAAGAACTTCCACAATAAACTTCCAAGAAACATGAAATAAGCAAATTTAAAAATCACAAAACACAAGGAAACCAGGTGTTATAAATAAAAGAGAATCACACATACAAAGAATTCAGATATTGAAATGATCAGACACAGAGTATAAACAACTATGTTGCTCGGGCACAGTGGCTCATGCTTGTAATCCCAGCACTTTGGGAGGCCAAGGTGGGAGGATCATTTGAGGCCAGGAGTTCAAGACAAGTTTGGGCAATATGGTAAGATCCTGTCTCTACCTAAAATAAAAAACTTACCCAGGCATGGTGGTATGCGCCTGCAGTCTTGGCTACTCAGGAGGTGTTCTCGAGCCCAGGAGTTTGAGGCTGCAGTGAGCTATAACCATACCACTATACTCTAGCTCAGGCAACAGGTGAGACCCTGTCTTTAACAGGAAAAAAAAATTATGTTTAATACGTTTACACACAAAAAAATTGAAAATAATGAGCAAGGAATTAAGAGACTGTATAAAGTAATCAGATTTGAAAAAGCATCAACTTGAACTTTTAGCTCAATACAATAAATAAAATAAAAAGCTCAATAGAAAAATTAAGTGGAGGATTAAACAGAACTAAAGACAAAATTAGTGAACTGGTAGATAGATATTTGAAGACAGTGAGAAAGAGATAAAAGTATTAAAAGGTGGCCGGGCATGGTGGCTCATGCCTATAATTCCAGCACTTTGGGAGGCCAAGATGGGTGGATCACTTGAGGTCAGGGATCCTTGAACTCAGGAGGTGGAGGTTACAGTAAGCCGAGATAGCACCACTGCACTCCAGTCTGGATGACAGAGCAAGACTCCATCTCAAAAAATATTTATGTTAAAAAGTTATTAAAAGATAGATAATAGAGTGAGGTCTAACAAACATTTTATGATATTCCACAAGTAAGCAAGAAAATATTCTATGTTTTAGAAGTGAATGGTTAAAAATTATTAATAGGCATTAATCTGCAGACCTAGCAAGACCAATGTCTTCCAAGCAGGATAAATTAGAAATATTTCCACAAACAGGATAAATTAGAAGGGTTTCCACATAGTTTTAAGAGCTTAGAAACAAAGAGAAAAGCAGTTAACCTACCAAAAAAAAAAAAAAAAAAAAGGTAATTAGACTGAGGACTGACTTCTCAACAATAATTTAAGACTCAAGACAATGGAATGATATCTTCAATGTGCTAAGAGAAAATAAAGGTCAACCTAGAGTTACCCACGCAGTGATAAGACCTTTCAAGAAAGAAAGCAAAATTAAAAACAAAATTAGGGAGATCCAAGATGGCTGATCACTAGCAGCTCGGGATTGTAGCTCCCACTGAAAGAGCAGAGAATGAGAGGACGCCACATTTTCAGATCAATTTTTGTTGCTCACGCACCAGGAGATTCCCAGCAGAGAAGCCCCACGTGTCGCCAGCGTGACTCTTGAGGTCGGTGAGGCGGTTTTGCCGCTGCCTTGGAGCGGTGGTTCTTGGTGCAGAGTCAGAAAAGCACCATCAATCTTAAAGCCGCTGTTTTGGCCGGCGCAGTGAGTTGCTCAGATTTTAGCGCCAGGAATCAACAAGTTGGACGTCCACTCAGAAACCCAACTATAAAAATGGTAATTATAAAGACCACAGATGGATAAATTTATAACGAACGGAAGAAACCAGCCTAAAAAGGCTGAGAATACCCAAAATCAGAACGCCTCTCCCTCTACAGGGGATCACAGTTCCTCATCAGCAACAGAACAAGGCCTGATGGAGAAAGACTGTGTTCCATTAGGAGAAGCAGGCTTTAAAAAGTGGATAAGAAACTTCTGGGAATTAAAAGAACTTGTTCTAACCCAATGTAAAGAAACTAAGAACTTGAAACAAGGTTTGGCGAAATGTTAACAATAACACACAATTTAGAGAGGAATATAAGTGAATTAATGGAGCTGAAAAATACAACACGAGAACTTCGTGAACTATGCACAAGTTTTAACAGCCGAATTGATCAAGCAGAAGAAAAGATATCAGAGGTCGAAGACCAACTTCATGAAATAAAACAAAAAGACAAGATTAGAGAAAAAAGGATAAAAAAGAACGAGCAAAGTCTCCAAGAAATATGGGACTATGTGAAAAGACCTAATCTATGTTTGATAGGTGTACCTGAATGTGACGAAGAAAATCAATCCAAGCTGGAAAATATTCTTCAGGATATTATTCAGGAAAACTTTCCCAACCTAGCAAGGCAGGACAATATTCAACTCCAGGTAATACAGAGAACACCACAAAGATATTCCTCAAGAAGAGCAACCCCAAGGCACATAATCATCAGATTCACCAGGGTTGAAATGAAGGAGAAAATGCTAAGGGCAGCCAGAGAGAAAGGTCAGGTTACCCATAAAGGGAAGCCTATCAGACTCACAGCAGATCTCTCAGCAGAAACCCTATAAACCAGAAGAGAGTGGGGGCCAATATTCAACATCCTTAAAGAAAAGAACTTTCAACCCAGAATTTCATATCCAGTCAAACTAAGCTTCATAAGTGAAGGAAAAATAAAATCTTTTGTGAACAAGCAAGTACTCAGAGATTTCATCACCACCAGGCCTGCTTTACAAGAGCTTCTGAAAGAAGCACTACACATAGAAAGAAACAACCAGTATCAGCCATTCCAAAAATATACCAAAAGATAAAGAGCATCAACATAATGAAGAATCTACATCAACTAATGGGCAAAACACCCAGCTAGCATCAAATGGCAGTATTAAACTCACATATATTATTATTAATCCAAAATTTAAATCAACTAAATGCCCCAATCAAAAGACACAGACAGGCAAATTGGATAAAAAGCCAAAACCCATTGGTATGCTGCATCCAGACCTGTCTTACATGCAAGGATACACAAAGACTCAAAACAAAGGGATGAAGGAAGATTTACCAACCAAATGGAGAGTAAAAAAAAAGCAGTAGTTGCAATCCTAGTCTCTTATAAAATAGACTTTAAAGCAACAAAGATCAAAAGAGGCAAAGAAGGTCATTACATAATGGTAAAAGGATCAATGCAACAAGAAGAACTAACGATCCTAAATATATATGCACCCAATACAGAAGCACCCAGATACATAAGGCAAGTTCTTAATGACTTATAAAGAGACTTAGACTCCCACACAATAATAATAGTGGGAGACTTTAACATCACATTGTCAATATTAGACAGATCAATGAGACAGAAAATTAACAAGGACATCCAGGACTTGAACTCAGACCCAGAACAAGTAAACTTAATAAACATTTACAGAACTCTCCACCCCAAATCCATAAAACATACATTCTTATCAGAACCACATCACACCTACTCTAAAAGTGACTACATAATTGGAAGTAACTCACTCCTCAGTAATTGCATAGCATTTCACAGGTTCAAATGAAATATTGGTTGGCTGCTTGTTTGTTATTTTCCTCCCTTATTCCTTCCTGTCTCCATTGTTAAGCACAATTATTGGCATAAAAGAGGTTTTCAGTACTCATTTTTAGACTGCATTCTAGCCTGGGCAATAAAGCAAGACTCCTGTTCTCTCTCCCTCTTTCTCTTCCTCTTTCTTTCTCTTTTATTCTTTTTTTTCTTCCTTTCTCTTTCTTTTTTCTCTCTTTTAAAAAAAAATTAGGCAAGCAAAAATAGAATTTACTATAAACAGTGATATGGTTTGGCTGTGTCCCCACTGAAATCTCATTTTGAACTATAGTTGCCATAATCCTCATGTGTCATGGGAGGGACCCAGTGTGAGGTAATTTAACCACGAGGGTGGTTACCCTCATGCTGTTCTCATGATAGTTATCATGAGATCTGATGGCTTTATAAGGTCTTTTGCCCCTTTTGCTTCTCACTTCTTGCTGCCACCATGTGAAGAAGGATGGACTAATATAAATGAATCTTTACTAAAGAAAATTCTAAGGTATGGGCCAGGTGTGGTGGCTCATGCCTGTAATCCCAGCACTTTGGGAGGCCCAGGTGGGCAGATTACCTGAGATCAGAGTTCTAGACCAGCCTAGCCAACACGGTGAAACCCTGTCTCTACTACAAATACAAAAATTAGCCAGGCTTGGTGGCACATGCCTGTAGTCCCAGTAACATGGGAGGCTGAGCCGGGAGGATCACTTGAACCGAAGAGGTGGAGGTTGCAGTGAGCCAAGACTGTGCCACTGCACTCCAGCCTGGGCGACAGAGAAAGACTCCTTCTCAAACAACAACAACAACAACAAAAGCCCACAAAAAACAAAAAGCAAGAAGCCAAAAAACAACATGGAATGAGTAGAGGAGGAAGGATGTTATAAACATCAATTAGTGCTAACTAGTTGCAGAAAAGAAAAAGGATTTTAGCAGCCACCCATGGTCTCTTCCTTGCTTTATTATTAAAATAATATATATTAACCAATTTTCTTCTCTTTCTGATGAATCAATGGTAATCAAAAACTTCATCCTTAGGATACAAGATATCAAGGTACCAGGAATTAAAAAAAAAAATCTATTCAGAAATCAAATTGGATTTGTTTGTTCTAGCTCTTTGAGCCCCTCTCTGAAGCAAATAATGCCCACCAAGGCTCTGAAGCCTATGCATGGGGGAAGGAAAGTAGAGAGGAAAGAGGAGACAGAAGAGAAGAAAAACCTATGTTAAATATTACTAATTTTTGACCCATATATATACACACACACACATACATATATGTGTGTATATGTATATATATATATTTATAAAACAAAAATTCCTTAAAATATCTTTATTCATACTGATATAAATGAATAAAGAGTGGGAAAGGAAAGACCCTCCCTATACTAGAATGCCTACTTAAACACGTAGAAAAACACAATCTGGTAATCCACATAGTAATAATTGACTCAAGGTAAGACAAATCGATAAATGCTAAAACTACTGGAGGTGTAATGAGGAAAAAGGATACAGTATTTGGATAGTTTCAAGTATTGGTCCACAAGATACTTATTAATTGCAGAGAAAGTAGTAACTTTGCATTTGAAAAACATGGTAGATACCACCTTAATCAAGGGATCAAGGTTGATATTACTAATGATACAAATTCGTATGTTTTCCCTGTAGAACAGTGTTTCTGCAAACAATCCAAATTTCTGGATCCAATATTAAGGAAACAGCAGATGAACCAAAGTTGTGAGACATTCTACAAAATAACTGGTTTTTCCTCTTTAAAAATGTCAGTCATGAAAGACAATGATCGAGGAAACTTTCCAGATTGGAAACAAAGAGACAAAGCCACCTGAATACAATAAGTGATCTGGGAGTTTTCTTTGCCAAGGTTGCAAATTGAGTCTTAATTTTGATCATGTTTTTGTGGCTATGTAAGATAATATTTTAGGACATACAAAATAGTTTAGGACATATTTATAGTTAAAGGGGCATCTGTAACTTACTCCCAGATGTTTCGGGTAAAAAAAGAGTTGTAGTTATTAATATTTATTTCTCTATAAAAAATTACCCTAAAACGTAGAGGATAAGAACAATAATAATATTTACTCATTAATATTTACCCAAGTGAATACCTTATGTGTGGTTGTTATGGAAACAACCAAGATGTTCAACAAGTAAAATGATAAACTGTAGCATATCCATATAATGGAATACTACTTAGTAATAAAAATAAATAAGCCATTGATTCATGCAAAACTAATGAATCTTAAATGCATTTTGCTAAGAAAAAGAAACCAGATTCAAGAGGCTATATGATTTGATTTCTATGACATTGAAAAGACAAAACTATAGAGTTGGAAAATAGATCAGCACTTGCCAAGGAATAGGAGAAGGGTGAGTCATTGACTACAAAGGACCTGTATGAAGACGGAGTTTAGGGTGATGGAACTATTTTGTATAGTTCTAGGGAAGTGAAGGCATGTCTTGCTACATTTATTAAAATACAAGTTTTACTGCAAACAGATTTAAAAAATAAATCAGGAAATCGGGGAAAGTGGGAATCCAAGTATGAAAAGCAGATTGAGACAAGTGAATTTAATTTTGTCATGACCTCATTGAAAGGAGAGATGAAAAAAGGAGCTGACCTAAATAACTTTGGAAAATGGTGTAATTTGAAAATTTGGAAAGTGATGTAATTTTGAAACTACATGTTTACTAGACTTGGACAAATTTGTAAACACACCGAAGATAACTGGAGCTAAGTTTACTGCTTTCAGAAAAATAAATTATAAATAAGTAAAAGAGTGGGAAGAAAGAGACTAGAATGGATTGTAGTTGAAGATATATGAAGTTATGTTTATTTTCCTATAGTAATAGAGAAATGTAGATATGTGGGTATACATGGGTTTCTATATAAATATTTTTTCCTTGCCCTGTTCAGCAAGAGGACTAGAACAGTGGCAGGAGCAGTTAACTCACACAATGGCTGGATCTTGGTTTCTAAATGCCACCCTCCAATAAAAAGAACCAGGACTTCTTAGGAAACATGCCAACTCTAGGGCTGGGGCAGGAAACATTCAAGATGAGCCTGGAGCATCATATAGTGCCAGAAAGAAGCACCACAAAATAAAAAAGGATGGGAGTATGTCAAAAGTACACTGCTAGGTGCAATGGTATGTGCCTGCAATCCTAGCTATTTGGGAGACTGAGGCAAGAGAATCACTTGAGCCCAGCCTGGGCAGCATAGCAAGATCCTGTTTCTAAAACAAGCAAAACACACACACACACACACACACACACACACACACACACACACACACATCAATCTGAATATGTTCCCAAAAGTCTAAGCCAGAACAAGTTGGGCCATGAAATGATGAGATTATAATCCAAAGAATACAACAAATATTCATGAATCCACACTAATATAAGTTATTAGATAAACCAGGAGGTGAGGTTTAATTCTTGTCCTCCAGAGTGTGGGCTGAACTTGATTAGCAGTTCAGACCTTAAGGTTCTCCTCACTCTCTGAAGAAGGAATGGAGAAGTCACGTGGCAGGGGGAGGGGTAAGGGAACAGGAAGAGAGGGAGAGAACGAGGAGAGAGGTAGAGGAAGTGTATTTCCCAATAGAGGAAGAGAGGAGAGGGAGAGGGAAACTGAGCTGAGAGATACAGAAAAGGGCCAGATGGCAGACACTTGTGAAAATTTGATAGGCCCAAAAAAACTGTAAGAAACAATCTTAGTATGTCAAGTATTTCTGCAAAATATTGGGAGCAGAGGTTGAAGAACATATGTTTGAGGGACCTTGGGATTAATGGAAATAAAGACATCTAAAAGGTAGGAGAAAGTCTTATTCAAATTTGAATTTACATATACAGGTTATCTTTTATGTTTCAGAAGAAGAAGATAGAAGCTTTCTGAGACATCCATGGATCTTCCTAAACTATTCAATAAAAATGTTTTTGTTGGGTCCGGGTGTGGTGGCTCATACCTGTAATTCCAGCACTTTGGGAGGCCAAGATAGGTGTATCACTTGAGGTCTGGAGTTTGAGACCAGCCTGGCTAACATGGTGAAACTCATGTCTACTAAAAATACAAAAATTAGCAGGACATAGTGGCACGCACCTGTAGTCCCAGCTACTCGGGAGGCTGAGCCAGGAGAATTGCTTGAACCTGGGAGGTGGGGGTTGCAGTGAGCTGAGATTGTGCCACTGTACTCTAGCCTGAGCAACGGAGTGAGACTCCATCTTAAATTTTTTTTTTAAATTGGGACATTATTCAATATTAAATACAAAGCTACAGTAATTTAACTTCCAACCACAAAACAGATTTGCTGTAGATAGAAAATGGATTAATTTAACAGTAAATGTATTTATTAATACCATGCAGCTATTTATATACAAAACTCTGGCAGATAGAAAAATTAGAAATAGCCATCTATTTTTTGCCAGATTTGCAAGTGAGATCAAATTGGCAGCTTTGGAAGATTAGAAAAAATAACAATGCCAAATAAAACTTTCTTCTGACAATATGATGATATAACTGGAATGGCAATTCCTATCAGAAAGCCACAGAAGATAGTTTAGTATTGATCTCTGGTGAAGCAAAAAGCCTGATAGATATTAAATAACTCCATTTGGCTGGTTGCCAACAAACACTTGAGGAGCTCCTGTCTTTATCAATCATCTTTTTTTTTTTTTTTTTGAGACAAAAGTTTCGCTCTGTTGCCAGCTTGGAGTGCAGTGGCACGATCTTGGCTCACTGCAACCTTTGCCTCCTGCGTTGAAGCAATTCCCTGCCTCAGCCTCCCGAGTAGCTGGGATTACAGGCACCCACTACCACACCTGGCTAAGTTTTGCATTTTTAGTAGAGATGGGGTTTCACCATTTTGGTCAGGCTGGTATTGAACTCCTGACCTCATGATCCACTCACCTCGGCCTCCCAAAATGTTGGGATTACACGCGTGAGGCACTGAGCCTGGCCTATGAACATCTTTAATTTGGGATTATGACAACTCATTCCTTTGGCTGATGAAACTGTAGGACTTAACCAAATTAGATGATGGGGTAAGGACTAGTGGGCACCTTGTTCCTTCATTAACCCTGAGTGAGTCTTAACTGAATGTCTCTCTTGTTTCTTTCCCATACTCAATATGTGAGCCAAGTCAGAGTGGGGAAATGTTCCCCACACTGACAGTGTGCAGTCTTGACTACCGTCATCAGGACTCTATGTTGTGGCATGGCAAACCTCACAATCAGACAGGAACAAGCAACCATAAACAGATATATCAGGCCTTTGGACAATAATCACCTATATCAGTCTGTTAATTGAGCTCTGTGTTGGTAACAACTTTACCTAAAAATGGGTGGCAGTGACAGTATTTTTATTAAAGCATGGGCTCTTGAGCCACACTGACCAATTATTGGGATTCAAATCCTGGTTTCATTACATATGACTTATTTGCTTCTCTGTGAACCAGGAATGATAGAACTTACTTCAGAGGCTGTCAAGGTTATATGAGTTAACATACATAAAGCACTTAGACATGTCCTCATTCATTCAACAAATATTTACTGAGCACTTACTTTGTTTCAGGAATTGTTCAGGGCACTGGAAATACTTGAGCAAACAAAATACACAAAGCCTCCGATGTCTTGTGAAGCATACATGCTATTTTGTTATTGTTGATAAAAGGGAACTTCAATTTCCCAAGAACTCTCTGGGTCCTTGCTAACTCAAAGTGAGTAAGGTCCATAAACAAGCCATGAGGCATCACCTGGGAGACTGTGAGGAATGCACAATCTCAGGACGGATCCAGACTTAATGAATCAAGAGATGTATTTTAACAAGATTCTCAGGAGACACACATGTATATTAATGTTTGAAATGTCCTGTCTAGATCATAAATCCTGTACTTGGACTTAAGGAAATATCTGGAAGGTTTCCTGCATTCCAAGGTGAGAATGGCATTGAAATTTTAAAACTGCTCTAAAAAAATGTTTTCAAGATTATTTTCATGTCAAAATGCATGTTGAAGTAAGTGGCCTTAAGGGGTGGAAATATGCTTATTATATATGTCTATGCCTTACATTCCTACAAAATATTATTAGGATACTAACATTCCAGGGCTAATCTAGGTAAATGGCTCCCTCTAATGGAAACATTTTGATTTATACATCAACGGGTATTAAGCTTAGAGTCCTAAGAGAATCTCAAGAAAAATAAAACTCATTTTAAGAATCTTAAGGAAAATGTGCATGCCTATAAGGGACAAATAAAGGATGCAGTTTAACAAAAACAGAAATGCTTGTAAAATCCTAGTGTACATGGAGTAAGACTTAGTAACCTTTAATTCCTTCCTTTTCACATATAATAAAGAGTGCGTCTCTGAATAAGTGCTAACTTTTAAACTGTAATGAAGTGTTAAAAAGATAGCATCTCAGATTTACTTTTCTATTTGGGGAATATGTGCCTTCAAAGTGAAAAAGTAAAAGTACTTAAGGAATATTTGACAGTAAAGATGACAAAATTTCAATGGTAAAAGCTTCAATTACCTTTGCACCAACCTAATATACTATCTGTCCTTGTAGAAAATATTGAATAGTTAACAACAAAAGCTCTTATGCTCTCCAGTTCCCAAGAATACTGGATTGAAATGATCTTAACACACCATATAACATGTTAAGTGTTGTTATAAATGTGCCTTTTTAGGACAGGCATAGTGCCTCATACCTGTAATCCCAGCACTTTGGGAGGCCGAGGCAGGTGAAACCACCTGAGGTCAGGAGTTCAGACCAGCCTGGCCAACATGGTAAAACCCTGTCTCTACTAAAAAAATAAAAATATTTTAAAAATACAAAATATTAGCTAGTCATGGTGGCAGGCACCTGTAATTACAGCTATTTAGCAGGCTGAGGCAGGATAATTGCTTCAACTGGGGAGGTGGAGGTTGCAATGAGCCAAGATAGTGCCATTGTACTCCAGGCAGGGTAACAAGAATTAAACTCCATCTCAAAAAAAATAAAAAAAATCGCCTTTTTCCCCAGTCCTGGTTTTATTATAAAAGATGAATTTGCACAAATAGGTCTTCTCTGGTGCAATGAAGTTATGTGTGAAACATGAGTATTTATGTACCATTTAAATAAGAACATCCGTGTACTCACCACCCAGGTACAAAGATGTTCATGATTGTATTTTCAGCTCTGCTTCACAGATGTAGTCATCTTAATTTTGTATTATACATGTATACATGCATCACTATGTTTTGTTTTTAAACTTTGATATAAATGGCTTCTCTGTAGGTACAGAATTGAGACTGGATTCTTTGGCCAAGCTCTACTTTAAAAATTCATCCATTTTTTGGGGCATTTGGGTTATTCCTTTGTTGTTGTTGTTATTATTGCAATGCTGAGAGACATTCTTGTTTCCTGGCACATGTCAATTTATTCTAAGGTATATATACACTGTACATATACCGTGGGGGTAGAATATAGGTTTAGGGGTAGGCATAGGTTTTAGCTTACACAAGTGTTAATCTTTACTGGGTAATGGCAAATTGGTTTCCAAAGTAGATGGATTAAATCATCACTCTAAGTTCCTATTCCTCCATCATTCATCCTAACAATTGATGGTGACTTAATTTCCAATGAAATTGTGAATTTCACTGACTGTAAATGTAAAGACATTTAGCACTTTTCCATTTGTTTATGGGCTATCATGCAGGTGACTTAGGGGATGATTTATAGGTCAAACTACACACACACACACACACACTTAGTAATTTCTAAATTCCTTTCATGTTGTACTGATGTACTCCCACTACCGATGTATGGTCTGTTTCCGTATTCCCTAGATAAAAGTATGTCCTCAAGTTTCTTTCACCTTTGTCAATGTGTATGTGACCTATTAAATGAATTTCAGTTGACTGGGTTGACCCTCTTTAAAACTTAAATTCAAACTTGTGAACTATAAATATCCTTGCCTACTTTTCTACAGAGCCATCCTGACTTGTGTGCTTTAAAACTTAAGAAATTAACCATTTTCTGTGGAAGAAGCCTCCCAAATTCTCCCCAAGATTTACTGTCATGCAGACTTTTTTTTTTGAGACAGGGTGTAACCCTGCTGCCCAGTCTGGATTGCAGTGGTATGATCATACCTCAGTACAATCTTGAACTCCTAGGCTCAAGTGATCCTCCCAAGCCAGCCTCCCAAAAGTAGCTAGGACCACAGGTGTGTGACACTATGCTTGGCTAATTTTATTTTTTGTAAAGCTGGCATCTCCCTAAGTTTCACAGGCTGGTCTTGAACTGCTGGGCTTAAGCAATCCTCCCCACTTGACCACCCAAAGTGCCACAACGCCCAGGTAATTTTTGTAATTTTTTTGTAGCGATGGGGTTTCACCATGTTGCCCAAGCTAGTTTTGAACTCCTGAGCTCAAGGGAGCCACCTGCCTTGGCCTCCCAAGGTGCTGAGATTACAGGCATGAGACGGCCCACCTGGCCTTTTAAAAATTATAATAAAGTGCCATAAAGGCCGGGCGCGGTGGCTCACGCCTGTAATCCCAGCACTTTGGGAGGCCGAGGCGGGTGGATCACGAGGTCAAGAGATCGAGACCATCCTGGTCAACACGGTGAAACCCCGTCTCTACTAAAGCTACAAAAAATTAGCTGGGCATGGTGGCGCGTGCCTGTAATCCCAGCTGCTCAGGAGGCTGAGGCAGGAGAATTGCCTGAACCCAGGAGGCGGAGGTTGTGGTGAGCCGAGATCGCGCCATTGCACTCCAGCCTGGGTAACAAGAGC
>NW_022436941.1:67098386-67150975 GCF_009761245.1 Sapajus apella
AAAAAAAAAAAAAAAAAAAAAAAAAAAAAAAAAAAAAAAAAAAAAAAGTGCCATAAAATCGTCTCCAAATATATTAGTGTATTTAGATGTTTCTAAACTTAGTTCTTTTAAGCTGCCTATTCATGTATCGTAGTTTTAATTCCTGAAGCCATAAAAGAACATCAAACTGGCACTGTTGCACACTCATTATTACTGTTTTTAACAATTTTTCTGCCTTACCTTACTTTTTCATATGAACTCTAAAATCATCTCATCTAATTACAAACAAAAGCTTATTGCTCATCTTTTTTGAGATGGTTTTATTTTGAATGTAGACACTACAAGCTGGTAATATTCATGGTAGGAATTTGGCTGCTTTGGCTTGTTCACTTTTCATAAACTTCCAAATTTTTTGAACAATTCAGTTTTAAAGAAACAAAGCCACTGAACTTGGCTCTGAGGAAAACATAAGTCCAAGTTTTGTAGAAACCCTAGAAGACAGGCAGATGACTCTCATTCTGCTTCTCCCACAGCCATACAAAAATCTGCCAAAATCATGACCTTCATGCTATAATTCTCATTCCAGGCAATATACATCAGAATACCACGCTCAGTTTTTTTCTTTTTAATCCACCTCTCAGACTTTAATGTTGAGTGCTAGAGGGTAAGTCCCTACCATCTTTAATTGTTCCAGTCCTCAGACGATGTTCTTGTTCAACAGCTTGAAACAGCATTTATACACCAACTTCCAGCTTTCCATCTTCAGGCAGGTTATCTCCCTTAACTCCAGCTGCCTACTCTACTTCTCATGGATGTCGCAAACCAAATGCCAGAACTTTCCTACTCTGGTTAAGGTAAATTCCACCCTTCCAGCTGCTGAAGTCAGGCCAAAAGTCTTAAGAGCCATCTGTGATTCTTCTCTCCACAACCCAAATCCAGTATATTGGTAAACGTTGATTCCTCTTTAAAACATACCCAGATATCCAGCCACTTTTCACCCTCCCAAATACCACCAATTCAAGCCATTGATAACTGTTTCCTGTTCATAATAGCATCCCCTAAACGGTCTACTTGCTTTGACCTTTGTGCTATTCTCAATGACATCACTTTTCTAACCCAAAACCCTACAATGGCTCTTTACTTCCTTCAGGTGTAATACCAATACCTCCTGGCCTTCCAGTTACCTCTTAGATCTAATCTATTCTCCCTTACCCTGGGTGCTCAAGTTATAACCCTCTCATTTGCTTCACACAAATGCGTTACGTTCTTGGGACATCTGTCCTTATTGTTCCCTTTACCTGAAATACTCTTCCTCAGACATCCATCATTCCTTCAGGTTTTTGCTCACCCTCTCAGACCTACCTCCTTACTCCATTCAAAAAAGCAAGCCTTCCCCACTATCACCTTCCATCTCTTTCTTTCCTTATGGTCTCTTGCCACCATTAACACACTACTTACCTGTCTCCCTAAAAGAGAATGTTAAGCTCCATGAGATAGGGAACAGTGCCTGCAATAAAAGACTCAAGTTAACTGTTAAATATGTAATATAAAAACCTAGATTTTGTATATAAAATTTCCTAAAGTTAGAAAATCATGCTATTAATTCACAACTTACAGCACATGACAGAATCCATTGAAGTTGGTGCTAGATATGAAAATGAGTACCACTTAACTGAAAGATGACTAGACCAATTCCCTCTGACTTGCTAGTTCCACTAAGAAATCACTACATAGGTTTGCAAACATTTAAACATTGGGACACTCACTACAACTTTATTTCTAAGAGTTAAAAATTAGAAATAACGTCTGAATGACCAACAATAAGAAAGCTGCATAAATTGCTTAGAGAATAATATGTAGGTATGTCAATGTATACCAACAAATCTGGATTTAACTAAAAACAGAATCATATATTTATATATATATGTGCAGGAATATTAACAAGTTATCACTAGGTAGCTGTTTTACAATTCATTTAACTGTTCGTCTTTCTTAAAATTGTTTAATCAAGTTCTTCAAGAAGTAACATAAAGCTTGAAAAGAATACTTAAGATTTAAATCATCAGAGTGAGACTGCCATAACATGCAGAAATGAATTAACTGGCACAAAAACCTAAAGGTTCTCAGTATAACAATTATTCATACCAATGGTTTAGAAATTGCATTGAATTTATAAATTGTGGCCAGGTGCTGTGGCTCACACCTGTGATCCCAGCACTTTGGGAGGCCAAGGTGAGCCTATCACTTGAGGTCAGGAGTTTGACACCAGCCTGGCTAACATAGTGAAACTCTCTACTAGAAAAAAAAAAAAAAAAAAAGGCAGGCCAGGCATGGTTGCATGTACCTGTAATCCCAGCTACTTGGGAGGCTGAGTTGGAAGTTGCAGGGAGCTGATACAGTGCCACTGCACAGACTGGGCGACTGAGCAAGACTCCATCTCAAAAAACAACAATAAAAACCTACAAATTGTGATGTGTAAATTATTTTTGTCTATCTGAATACTGGAGATGTTTCGGGAGGTTCTTCAACTTTCATATCAAATCAACGAAAGACTCAGAAATTAAGGATTTAAAAAAATGAGAGAGCTTCAGCAATTCCATATTCTACTGTATAGTACACAAAGGAAATTCAAAGTCAGAGCTGTGTAGTTCCTACTGCTTTTCCAATTATTCTTAAAGAATCACATGAACTTGTGGTCTATGACTATGAACACATTACAAGAATGCCTGCCAGTCCAAAAACTGTTAAGCCAAACTTACTTAAGATGGCTTAATCACCTGAACTAAGATCATTTACATAAAATGGATAAGGCTTTAGTGTCACTAAAATATTGAAGTTTTGGAAAAGAGTTGATTTCTAATCTTGAACAATAATTAGGCTGATTTTAATTATCTTTTCCCCACAACCCAAGTCCTAAAATTCTGGAATCTTAAACTCTTGAAGATGTTTTAGAACATGAAAGCCAAGTTCCAATTTTCTTAACAAAATAGAAGTATCTCAAATATTTTCATGGTCAGGTAACAAAGAAACCCAAGCCTCACTTCCAAGTTTTTGCGTTGTATCGACCTAATCTTAGGCTCCTTCCTGTTTTAAATATCAAAAGACTATATGACAAGGTCAGGCACGGTGGCTTACACCTGTAATCCCAGCACTTTTAGAGGCTGAGGCAAGTTGATCAGCTGAGGTCAGGAGCTCGAGACCAGCCTGGCCACCAAGGTGAAACCCCATCTCTAATAAAAATACATTATGACAGTTATGCACACATACTCCCTGAAATGTGTTAATACATTAGTAACATGCAACCATATTAATGGATTATAACCTGAAGAGAAAATTACTTTTATAAATGTTAATTCCCAAAATCACAAATCTCAATTTTTTGAAGGATAAACAGAAAGCCTTAATAGGACATACATTTATACACAATCACACAATCTATTCTTACATCAACATTTTATATTCACAATTTCACCTTTAATTTCCTTTTTATAGATAGTATCTTCCCCATCCTCAAACTGCTGAACGTAGAATCAACTGCTTAAAACATATCAAGGAGTTAAATTAAAATGTGGGAAAATAGGTTTTTACTATACTATACAAATAAGAAAACATTTATTTTAAAAAACAACGTTCAACAACAGAAGTATACTAATGTGTAAGCTAAGGAAAAAACAAAACAAAAAACCCTCAAACTAAAAACAAGAAAAAACCCCCCAAAAAACACAAGGCTTATTGAGACCCAAAATGGGGTAAGAGGGAAAAAGAAAACTCATTTCCTTTCATTAAAAATCAGAGTGCAACATCTATAGTTAAACAACTTTATTAACATAGTCAAGCAGTGATTAACATTCACATCTATTATGTCACATCATACAAATGTAAATACAAAATTACTACAGTACAATATATATTCTCTGCATGATCCAAAATATTTGGTGGCCCCAAAAAACTCTCTTTAAAATTCAGCAGCTTATCAAAAATTAAAACCGTATTCTATTTAAAATGGAGATCTGTTAGCACAGAGTTAGACTTCAAGAAATATCAATTTAGTACAGTTTGAGAAGTTGCAGGAGGATATGTTTGAAGGACACATTCTAACATAGTGTGGCAGGTACAGGAAACATCAGATTTAAAGCTTTTAAGCATAACTCATACAACCTAAGTTGTCAGCAGAAAGATCCAGTTATTTATAACTAAAGCTAATGCTACTAAATTATTGCACCCAATGTTAACACATTAAGTGTAAAACTGTTTTGTAATATGAAGTCATTTACCACGTTTAAACATCTCTTCTCACAAGATAATCTATTAAGTAAAATTAATTATACAGTATTGTCTAATTATTGTCTCCATAAAAATCACCCAAGCTCAATTTGCTTATATATTCACAAAGGAAAACAACAAAATAATATGCGGAAAGTATAGTGGAACCCCTTTATGAGGCCGATATCAGAAGGGGACCAACACTGCCTTATAGGCTAACCACGTTATAGTAGGCTTTTAGGAAGTTGTAAGACCTGTGAAATAGCTAATCTTGCATAACACCAAGCCACAGTGTTAAGGAGATTCTATGGTAGATAAACAAAAACTATAATAAAAGGAAAACTACTGATTTTCTAATTAATGATAACACTGCTTGGCAAATAGATTTGGCTTGGTTTTAAAATGTACAAGAGGTGAAAAAAAAAACCATTTTAACTACTTTCAAAATCATGCATGCATTCAGCTATTACGCATCCTTTAAAAAACACAATACATTCTGGGATACAAACCACAATGAACAATTGTGTAATTTAAACATATACCTTAAAAATTAATATGTGTAACAATTAGGCATAAAGAATTATCTATGTAAGTAATGTTAATGGGGGAAAGATCTATTAAGATTGAAAAAAATTAGTCACAAGTCATCTGGAAACCCTAAAGGTAAATAAAACTAACTTTTAGGTAAAATTTAATTTTAGAGAGTCATTAGAAGTATCTCCATATTTAATACAGTATAAAATGCACTAAGTTGGTATACAATGTTATATTGCATGGTATTATTACTAGATATTATTGTTAACAACACAGCTCATTATTGATCTGACTTTTCACTTAGATTATCCCAGGCCCTTAACTATCTGAAGACCACAGTTTTCTTAAAGGTTCCAAGGCCTACATTTCATTAACAGCTCTAGTAGCAACAGTTAATTTCCCCACCTTGTATTATTTGCAAAAATAATTCAGTAAGCAAAGCTGTGTGTGTTTTGAAGTACTATCAAAGGAAGGACTTAAATTGCAGTAATGCATGATACACTCTTCCCCTGGGAAGAATGCTTTTGCACCATTATCTGTTAATACATTCAATATGAATAATATAGATTAACTATATGAAGCAAAAACCCATTTTTTCTCATGGCAAAGGACTTAAATTTAGACTATGAGTTTAAGATATAATAAATTTATTTCTGGAATTTCTGCTAGGCAGAATAATTTTATATAGGGGAGAAAAATTTCCACTTTCCTATTCTGAGAGTTTGAAGAAAATGAGGACCAATTGTAGCTCATTTTCAGGTAAACCTGCACGCAAAAGGCTTGTCAGGAAGGCTTTATACCACCCCAGCCTGCTAAAATATTAGGAAGAAAATCAGACTAAATGGAAAGATTCTCAATGAAACACACTAAAAAACAAAGAATGTAAGTAGGAGGACCCTTTATAAGCATATGTCACCAAAGCAAAAACAATACAAGAATATTCACCTGAGATAAAACTTGTATCTGAATATTTTATAACTGAGTAGACAAAGCATTTCAAGAGGAAAGTCCACGGAAATTAGTTTAAAATATACATCTGATCCTATTTTATAATATATGCAATTTAAGCAATTCAGATGAAAAAGTCTTAACCAAAAAAATCACAGTGTTTATCAATATGTTTAATTACAAAATGTATGCTACTTGTTTTGTTTTTAAGATGTAATGGCTTGGTTAAGTGTTTTAAAATCTATTCTGAAATCTAACTTGCGTAACAAAATCAAGTAGCAATAATGTAAAGCATCAGAACTGGCTCTGAAAAGATTATTTACATGTTGATTATTTGGGAAATAACCAACCAAAAAATATAAAAAAGTGATTTTTTTTTACACAGTATGAAGTCATTGAAGAGATTAGACAATACAAAAAGCAAAATTCTTTCCTGAATAAATGAATACCTGTGGCACTAAGTTCACTTGCTAATGGACTGTAACATGGAACTGCCAAACATGCATTTAAGTTATATTAAATACACTTTCTGTTTCCAACTTAGGTTGATCAGCAGCTTTGTTCTGTTAGAATCCTTCAAAGAGAGAAGCTCAAACAGGAAAAAGAAGGCATATATAAAACAGTAAACACTGACCTCCTGAGGTTCCTACAACATAAAAATATTCAAGTAGAAAAATCTACATCACTTAGCAGCGGCTATTTCTGTAGTTGAGCACACTAACAGCATTTTAGTGTGTAAGGAGCAGATGAAGTAAGCCGTGCTTTAAGCATGCCAAGAGGCAGAAACACTGGAATGTAACAGACAAACTCACAATTTCATAGACATTCAGTCAACATTCAAAACTATTAAGACTATACCACAAGAAATAAAGTTGCTTTATATATATATCCCATGATGTATTAGGTTTTATCAGAAATGCTATATCAGAGCTTACCTCAAAAGATAACTTAAATGGCTTCTGCAAATTCCTGTTCTACACTATGTATCCGAAACATAAATTAGGAAGAAACAATAACCTCAAGGGGAAAAACAAACAAAAAATTCCAACTCAATTTCAGGTTGCCAGTCATATTTACTTATTTTCTATTTTAAAATTAAAATTTGAATTTAAAAAATGTCAAGTGACTACAAAACTTGGGTACCTTTTTAATAGTGTTATACATCTGCTTAATTGGAAACTAATTTTTAACCAGACAATATTGCTTTTAGTCAAAAAGAATTGTCAATCACGGGTTCAAATAACTTTACCGAAGATTGCTTTTATGTATTTGCTTGAAATTGGATTTGGTCATTTCAATTTAAAATATTCCAGAATATTAAAATATGTCATATTATTCTAAGTATTTGAAGCACTACAGAATATCACTATAATCCAAGAATAAAACAGCTACTCTACTCAGTTATTAAAGACTAACAGGGAGGCAAATTTTGAGCTCCCAGTGAAGCAATGGGACGAGAAAGCAAAATGCCATATACCCTTTGAATCCAACTTACAATTTAAAAAATATTAGGCATTATAAAATAATTTAATTTCAGGCTCTACAGACTGAAATTTGCAAAGCCAAAGTAGAGGAAGGGTGAAAGGACATGTTAAAAAAATAAAACAAAAACAAAAACACACACACGCGCACACACTCACATATAACAAAAACCTTTCTGCATGCTACCATGCATTTGAAATTTTTGAAACAGTATAAATTCACACGCACACAGATCAAACTTCAGTGCAATGGCTGTATCATTCAACACTTTTAGAGAATAGAACCATGCAAAGAGGAGCAACTGCTTATAAAAATGGTTATTCAGTATTTATTCTGCAATGCAAAGGTGACAAACTAAAATATAAAAAGGCTGTTATGGCTTAATATTTTTGTTGCAGATTAAATATGCAGCATTGAAAAATGGAAAGGCGTGGCTTCATCTCTGACCAGCAGAGTTAAAAAGAAAAATCTCTCCATTTTCCTTCATCATCATGGGATACACTGTTCAGGCAATCCAAATTAATAAAGACTTGCACTTTCATATGGACACAAGATCAAGTGTACCAGTTAGGTTTTCACATTCACAGTATATAAGAAAATACACATGGAAGGAAAAGTAAAGGGTTAACTTAAGGATTTATTCACAGGAATACATGTAAGTAGAGAAAAATAACAGAAAAGCTAAACAAATGAAATGAAGAGGATCCAAACCAACTTTCACTCTGTAGCTTTTAACTTGCACCTCGTGTGCATTTATCTAGGGCACAGAGGGCCACCAACATGCGCCAAAATACAGTGTAGGAACCCTGCATTACATCCATTAACTTAAACATATCTTTAAGATCATGCTTTGAACAAAAAAAAGGAAGCTTAGAAGGCAGTATGTTGAGTGGGAATAAACATTGAAATATAGCAATCATTTTTCAATTTCTACAATTGTCTTTATGTGCCAACTAACATTTATGCAGCCTTTTACAGATCTTTTACCATGTAATTTAAATTTTAGAAGTTTTGATAAAATCACTAGTAGTATATAACCATGCAGAAAGCACATCACACTGACAGCACAGAGGCAAAGATTTTGCACAGGTATATCAGCTTTCCACATTGTGCAGGTTACACACAATACAATATCAATCTTATTCCTAACAGATCCTAAAAAAGATATTTCAAGGCCTAGCTGTAAACTACAGTACTTTATATATCTATATTCTTAATAAAAATAAAATCCACAAATCTTAAAAAGGAACTTTAAATGCAGGGCTATATTGAATTGGTAAACTGCAACACAAACTGGCGCAACATAGGTAAATGAATACCAATCTCACTCTATGTGATGCAAGCATGCTACTTTCCCACTAATTTAAATTACTTTCAACCACTATGAGCCAGAACGCATGCCTGAACCTTAAACTGCACTTTAAAAAATAACATCTTGGCCTAGAAATTAAATCTAATGAAGTACAACCATCAAATTATATCCGCTACATTAATGTTCAATGCAAAATTAAGATGTCATCTTTAGTTTGATATGCCCAACCCCATTTATTCCTCCCTCCCTGCCCACCCCAAAAAAGGTAAAAGGAGTGACTCATTTGGCATTTCACAGGGTGCTTCATTGTTTATGTCTGTTTTGTTTTATTTCAAACTTTTTTGGGGTACCTTAAATTGTAACTTCCAAGAACCTGCTTCAACTATGGGAAGGCAAGCTGATTTTAACTATATTAGCTTTGTTTGTGTAGTTCTTCATCAACATGCAAAACAAGGCCCCACCATGTGGGAAAACTTATATAAAAAGACTTTAAATTAAAAAAAAGTTTCTTTACTATTTTTAACTCCCATTCTTAGGTTTCCTTTATTGTGCGCTATAGAATTGTTCCTCTTTCTTGTCCCTATGCATCATTTATATGGTTCTTGTTTTGGTACAATTCCCCATAATGTTCCACAATGTACTGTTTTGTGAGTAGACTGAATAGATTTTTTTTGCTTCTTCACATCCAGTGCAGAGTTGTAATTGGAGACATATTTCCACCCACAAAGGCTCCAGATGTTAAAACGTTTCCCAACATCGACTTAATACAGTGACGGCAACACCTCCCTCCCGCCCCTCCCAGTAGGGTTGGGATTGTACTGTATTCCCTACTGGTTTACCCTTCCCCCCTGTAAAGGGTAACATTTTCCCTGGGTGCAGAGGCTCCCTCATAGTCTCCAAGACTGAAGGACCTATAAGAAAAAGAACAAAAACAATTTTATTTTTAATAATCGTTTGTCTTTCAACGCCAGTGGAACACAAAATTAATCAAATAAGAATGCTACATTTACCTACAAAGAAAATAAGAAATATGGACAAACTGCCTAAGATCATGTTAGTCACTTATGACCATGCTACTTCCCTCTCCTATGGTGCTGAATTGTTTGCTGCATCAGGTATGAAAAGTGAGGCCAAGCTGGGAGAAGAGTTGTATAGAAAGGTGCACAACACTTTGTATAGAAGAAATGTGCCTTATATAATGCCATCAGTCTAATTCTTTATCCCCTTTTGCAAAATGGGACCCAATGGGAACTGGTTGTTTCTTATATAACAAGTGGCCTTACTTTCCTCAAAATTAAATAGCACTTTCTTAAGGACACTCTTTATAATGAAAATATCATCTTATTTTCCCAGTCTTCCCAATATTAAGCAAACAAAAATCCAGCCCATCAAAAAAAAAAAAAAAAAAAAAAAAAGGAGCATTTGTTATTTGGGGGTGTCTGATATTTTAGCCTATAAGGCACTAGAAGTGTTCATTATCACAGTAAGGTCACTTATTCAGTAAATATCAAAAAATAAATTCTAAATAGAAAAAGAGAGAGAAAAAGAACAAATTTAACATTTATCTATCTATCGTAGAGATAGCACCTTGCTCTGTTGCCTAGGCTGGAGTGCAGAGGTGTGAATATGGCTCACTGCAGCCCCAACTTCCTGGGCTCAAGCAATCCTTCTGCTTCCGCCTCCTGAGTATCTGGGACCATAGGTGCATACCACCATGCCCAGCTAATTAAAAAAAAAAATTTTTTTTTCGTAGAGATGGAGGTCTCATCACGTTGCCCAGGCAGGTCTCAAACTTCTGGGCTCGAGCGATCCTCCCACCTCAGCCTCCCAAAATGCTGTGACTAGGGTGTGGGCCATTTAGCCCCACCTACACTTCCCTTCTTAATGTTCCTAATTAGTTATCATTCTGATCCTATTTCACTTGGTCATTTTCATTATCTTCCAGTCACTTGGTTTTCCTGGTAAGAACCTTTCTCTATGCTAACCAGTTTTAATGATAAAAAAGATATTAAAAAATAAGGTGAAATTATTGTGAGATTTACACTGTTACCTGATACTGTCCTTTACAAACAGAACTCTACTACCCACACATGCTAAACTTTGGACATTTATGAATGTGCATGTGAATTCACAGAGGGTGGTTAATCCATCTGTGTATAAATACAAGCAACCCCCCTTTTTCTCCTGCCTCTGAAGGGGAGTGCAAAAAGGCAAGAATAAAAGATACTGATCTACTTTTATCTCTAATTAGAGCACCAAGAACTATTTCATACCTTGTCTCACAACAGTTATTTCATAACTGGTGATGAGACCATGGAGGTAATAAATCTCAAAGTGCTCAAGTCTTATTATAGCTTCTTGTTGAACCTTTGAAGCTGCAAGTCATTCTCATTTTTTGCATTCTTATAATTTAACATATAGTAAATCCAGTACTTTTCCAAAATGCCAAAGCCACTTTGGAAAATAGCTCTGAAGACTCAAGACTAAAGTGGTACAACACATATAAAGGGCTCTGACACATTCCAGAGGCTTCAAGTCCATTTCTACTACTTCCTGGGTTAGACGACTTGGATGGTAAAATCTTTCCAGATTTAAATTTTAGCTTGGAGTAAACAAGCAAGCAAGCCAAAAAAAAAAAAAAAAAAAAAAAACCCCCCCAATTCAATCTGAGGTGTAATTCAATTTGGTGTATATCTTCTGTACGTGCTCATTCAGCACATCTTCTGGCTTCCAGTCAAATATGTCTTAAGTCATGTTGAACATCTAAAGATGAATGTCAAAACCCTGTTATTTACTCTATTAGCCCAAGTTCCTAACCTTTACTGAGTGAACTTAGTGTGCCAGGCAACATACTAACTTCTGGCATCACATACAGTGTAGTATTTAATCTTCTACATAACTCAATGACAAAACCAAAGCTCAGAGATGAGAATTGCTAGTTCCATTTAAATACAGAAAAGATCAAGGAGCAAGAGTTCAAATGGACATAGTCCTCCAACATCCCAAATTAAAACAGAATCTTTCATTACCTATTTTAAAATATAGTGCTGGGCACATGGTAGGCACTCGATGAAACATACAGTGAAAAACACTGGGTCAAAACCCAGTTTCAATTCTATTTGGGTTTTCCTTCAAAGCACATAAAATGGAAAGTCCTTGTTATATCAGAGACTTTAAATTCATGCTCCAAAACGAAATCAATTTTACCCTACCACTATGAATGCTGATATCTTCTTGCAGGAAAAAAGAAAAAAGAAATAAAAAGGAATAGTTAAATCAATGTCGAGAAATCCAACCAGTGTACCAACATGGATTTCTTTATTCCTATGATTCAAACTGGAGGTGTTCATTTTTCTTAGCTTGTTGGTTCCATTAAAAAAAAAATTCTTTAGCCTCCACTTAAGTAATTTTATTTTCTATTTATTTGAGACAAAGTCTTGTTCAGTTGCCCAGGCTGGAGTGCAGTGGCACAAACTTGGCTCACTGCAACCTCCACCTCTCAGGTTCAAACAATATTCCCACCTCAGTTTCCCAAGTAGCAGGGACTACAAGTGTATACCACCACACCTGGCTCATCTTTGTATTTTTAGTAGAGATGGGTTTTCACCATGTTGCCCAGGTTGGTCTCAAACTCCTGACCTCAAGTGACCTGCCCACCTCAGCCTCCCAAAATGCTGAGATTACAGGCATCAGCCACCACACCCGGCCTACTTAAGTAATTTTAAATTTAAAGTCCAATATAGCATGATATCAGGCTATGTTTTATTCAACTGCTAGAGAAAACAAATAGCTTTTTATTCTATTTAGTAGTCTGAAATGATGGCTCTAACAAAATTTTCATCCTGAAAATTTCCAAACTTCTTATAACTTACCCCTAATTTTGGGACTGCAGCTTAAGTGTATCAGATTAAACACCATAAAAAGCTGCAAGACGCTCTTTTAAGGGAAGAGGAAACTGGTCAGAGAAACGCCTCCAATTTTCATCACCAACTTGATTTTTAAATCCATGAAGGATCTGTAAGAGTGAAAAACCATTAATTTATCAATAACAAAAGAGAAAAACTCAGATCTGCATAGCTTCTGAACTCTAACACAACTGATTTTATTATTTATAAATTTTACCCATTTTAAAGTAGCAATTCTCAAACTTTTAGGATTCCATATCATTCTCTGCTGATTTGTTTTGGCTCTGTGCCCCCACCCAAATCATCTTGAATTGTACTCCCATAATTCCCGAGTGTTGTGGGAGGGACCCGGTGGGAGATAATTGAATCATGGGGGCTGTTTCTCCCATACTGTTCTGTGTGTTAGTGAATAAGTCTCATGAGATCTGATGGTTTGTTAAGGGGAAACCTGTTTCACTTGACTCTCATTCTCTTTCTTGCCTGCTGCAATGTAAGATGTGCCTTCACCTTCCATCATGATTGGTGAGGCCTCCCCAGCCACAGGGAACTGAGTTGAATTAAACCTTTCCTTTGTAAATAACCCAGACTTAGGCATATCTTCCCCCCTCCCCGCCAAGATGAAGTTTCACTCTTGTTGTCTAAGCCAGAGTGCAATGGTGTGATCTTGGCTCACTGCAACCTCTGCGTCCTGGGTTCAAGCAATTCTCCTGCCTCAGCCTCCAAAGAAGCTGGAATTATAGGCGCCTACCACTACATCCAGCTATTTTTTTCTATTTCTTATTTTGTACTTTGAGATGGGGTTTCACCATGTTGGCCAGGCTGGTCTTGAACTCCTGACTTCAGGTGATCCACCCACCTTGGTCTCCCCAAGTGCTGGGATTACAGGCATGAGCCACTGCACCCTATCCTCAGGCATATCAGCAGCATGAATACGGACTAATACACCTGCCTTGCCTAAAAGTACCTCATAGCATTGCTTAAACTCCTGCTTTGAAAAGTTTAGAATTTGGCCAAGTGTTCTAGTAACAGGTATACTCTAAGCAACCTCTGATACCATACTAATGAAAAAACAAAGAAGTACAGAAGTCATCCAAGGAATACAATTTTTATGTCATATTTTTTTTCAAACTGGGAACATAAAAGCTTTGAATTCACAATAAACTATAATTCACTAACTTTAACCTTGGGTGATTCAAATATGTAACTGCATTTTATTTTTTACTGTGGTTGAGTACTAAGGAGTTAATCAAAAGGAGGATTAACAAAGCAAATAATGATATAGGGTTACTCCTGTGGAGGCCATTTAGATTTACTCTATTTCAGATTATACGCCAAATCTCCATTTCCATTCTTGAAAAACATATGCTATTTTCCTTAAATGGAATAATGGGACCACATAAACTAGTGGTACGCTTGGGAAAATATTTTAAAAGTGCACGCACTCTGCTGTATTTTAAGAAAAGACCAAGCCAACTTTGTTACCAAGAATAAAGGTTATAATCTATCAATACTGACTTGAAGAGCTGAAGTTTCACAAAAAATGTAAACATAATTTTAAGTTGTCCATTAGGATATTAACAGTCTCAAGATGATGCATCATAAAGACTTATTAGTTACCTTACAGAACATGTCTCTGAGATCATCTTTTGGGTTAATCCATGATGCAACAGCATCACAAAAAAATATAAAATCCTGTAACAAGCAAGAAATACATCTTAGGTTGATACAAAGTTAAACTCAGCAAAAGATATATGTAAACCTCAGAGTTTATATCACAATAGAATCCTAGCTTAAAAAAGGAAACATTTCAAAATTAACTATGATCATAAGGAATTAGAAGAAAATACCTTAATGGCTGTCCCTATTAGCCCATGGTCAAGGAATCTCAACTCATTCAGTTTATACTGGAATTTAATGTCCTGCATCATACAACAAAATAACCCCCCTGTGCAGTAAATGTTCAACATCAGAAATGAACTGAAAGCACCAAATCAACACCCATAAAAATACCTCTTCATTTACTGGATTAAAGAAAAACAAAATCAATGATCTTATAGTTCTGAGTGGCCTAGAAATAACTTAAAGCTAGCGAAATATATATTAAATGATCTTGATTTGAAATATAGAAATTAATAATTTCAAGATCCATTCTCAGATACAACTTAAACAAACAACCAAAAGTCAGAAGAAAAACTATGTAATTATAAATACCCAATTCAAACAAGAACAAAAAACTCAACTTTTGGACAGTTACTTAAAAGATAATCAGGCTATTCTGACTACAAGAACAAGATGACAATACACTTTAAGCACTTCATTAAAATATTCTCTCAATCTTGCCTATCATATCGAAACATTAACAGTTCAACAAACAATATTCAACATATTGCTGAAGTTTTGACATGTGAGCCATAAATTTTACCATTAAATTAAAAAAATTTCACTAATTAAAAAAAATTTGGTAATACTGCAGTATCTGTATAAAATGTTTAAGCAAATAAAATATCATTTGCTTAACACAATTTATTCAAATTATGTCTTCCAAATACAAATCTGATGTTAAAAATTTAAATGTAAACAAGTGTAAGACATTTTATTTTAAATCACAGCCAAATAAGGTATGTGAATAAAAGTTAAAAAACAGAAATTTCTACCAACTCTGAAGTTGGTAGCAATTTTATGATCACACATGTATCACCTTACAACATTAATTCAAAGAGAAAGACAATAAAATCCTGGTCGGAAGCCGGTTTTTAAAAAGGTGGTACATGTCATATCAGATACCTCTAACACACATTTGAGACCACACAAAATTCTTAAGTACTAGAAAAAACCCAGAGAATGCCAAAAGCTGATTTTGTAACTAGAAACTTCTCAAGATAGCACTGGCTTATTCTAACAGTAAGTTATAAATATTTTATGAATGTGAAATCAGTCAGAAGTTATTTTCTAATTCTAACTTGTAGGTTTTCAATGTCTACCACCTACATCAATTTAATGTTATAAAACTGAGAACTAATATTTCTAAACCCAAGTTAACAAAAACCACAATATAAGCTAGGAAACATCAAAAAGTCACAATTTAAAAATGTTCAAAACACCCCTCTTGAAAGAGGAAAGTTTCAATTTTTAATTTTTTTTTTAATTTTTATATTTATTTATTTTTATATTTTTATTTCTATTTTTAAAGACGGGGTTTCATCATGTTGGTCAGGTTGGTCTTGAACTCCCGACCTCAGGTGATCTGCCCGCCTTGGTATCCAAAGTGCTTGGATTACAGGCATGAGCCACCACGCCTGGTTCCATTTTCTTGAAAATTAAGAAATGTGAGAGAGTTACTGCTATAAAAGCATTTTTCTGGGGCAGTTTTGTAACTCTTGTGTGTATTCCTAGACACCAAAATTTATTTCTTCGCTTCCCTCCCTCACCTATATCTTTAAATTGCTTTGATGTATCTTGGGTCTCTTGTAGTCTACAGGTTTCCTTCCATGCTTTCTTTTCCTTAACATGTCTACTAAAGTATCCAAGTATTAACCTAGAGTCCCATACTTAGCATTTGTTCACTGAATATACCTAGTGTAATTCACTATGTTTTTGTTTTGTGTGTATAGAAAATTGGCAGCTGGATCCAGATCCTTAAATGGACTCATGTTCAACACCACTGCCGAATAATTAAAATGTCTACACATAACTTGAGCTTAGAAAACAAAGGATGAATAAATCATAAGCTCTCAAAATTAAAGCAATTTCAATGGCTGATTTCTATTTTATTTTATTTATTATTTCGAAGTCTGATTCAAAGTATCTTACTTAGAACAGAGAGGATAGTATTACCACTATTTGGTCACTCTCTTAAGTGTAGATATCCTCAAATTCAGCAAACTGATATCCAAGGATGGGAGGCAGGGACACAGTAAATAAATAAGGTCTTAAAATTTGGATGAAAGAAGCCATGGCCTGATTAAAGACAAGAATATAACCTCGTTGTCCCAATCTGCTGTTACTATCTTATTTCATGACAAAAAAAAATTAGGGAAAAAAAAAAGGCATTACAATTTCAAGATAGGTTTAATTGTATTTCAGTATCTTTGAAAATAGTTAACTTTTTATAATTAAAGTATTAAAATATTCTTCCTTTGAAACTGTATTAACCAGACATTAAAAACAAATCTTTGTGAACATCTTACTTGGATTACGCCACTGGGATTCACACTGATCATGGTACAAATTCCACGGAATGCTGAATCCTTTTCCTCATTGTCTCTTATGTTTCTCAGAGAGGTGCACCTATTGAATTACAGAATTGAGTTTAGCATTTAAGTAACAAACAGATTCAATTACAATACTAATGGACAGTATTTAATGGAATAAGCACCACAGTATAGATAATGGTTATATTAAAAGAGTTTTCAGAAAGCTTAAGTTTTGTTTACTCATACTTCCTGTATGTTGGGCCCACATCTCAATACAGTAGAAACAGTGAAATCTACATTTTCTTAACAAATTGCTTCTATAAAGTAGATAACTAATTTGAATATCCCATTTAAACTATTAATGAGTCCGACCGAGTCAAGAGCAAATTACCAAATTAACTTTTAAAACTGTACTCATGACTTGTATTCCATTAAACACTACTAAAATGATTTGAATTGAAAGATTTATCAATTGAAAGAAGCAGAACATAGGATATAGTGCCACAATATAAACTATTATTATATAGCTTATGGTGTAGATGTTTAACTTTTACATTAACAAGCAAATAAGACTTTTATACATAACAAATTTAAACATGTATTTCTTAATGCAATCCAAGTTTCCAAATTAATTCTAAAAAAGAAACATAATGCAAAAATCTAAATTTATAGAATTTGCATGCATCTTTATTTTTCTGGTGGATATTTAAATGCTTTTTCTGTATAATCAAGCTTTTTAACACAGCAAGCATGTGACAATCTTATCCCATGCATCAATTAGTCGTTAGCCACAACATAAAATAAATATACATGACGATGCTATTGAAAAACCTCACAAACCTGATAGGACAAGATTAGTCACATGGTTGGCAATGATAAAGGATTGTGATTTTTGTAACCAACTGAAAATATATCTAAAAGTGAGATAGAGAAAGAAAGAGTGAAGAAAAATGAATTAAAAAAAAAGATTGAATAATACACACCAGGGTCTTATAAACTGCTGTAGCATGGGGGCCACCTCTTGAGGACAAACGTAACCAAGACGACCAATTGTTATTGCTAAGGTAACGCAATCACGGTTATACACCACCAAACGCCAACCAAGACATGAGCAAATGAGGGGGAAGGAGAAAAAATAAAGAAAAAACAACAAATAACTCAGAAACAGAAACCAACAGAATTTGTGTATGATAATAAACATAAGATTTCACCAGTGCTGTTTATTACCACCCCCTAAAATAAGGGGCAGCAACATATATGGCATACTCTTGGAAAAAGAAAAACAAAAGGAAGTAAAAAAATCTAAAGATTGAGAGAACACCAAAAACCATGATAAATTGCTTTTCTCGCTCAGTCAAGTGTCAAGGTATCATTCTGTTAATAAGATGAGCAGTTAAATGGGCAAATCATCATTCAAAAGCCAGCCAAAATTTCAGAATTTAATAATAAAATCTATGGTTTTTTTCTAAAGAAATATCAGTAAAAGTGATTATATCTCTCAATGATCTCAAACTAATACCAGTGAAAGTGATTTCCATTCTTTGGAAATTATCTAGGGAATTTAAATCAAATTTTTGGTAATTTTAAATTTTTTTTCTTTGATTAACGTTTGCCAAACCAATCAGTGGAAATTTGTTACATCAAAATAAACTGTCAGATTTTAAGTCTCATGATACTCACTAAATGAATGGATTCAAATATTGCTTTGCTACAATGTCAAATCTCATTCTGACAAACCTCTTTGATAACTCAGATAACAGTTGACTAACTTTAAGCCATGTTTGAAATCAAATTCTAATAAAGGAAATTTACAGTCCACTGCAATGACATATGATATGTGGACAATAGGAAAAAATAAATATTGTTTTTGCTATTAAAGGTATAGCACAAAAGAGATGATAATACATTACACTACTAATTATATACTATTATTTTATCTTTTACAATTTTAAAGTGGGCAAACATATTCACCATAAAAATTCAGGAAGTCTTTAAACTTACAAAGAGCTAAAACAAGTACAACTCAGAACTGCATTTTGCAATTCAAAGGTACGTACATATAAATACATTCATACACAACGGGAAAAAATACAAACAGAAAACAAACCATGAAGTGCTTTAATGGTGTTCTCTCAAAAACTTACAGGTTAACCTTTCATAAAAAAAGGGTGGGGATAAAGAAAAATGTTTAGGATTACTTGAAGCAAACTACACAGATAATACTAAAATCCAGCAGATTCATATGAAGCAAGAGAAAGAAAATCTATGTTCAAAAGACACAAACTATGCAACATTCTCATTAAACAGGCAAGTATGAACAATCCAATGAAACATGCGATAAAGCAGATGATGGTCCATTGAAAAAGTTCAGTGTAGGATATACTAATCGGAAAAAAGCAAATTTAACAGCATACTAAGGAATTGGCTTTATAAAATACTGAGACAGTGGCAATTAAAAGCTGCTAAAATCTAGATATTAGACATTAATAATGATTTTAATAATTAAAAAAACCCATTTTTATGGGTAAGAAATAAAGAAAACAATACTTAATGCAGCCACTTGTGATAAGAGGTAATCTAATGAATCCCAAATGTGTTTCTCAATATCAATTCAATCCATCAACTTTAGGGTATTGCCAACTATGTTATTTATTTAGGATATAATTATACTTAAAATATAATCTTATACATAAAGCCAATTTGTTAAACGAACTATGTAACAAATTCACCAGCTGATATCCCACAAGAAACTTTCATATACATTACACTCAACATTTATTTGCAGTTAAGCATTCACATTTAAAAATAAACAGAAGTTTCTCTAGGTTCAACAATTAATGGCAAGTATTTCAAATCTGAATGTCATGTATAGGTACTGTATTCTGAAAAGATAAAATCCTAACAAGATTTCTTATCCATCCTATACACAGATTTTTGTACTTTTCAGCAAGAAAATCTAATTCACTTTGTGAAATAAACAGTACCCATACAGCCAAACAGCCAGATAACTGCTTCATAATTAAAAGATTTCCTTCCATACCAATAAACATTATCAATTTAAATAGCATTAGAATAAAACACACTTTCTATAATCTAAAAATACCAAATAAAAATGCCTCTGAAAAGCAACTTCTTATTTGGAAAACCCTATTTTAACCTTTGTCTAGTATTTTGGAAGAACACTCATGAATTATAAATAAATTATGGGAGTTATCTTGGTATGCAAAGAAAGGAATGTGCCTGAACAAAAACAAAATTTCTGTCTTTCTGCATTGTTAGCAGCAATGAAGGAGGGTAGAAAGGAAAAGATCCAATCCACCCACAAATGTGTTCTATAGTATGGAAGGTACTCTTTAATATAAACATGCTCTCTATAAATGCAAAAGAGAAACAAGCTTCCTAATTAAAAAAAAAAAATAAATCCCATAACGTACTGCCTAAATTCCCAATTCAAAGAAAATTATATGATGACATACAAACTACATATGTCATTGTTAACCAATTTGCCATTCAATCTTTTTGACCACATTTGGACCGATTAAAAAAAAATATATTACTTCCAGCTCCCAGTTACTCTCTGAATTAATTTAAAAGCAAAATTCAGATGGTTCAATAGTTATCTTAGCTGGGATCCATTCTAGGAAGTATTAAAACACTGGAATAGGGGAGAAAGGTGTTTTTCTGGTTATGCCACTGAATATATAACCACTGAAAACTGGTTATAGAATGTAGCTAAAACAGTACATTTTATTACTGAGAATATAGCAATTAAATACAAAATAAGCTTGATTTTAAAAGCTAGCTTTGCTTTGGTTTCTCTACGCATATTTTAAAAGGCAACAAATGTTCTCTTCACTGAAACAGTTCAGTCATATGGTACCTGTATTCTCTAACAATGTCTTTGGTGTGTTGGGTCTGTTAATGATTTCTACAAGCTGGTGCAACACCATAGGAATATAAGGCTTCATCTCTATACCTAGAGATCATCCCAAAAAGAAAAAAACAAAAAAGAAAAAAATTGAATGTTAAAACATCAATGTGAAATATTTTGCTTCCCTTATTAACTCTGACATGTCATATAAACATAGAAATACAAATAAAGTTAAAGCAATTACAAAAATATCAAGGCAGCTAAAAATTTATACTTTATTCATTTATTTACTTTGAGACAAAGTTTCGTCTGTCACCCAGGCTTGAGTGCAGTGGCACCATCTCAGCTCACTGCAACCTCCTGAATAGTTGAGATTATAGGCACCCACTACCACACCAGCTAATTTTTGTATTTTCTTTCTTTTTTGAGATGGAGCCTCGCTCTGTCACCAGGCTAGAGTGCAATGGCATGATCTCAGCTCACTGCAACCTCCACCTCTCAGGTTCAAGCGATTCTCCTGCCTCAGCCTCCCAAGTAGCTGGGACTACAAGTGTGCGCCACCATGCCCAGCTAATTTTTGTATTTTTAGTAGAGACAGTGTTTCACCATGTTGGCCAGGATGGTCTCGATCCCTTGACCTTGTGATCCGCCCGCCTCGGCCTCCCTAAGTGCTGGGACTACAGGGATGAGCCACCGTGCCCCACCTAATTTTTGTATTTTTAGTAGAGATGGGGTTTCACCATGTCAATCAGGCTGGCCTCAAACTCCTGACCTCTGGTGATCTGCCCACCTCAGCCTCCTAAAGTACTGGGATTAGAGGTGTAAACCACTGTGCCAGGCCTTATGCTTTTAAATAGGGGAAAAAAAGCTTACCCATTTGTATGGAGATTTCTCCAATTGCCCATGTGGCATTGTTGCAGACTGAAATGAATTCTGGATTTAGGTTGGTTCCCAATATTGGCATGAAATCAGCTAGAAAAAAAAATTTAAACTATGTAACAGACTGTTCAATAGCAGTATAATTGTACTTTAAAGGAAATCTAGGTGGAAAAAGAAATCCAGGCAGGAAATAAGTTTCACCAAACAACAACAACAACAACAAAATCCCTATTGCAACATCAATTTAAAAACTAGTGGAAAAAAACCTTGGCAACTGTATTTAAAAATATTTTTTAAAAGGGTTGGTAATATTTATCTTAAGAACCTGAAGAAAGCAGTATGTGGCCAATATGAAGTAGAAGAGGAAATACAAGTTCGGTTGTATTTTCCATACCACTAAAAAGAGTTGGTCAGAGTAATCTCTTGTCATCAGACTAAGAAAATTCAAATCCTAAGAGGAGAAAACATAAAAGAATGGAATTTTCTTCAAACTCAGTATTTCATACACAAATTTTTTTTAAAAATCAATGATTTTGGCTTTTAAAGCAACTTTCACTCTTGTGCTCTAACTGTGGTCTCTGAATATCATTTTCCACTAAAAAAAGAGGACTCCCACACTACAGGCAAAGGCAGAAAACGTACAAAATAAGTGGACTATTTTGTCATAATGAAAAGACCCAGGAGCCAACTTAAGTTCTCACTGCAAGTAGTACAATAGCTTGAACATCATGAAGTCATACTGGCACTAAAAAAACAACAAATGAAAGCTAAACTCTGAAACATAAAAGATATCTTTGGAGGATGCTAGGAATCAATTCATTATTTTGAAAATGGGTAAATGAAAAAAAGAATCAAGTATTTATCCTGCCTCTGCTATATGATTTTACCTCAGGGTAGTAATTTACTGATATAGGAAATGTCTTTCTATATAGGTATTCTCATTATTAAGTCTCACTCTGTCACCCAGGCTGGAGTGCAGCAGTGCGATCTTGGCTCACTGCAACCTTCGCCTCCCAGTTCAAGCAATTCTCTACCTCAGCCTCCCGAGTAGCTGGGATTACAGGTGTGTGCCACCATGCCTGGCTAATTTTTGCATTTTTTAGTTGAGATGAGGGTTCACCATATTGGCCAGGCTGGTCTTGAACTCCTGACCTCGTGATCCACCATGCCGGGCTAGAATATCGCAATTTTTTTTAACTCCTAATAAATCAGAAGAAGTAAGCCAGGGTTTCTTCATCTCAGCAATACTGACAGTTCGAGCCAGATCATTTTTTGTTGGGGGGAAGGGAGGCTGTCTCCTGTATTATGTTTAGCAACATTCTTTGCCTCTACCCACTAGACATCAATGGCACCTCTCCAGTGTTAAACAAAATGTCTCCAGACATTGGCAAATGTTCCCTGAATGGCAAAACTGCCCTGGTTGAGAATCACTAATCTCGACAATTATCGTGATTGATAACACTTAAAATAAAAAAGGGAGGGACAACTAGACACTATGTCTTAAAAACAAAACAACGTAAATCTCATTAAAACTCAGTTTCTGTATCAAAACAATTTACAGTAAATACAAAGGACAGAGGAACATGTTAGACATCAGAAAGACGCAATCAGTAAAATCCACAGTATGAGAAACTCTTTAGAATAAAAAACATGGTTTAACAAAAAACAACTGTAAGAAGAGATAGTATGTACTGAAATATTAAGACTTCTAATGCTATGTTTGAGATTTGCTCCAAAATATCTGAGATCTGTGTCTGACCCATGACTGGACAGTTGAAACTTGATGCTAGGAGGCTTGTTACATTTTTTCTACTTTTCTATGTCTTAAAAACTTTATAATAAAAAATTAAATCCTTTCATGTAAGTTTCAACTAAAAAACTAAATTAGATGTTAAATATGAGAATGATAAGCTTCCCAAAAGAATTCATTACACTGCTAGGCTTAAACTTGATTTTTTTTTTTTTTTTTAAAGACTCAGTCTCACTCTTGGCCGCCAGGCTGCAATGACGCGATCCCAGCTCACTGCAACCTCTGTCTCCTGGGTTCAAGCCATTCTCCTGCCTCAGCCTCCCAAGCAGCTGTGATTAAAGGTGCCTTGTCACCATGCCTGGCTAATTTTTGTATTTTTATTAGAGACAGGGTTTCACCATGTTGGCCAGGCTGGTCTCGCACTCCTGACCTCAGGTGATCCGTCCACCTTGGCCTCCCAAAGTGCTGGGATTACAGGTGTGAGCCACCATACCTGGCCAACTTGATGGTTGTTAATATATCATAATTAATGTTACTATTCAAAGTTAAGAAATGGTTATCCAAAAGAATGATTACATCAGATGATAAAACATTCAATTAATATTTTAAATTAAGGTTTAAATCAAGCATTAAAATAATTGTTACCCAACATGCTGATAAAGAAAAGGGGGAAAAAATCCCATAACTCATTTATAACCCATGAGTTTCAGAACAATTCAGGGTACAATACTCAAGAAATTCCTTATCATTGTCACAAAAGGCCAAGACAAATGTTATGCTTTTGAAACAGAAACAACTCATTATTTACTTTTTTTTCTTGAGATGGAGTCTCACTCTGTTGCCCTGGCTGGACTGCAGTGGTGAGAGCTAAGCCCACTGCAACCTCCACCTCTTGTGTTCAAGCAATTCTCCTGCCTTAGCCTCCTCCTGAGTGAATGGGACTACAGGAGCCCACCACCATGCCTGGCTAATTTTTGTATTTTTAGTAGAAATGGGGTTTTGCCATGTTGGCTAGGCTTGGCTAGTCTCGAACCTCAAACTCCTGATCTCAAGTGATCTGCCTGCCTTGGCCTCCCAAAGTGCTGGGATTATAGCTGTGAGCAACCATGCCTGGCCTCATTATTTAAAGTGACATTTGTTAGAAGTTTTCTGCAATATCTGAAAAAGCATGCTGGTTTATTTATTTTTTAGATGAAGTTTTGCTCTTGTTGCCCAGACTAGAGTGCAATGGCACGATCTCGGTTCACTACAACTTCTGTCTCCCAGGTTGAAATGATTTTCCTGCCTCAGCCTCCTAAGTAGCTGGGATTCCAGGCATGAGCCACCATGCCCAGCTAACTTTGTATTTTTAGTAGAGATGGGGTTTCTTCATGCTGGTCAGGCTGGTCTCGAGCTCCCGAACTCAGGTGGTCTGCCTGCCTCGGCCTCCCAAGTGCTGAAATTACAGGTGTGAGCCACCGTGCCTGGCTATGCTGGTTTATTATAGAAGAAAACCTGATTATTACTATTTCTGTGTACCTCTACCAAAAAGGAGGCTACTCAAAAAAGGATCTATGAGCTAGCCTATGGTACCAATGCTTCCCTGATGATGGTCATGTCGTTTACTCTAAAGCATTATTACTAAGCTTTCCTCTAGTCACAGAAGTGCCTAAAAAGCTAAAATGATGGCAAGCTCCAGGAAATATCAGGGGTTCCCTCTATCTTGTCTGTTTCAATCAGAACAGCTTTACTTTAACCAATAAAGTGTACATTTGTAACTGCTGGGATTCCATGCAATTTCAGTTTAATAATAAAAAACAACGCTGATGTAAAAATAACTTTAAAAAAATCACATTCATAGCAGTAGAAAATATTCATACCTATACAAGGCTTAACATGCGGAAAGCAAGCTTTTGTGAGGTCACCTAACAGGGCAAAAGAACTCTGTCGAACTTCTGGCATTTTATCCTACAAGAAATAAGAAGAAATTAACCCCAATGTGACACAGAGAAACAGGTTTCAATTCATTTTCATCTTCCAAGTCTCACCTGCATGCACTGATACATTAGTGTTAGGATGTTACTTCGGGCTACCAGCTGTTCAATGTTGCCTCCAAGTCCCTCAGCCAGGCCACTCAGTAAATCAAGAGCCACTATCATAAAATCTTTATCTGGAGCTTCATATTGATCTGGGTGAGCATTGTTTAGCTGAAATTAGATGCAATATTTTTTGAGAGTTTGTTTTTAATCAACTACTGAAAAAGTTTGTACACATTATGCCTATCTTTAGAAAAATGTCCACAACGTCAAGAAGGGAAAGACATTTTAAAAAAATTACCATGGCTTGTGCAAGAGTCTTCTGTACTAGGTTTACACAACGCTGATACACAGGTTCACAGTATGGAAGGAAGCCAGACTGCAGTGCTGTGGCAACTGAAGATAGGCACTAGAAAGAATAAAGTACACATGCTAAATTTTCTAGGTATGCTGAAGATTATGATGAATGCTGGAAACTGTGCTTAACAGGATCCTGGTCATTTAGGAGCCTACTCTACTAGTTTCTACAGTAGCATTTTTTTTTTTCTTTCCAAACCTCTTTTTGGAAGTCATTCTTTGTTGTTAGTTTGCCAGACAATCAGGTCAGGTTTACTCAGAAGAAAAGTTTTTACAAGAAACGTTATCCTTCAAGGACAGATTGATTATTATGTGTTCATATATTTTCCTCAAATTTAAGAGGCTCATTTCATGCTCCCATCATGGTCAATGCTGTGGATGGACTTTATTGGGCATATTCTGAGACCCTGCTGGAAAGCAATATATATACAGTTGGCTCTCTGTATCTATGGATTCAACCAATCCTGAATCAAAAGTATTTAGAATTAAAAAACGATTTAAAGTATACTGGGAGGAGGTGCATAGGTCATATGCAAATACTATACCATTTTACATAAGGAACTTTAGCATCGCTGCATTTTGGTATTCACAGGGAGTCCTGGAAACAGTCCCCTGCAGACACTAAGGGACAACTGTATACAAAAAATGAACCATATGATTCTTCTTATTTTGTTGGGCCTAGAAATAGTTGTTGCTTATGGTCACAGAATTTAATTTCTCTGGCTAAGGACAATCCATGGCAGAAGCTGGTGACTCTTGAAATAATGGGGAACAAGAATGAAAACGACTGAATTGGCTCCATTAATGTCAATTCAACTAAGTTTAAGTGACAACATTTCACAGTATGTTATAAAATTTTGCAATGGGAGGGGTGTTAAAGAAACGTTAAGTACACATGGAATCATTTTCAAATTGGAAAATTGTAAATAAAGTACCTCCTTACTGGCACCAAATCCCAATACTACTTCCCATATACGTATGAGTAAAAATATATATATACCCTAGTGTATATGTCTCCTGGTATAGAGAGTAGATAACATAAAAGAATTTAAAACTGTAATTTATTATCAATTAAGTAGAACAGATTAGAGAATAACATGTATAATTTCCTTCATCTCTTTAGAATATAAATTTATCAACACTTTTCTTATCACACATACCCATTTTGGATTTGAACATGTGTTTTGGTAACAGATTAAATATTACTAGTCCTGCATACCTCAAGTAAAGGGAAGAGATCTTTATCTTCATCCTTTAACATGTTCCATTTCTGGATCAGTGGAGGCATTAGCATCTGAATGTATTCCTATTTACAATGATGAAAAACATATGAAGTTCTACTATCATATGTAAACAAGACCATTTTGAGTCTTTGAAAATTAAAATCCATTTTGAGCAATTGTGTAAAATCATTACAAAAGGCATTTTAAGAGTCATTCTCCACTCTACATAGTCCCTTTTAAAACTTTCCTTTCTTTTACCTACCTTTATATTTACACGACCATGTTCTAGTTTTAGATCTAGAACTAGTGATCCAGTGATCTTTCAGCCTTTTTGAAAGAAAATGTCTATCAATAAATACACAACGAATCAAAATGTATTACTTCTGAAATCACAATCAATGAAGATCTAAGCTTTTCTCTTTAGTTACAGAGTATTTTTAGTTCTGGGGCTGGGCATGGTGGCTCACACCTGTAATTCTAGCACTTTGGTAGGCTGAAGCAGGCAGATCACTTGACCCCAGGAGTTTGAGGCCAGCTTGCGCAACATCGCAAAACCCTATCTCTACAAAAAAAACTGGCCAGGAATGGTGGTAGATTGAGCCCAGGAGGTGGAGGTTGCAATGAGCTGTGATCATGCCACTGCACTCTAGCCTAGGTGACAGAGTGAGACTTTGTCTCAAAAAAAATAAAATAAAATAAAAAAATTCTTTTTAGTCATGGAGCTTTAACAAGTAATATGGCTATTACTATATAGTACATTTTAAAATCAACAGGTAAACTTATATAGATGCATTTGTAGGAAAACAGACTTATAATCATTTAAGTGTCAAACTAAAGAATGATCCATAAAATGAAGTAAATAAACATCATGTAAACAGGGGCACAGATTCTAAAGACATTCAGAAAACAAGCCCCCACAAAACCAAACCAAACAACCAACAGCAAAGCAAACCTATAAACTGTCCCATACCAAATTTTAAGTGTAACTTAAAAATAAAACAATTTCTTAAGACTTCTGATATAGTAATTATATAGAGTAAGTCTTATTCAGCAGGGTATGTGGAGCTATATTAAAATTCCAATACCACTTAAATCCTTAGACAAATCCATCCTCCTCTTAACACTACTGGAAACAAGGCACTTTTGCACTATTATTTAGTATTTTAAAACCTATTACCCCAATTTCTAATTGTTTTATACAGTGTACTCCCCATATCTGCTGAGAAAACAAAGGTGTCTAGATATGGTGGATACAAAAACACTAGGAATTAAGTCAAAGTAGACATCCAGAGTATAAAAACTTTTTAACCCTTTGCTTTAGTCATTCTAAAAAGTATCAGAGCATTCATGTGAAATGCTGCTGTAGTTTCCACACCAAGTATATACTTAAAAGAATACCATTTGAAAGGGGATATACTTGCTGCCTTTGTAAGATCTATACTCTTAAAAGTAGCAGAGACTATTCACACCTTCTAAAACATTTTAATTTCCAAATACATGCTAACCTATTGATTGTAGCTATCTTACATATTATTTTCCAAAATGGTTCTTAACAGATACTTACCGGTTTGTTTAAATGATGTCCTACTGAATCTGCTAATGTTCCTATGGCATCATAAAGAATGAGCAGGTTCTTATGTTGGTATTTACTAAATGCAAAGACCAGGGTATCAAGTATATAAGCAAGGTAAGGAACAAGTTCTGTACAAGCCTCTTCTTCTAGGGTAGCAAAGGCACTGTTAATAAAAGAAAAAAATACTTATTGACTGCAAGAGAGATCTCTTTAATTTCTAAAATGTTGATGTTCTATTTTGCCCAATCAGAAATCTCCTAAAATGGTCTAAGCCATCTGTTAATGTAAGCCCTGGTAATGAGCACTGTGAATTATTTACCCTTTTCTTCTGTAGCACTTACCATAAATAATAATTATGTAGTTGTTCTGTATTTCCTACTAGCCTGTAAGTCAAGATGGCAGGGACTGTAAACTCAGCATTTAGTATATGCTTAACAATTAATAGCTTAAAAAAACCAGGTACTGAATGAATAAACTACAGGAACCCAAACATAATCTATATCCTCCCTCTTCTAAAAATATTTAGTGCTGTATTAATGACCATAGCCCCCCTATTCAACTTTGTCTCATTTTACTAAGAATATCTTCCAAATATGACTGCTTCAGATGGATCAAGGTCAAACTCAAATTTACTTTCTCTGCTGGGCACAGTGGCTCATGCTTGTAATCCCAGCACTTTGGGAGGCTGAGGTGGGTGGATCACTTAAGGTCAGGAGTTCGAGACCAGCCTGGCCAACATGGCGAAACCTCATCTGTACTAAAAATACAAAAATTTGCTGGGCACGATGACACACACGTCTGTATTCCCAGCTACTCAGGAGGTAGAGGCAGGAGAATCACTTGAACCCGGGAGGTGGAGGCTGCAGTAAGCCAAGATCGTACTACTGCACTCCAGCCTGGATGACATTGAGACTCAATCCGAAAAAAATAAAATTTTACTTTCCTTTGTTCGACAGTTATTTCTTCCTTCTACCCAAGGTCAATGGTAAAAGCAAATCTACTCGAAAAAGTAAGAGCTATAAACATAAGCAGAAGGCATTTTTTTTAAAACATAAAGGTTTGCTCCAGGAAACTGGAAGATTTATAGTGATAAAAGCAACTGCTGCTTTGATCTAAAGAGACAGCTTCCAAACCAACCAAGAGAATGGCTGCTAGGGCAGAACTACTAAGCACCCAAGAGCTGTAACTGGAAGTGACTGACCGCAGGTCCATGTGGGACTTTCTGTGGAGTTAGGGTGCTTGACCTGTAGTCTAAGGATGTCAATTTGCTCAAACTTAATTATTCCTTCAAGATAGGAGCCCTGTCATCACTACTTCAGATGTCTGAGGAAATTAGGGTGTAAAATAATTCTGTTGTAATAACTACTAAAAAAAATGAGCCAAGGAATAAACAGCAAAGTTTGATGTATAGTGTCACATTTAGATCTATAAAATCATCAGGTAAAAGCCACATATGACAAAATTATTCCAGCCAAACAAAATTTATAAAATATGCTAATATGCAAACCCAAAAGCTATAGATCCTGCAAAAAACTCCAAGAAGAAGAAAACTGAGCTTTCTGATACAACTGGAAAATTTTCAATTATGAAATACTTCATTAAAGGTTTAACACCAACACTCTATCACAACGTTGAAAATTAGTTTTTCACTTCCACAAAGAACACTGTGTTATGAATCTGTCCCACCTGCAGGCAGCTTCTTGTACTCTCTTGTTGCTATCCAGGATGCGCTTTAGCAATTCTGTCATTAATGGCTTCAGATATGTGTCTGGTGGCTGGCTGACTACCCAGTGTGCATAGCGGCTAAGAGTCCAGCATGTTATGGAACGCACAAGAGCCTTTTTATCAGAGAGGCACTGAATGAGGTGAGGAATAAGCTCAGGCAAGTATGGAATCATGCCCTGCATGCAACCTAGAAATAAAAAAAAAAATCTTTCAAAATGCTAAATTTTGGTTAACATTATTTTGGCTGATTATGAAAATAAAACATGCATCTATGAAAAAATTCAGAATATTTCCACTGCTATAAACACAATGTAATAAGCATCTTATAGTAGGGTTAGGATCTAATTTTACCTCTGCTGTACAAATTATGGCTTTCAGAAATGTCTATGAAGTGTTTCAATTTCTTTTAATAGATGTTTACTGCCAGGACAGAATCAGTAATAACCTTTATAGAGAGAGAATGATGACAGTCTTGCCTTATCGTGTTTCCTATAACTACCTAAGAAATCAAGAATTTTTTTTTTTTTTAAAGCAATGGGGATGCTTCAGACATCAGACCCTTCCATTCTGTTCCCTTTTAAAAAAATTTTTTTATTGAGACGGAGTCTTGCTCAGTCACCCAGGCTGGATTGCAATGGCACGATCTAGCTCACTGCAACCTCCGCCACCTGGGTTCAACTGATTCTCTTGCCTCAGCCTCCTGAGTAGCTGGGATTACAGGTGTGTGCTACCACGCCCAGCTAATTTTTGTATTTTTAGTAAAGCTGTGGTTTCACCATGTTGGTCAGGCTGGTCTTGAACTCCTGACCTCAGGTGATCCATTCATCTCCGGCCTCTGTTCCCTTTACTGTATGTCCTCTTTTCCCTTTATTATAACAAAAACATTTTGCAAAATATCTGGCTGGGGTTAGAAGCCAACCCATGGCTGTTTAATACTAGTTAACTGGTTCAAAATAGAAATTCCTTAAAGTAGCCTAGCCTTATTAGTACCTAATAGTAGTAAGAAGCCAACTTATATAATTCAAACTGGACTTAGGCTCACCTTCAGCAATTGCTCCTAAAACCAAGATGCCCGATTCTTTAACAACCCACTCATGATGAAAAAGTAATTCTTTCAAAAGGGGCAAAATATGTGGCAGCAGTTCATCACGATACACATTTGCAAGAACATCTAGGGCGGCAGCAGAACATTTTCCTAAGGAAATATTTAATTCAAAAACATTACATTAACTTCTTATTCAATTAAATAGGAGATAGTCTGTCACATTAAAACATTTTCTATTAAGATGAATACTTTTTATGACAAAGAACTTACTTGGCAAATTAATTGTGAAGACATTGTATTCTGTACATGACTGTCATACTAGAATTCTGTCTACACAGAAAAACTAAAATACTGTTCCACTCAATTCAATGCTTCTAATAGGATGCCCACTCAGTATGATACAATCATGTTACAATCATGCAGCAAAACAAACATTATTAATTCTACTTAACATTTACAGCAATAGATCATCTAGAATTAAATACACAATTACTTAGCTGGAATTTAGACACAAAAATTGCAACAAAAGTCACCGGCACATGAAGAGTAACAAATGCTAAAAAGATTAACTATGGAACTATAAATCAACTCAGATTTTATTAACATAATAATTCAGACAAGAACAGCAAAAATGAAAAGAACAACAAAATATCATTTCTGTTATGGGTAGGAATGTGTTCCTGAAAGTTCATGTACTGGAAACCTAATCCCCAAAGCAACAAACATGGGAGGTGAGGCCTAATAAGAGATGATTACATGGTAGAACCACACAACTAAATAGTACACTGACATGCAACAGAAGGAAATCTAAATCTGTATGTACAGATGAAGAATGAGGCATACGATATACAGAAAGAAAGCAGAAGAGTACATATTATCTGATTTCACTTTTAGAAATTGGCTTCTCCTCTAAAAAAGATCTATGTATGTTTATCCAACCATGCACAGAAAAGCTTTTGGAAGGATATAAAGAATGGGATGTGAAGACGAAGTGTTCACCCATCCACATATATCACTTTTGTAGAGTTATCTGTGTAATGACCTTAAGCCATCCCGCTTCCCCAATCTGAAAGTAGGGATACAGTGGGAGGTAATTTGTAACAGAAGTGAACACCATGGGTTGTCTTAACGAGTGAGACCTGGGTTCCAATACTAAATGTGCTGTCAGTACTAGCTATGCCAACCTTGGGTAAAGTTCTCTTTCTGCAGTTTTCTTGCTTACTCAAGGTTGTTAGAAATCTTAAATATAAATACGACTTTATTCTTACCTTTGATTAAATAAGACGTTGATATGCATACAAAGTCCTTGGCCTAGTGCCTGGCACATGAGGCACTCTAAAATAGAATGTCAGTTATAGGAAACTGAAGAGGCAACAGAGGAACTACATTATATAAACCAATGAATGACACAGCTCAGACTGTTAATGTCTGTCCTTAATAGCTTTAATCACAGTTATTAAAAACACTTTGAACTAGAGTAGTGGCTCTAAACTGGGGTGATTTTGTTCCCCCAGGGAATTATCTATCAATGCCTGAAGGCCTCGCTGGTTGTCCCAATTGTGTTTTGTGCTGCTGGCATCTTTGGGCAGAGGTCAGGGATGCTGCTCAACAACCTACATGTGCAGGACAGCCCCCACAACAAAGAATTATGTGCATGACGTGGCATTCGTATGTAGAAAACAAAATGGATTATGTGGCCAAAAATGCCAACAGTCTCAAGGTTGAGACACCCTGAACCAGAGCAGTAGAGATTTAAAAATCAGCAAGCAAGCAAAATCAGAACACAGGTGTTTAGGTTCATCCCAAATTAGGAAGTGTGGGCTGGAATGCTAGCTCCACAGGCGATGTGATCTGCAGCTAAGATTGGAAATTAACATATTTTAAAAAGCATATTTCATGTTTTGAATATAACAAAGCAACTTATTTTAGAATTACCTATGATAGCCAATTCTAATGCAAATTACTACACAAAAAATACTCATGTTAGAAAAACCAAAAAAGCTTATGGCAATGTTCTTACAGTATTAAAACATAAACAACCTTTTGAGAAATGATAGTTTAAGAATATAATGATGAGAAAATAAGAGCAGGCCCACCAGGAAAATGCAAACCAAAACCTCAAAATATCACTTCACATCCACTAGAATGACTAATAATAATAAAGAGATATAAGGCAAGTGTGCATGTGAAGAAACTGGCACCCTTCAGACAATGCTACTAGGAGAGCAGAATGGTGCGGCCACTTTGGAAAACATCCTGGTAATTTCTCAAAAGGTCATTTCTCAAAAGGTTAAACATACAGTATGACCCCAGCAATCCTTCTCCTCAATGTTTACCCAAGAGGACTGGAAACATGTTGGGCCAGACATGGTGGCTCATGCTTATAATCTTAGCACGGCCAAGGTGGGTGGATCGCTTGAGCCCAACAGTTCAAGACCAGCCTGGGCAACATGTCGTAACTGTCCCTACAAAAAAAAATAATAAAATAAATAGAAAACAAAAAATCAGCCAGGTGTACTGGTGCACACCTGTAATCCCAGCTACTTGGGAGGCTGAGGTGGGAGGATCACCAGAGCCTGGGGAGATCAAGGCTACAGTGGGCCATGACTGTGCCACCGCACAATTGTGCTAGCCTGGGTAAGAGACCTGTCTCAAAAAAAAAAAAAAGAAAAAAGAAAACATACACCTACACTCAAAATTGTACGTGAGTATTTGTAACAACACTACTCAACAGCTACAAAAAGAGAAACACAAATGTCCACTAACCAATGAATGTATAAATGTATTACTACAATGAAATATTATTTAACAATACAAGTGAATGAAGTATTAATACATGCTACAATATGAACCGTGAAAACTTTATGTTAAGTCAAAGAAGATGGTCACAAAGGACAATGCATTGTATGACTCCATTTATATGAAATGTCTAGAATAGGCAAACCCAGACACAGAAAATAGACTAGCAGTTGCCCAGAGCTAGTAAACAATGGGGAGTGACTGCTAATAGGTATAGGTGATGAAAATATATTCTACAACTGGTTGTGGTAATGATTAAACAACTCTCTGAATATATTAAAAACCAATGAATTGTATAGTTTAATGGGTAAATTGTAAAGCAGATGAATTATATCCCAATAAAATAGTTACCAAAGTAGGCAACTGTGCTTTTCCCTTTCTAACTTACTTAGATTCCAGTCAGAAATTGTGTCATCATCATCAATTTCATCATCATCATCATCTTCCTCTTCAATTCCATCTTCATCATGCTGCTGAGCTACTGTCCTTGATCGGTGAAAACGTGGCCGTATATCCTGTTCACTATCAGGAATCGTTTCATCTTCTTCAACATCACCCTGTTTTTGTTTTTGTTTTTTAAAAGGAAAATTTGGGTGGCTTTCATTAGATGTTAATAATATATACATGAGTAAGAGAAACAGGATATACAGAGATGTGGTCATGCACAGGATTTTTAAGTATACTTCCAGAGTGATTAAAAACCACTCCCAGGTACAGAACATATTACTTGCAGAGGGGTGAATATACTGGCATAACACATCTGCTGGGGTTATATGGCCCTTTCAGCCAACTAGATGGCCTCATTGGCTGGTACAATCTAAGTATGCCTGAATCAAATTTAGAGAAGCATATATAAGAAAATTTTAAAAGTAACTCCAGGTAATTAAGGGGAAATTAATGATAACCCTACCAATGTCACCATCTAGTGCCAAATAAAGCAAGAATTTATCATTACTCAAGCTTACTGCTTCTATCTTTATACTTCTGTAGCCTATTATGGGTAATAGGAAGTCCATTTACAGGAGATCTATTCTCAATGAATGTTTTATTGGCCAAATTCAAAGATGTACTAAGTCAATATAAAAAATCATGTTCGCTATTCATCAAAAAAAGCTTCCTTACCTTAAGTAGGATAATATCTATATCTGAGTATTTCATGCCATTCACTAACACAGGAATCAACCTATGAAGAAAGAGATTAATGAAACAAAGACTTAAAGATCTCAACAGAATAATTAGTAAGACTTAACCTTATGTGTACTAATAAAACCAGTGAGATAATCACTGGTAATATTGTCTTTGAACCTATTCAGTGATGTATGTCTGCTCTCATTAACTGAAGAAATGTTGAGGAAAGGAAGCAGTGAAATATAAAATCCCCTGGATAGGTTTAAGAAGTGTTGGCCAGCCAAACTTTTATGCTCAAAGTCCTTCCAAATTCTAAAACAGAATGATTAGTAGTAATTAAACATTATAGCTAGCATAATTCACTAGGTAAGACTTACATAGAACTATAATTTGAAAGCTACAGGCATTCTGCAGGAGAACCGGGTGTATCTGGATCACCAAGAGTTAATCAGTGATGATCTTTGTCAACAATTTCAGGGAAATGGTGAGAACAGACATCAGACTATAATATAATGAAGAGTTAACAAGATGTGGGTTACAGAAGTGAAGACAGTAAGTCCCACTTGCTTTAGTTTTTTGAATACAGAAAAAACTGTTTAAAAGTTATGGAAAATAAGGCAACAGAGAGAATTTAAGAGTAAATATTTATCTGGTACGGTGAGGTCTCTGGGGATAAATATATATATATATATATACTCTACAGACTTTAAATAGAAAATTGGTTAGGAGAGGACAACTCATATGAAAATATTATCTGTGGGCCCCGCGCAATGGCTCATGCCTGTAATCCTAGCACTTTGGGAGGCAGAGGTGGGCGCATCACGAGGTCAAGAGATGAATACCGTCCTGAACAACATGGTGAAACCCTGTCTCTACTAAAAACACAAAATTTGGCTGGGTGTGGTGGTGCCTGCCTACAGTTCCAGCTAATTCAGGAGAATCCCTTGAACCCAGGAGGTGGAGGGTGCAGTGAGCCAAGATTGCACCACTGCACTCCTGCCTGGCGACAGAGTGAGAACTCAGTCTCTCAAAAAGAAAGAAAAGAAAAGAAAAGATTATCTGAAAGTTTTGGGGCAAGATGAAGGGTCACCTGCTTTCTTTATAACTGCTCAAAGTGAATTAAGAGAACATCAAAAGAGTGATAAAGGTTTGAAACAGTTGCTCCTGGTGAATAAAAGATAAAAGCTGATCTGGAATGTCAATTAGCAGATCATGAAGGGTCCACTTGTGGTTGAAGACCACAGATTGCTATAGCCAACATTCCCCCAGGGGAGTGTAACCTTCCCCAAAGGAAAATTTTTGGTGGCTTGGTTTAAGAAGAGTTCAGAGTTCAATTAGTCTAGAGCAGGTCAGATAGACATTTTGGGTTAGTATAGTTTATTTGTGGCTCTGATGTTTGTCAGATAAAGAGAGAAAAAGAATCAGATTAGGCCCAGTGCCTAATCACAAGGTAAGGAGTTCAAGACCAGCTTGGCCAACATAATGAAACCCTGTCTCTACTAAAAACAAAAATTAGCTGGGCATAGTGGCATATGCCTGCAGTCCCAGCTACTTGGGAGGCTGAGGCAGGAGAATCGCTTGAACCCGGAAGGCAGAGACTGTGGTGAGCTGAGATCTCACCACTGCACTCCCTGGGCAACAGAGCAGATTCCGTCTCAAAAGAAAAGAATCACTTTAAACACAAACAGGTCAAGGGCTTTGGCATGGGGTGGCAGATAGGCCTAGTAAGGTTTGCAGGAAATAAAGGACTGACTGGTAAAGCTGGGCAAATAAGAAAAAAGGAAGTCAGACAGTAAGATAGGGAAATTAACTGTGACCATGTGGCAATCTGGCTTGTGCCTGACGAAGTCTAATCATGTTAGACAATATATTATTTTTGAACAGGTTTTATTGTGAAAATTTATCCTGAAGCCCCTATGTAGCCATTAAAGACAAGAGTTGTTGTTGTTGTTTTTTTTTTTTTCCTTTTCGTTTGGAGACAAGAGTTTTGCTCTGTCACCCAGGCTGGACTGCAGTGGCACGATCGTGGCTCACCACAATCTCTGCCACCTGGGTTCAAGTTATTCTCCTGCCTCAGCCTCCTGAGTAGCTGGGACTACAGGCATGCGCCACCATGCCCAGCTAATGTTTTGTATTTTTAGTAGAGATGGGGTTTCACTATGTTGGCCTGGCTAATCTTGAACTCCCGACCTCAGGTGATCCATCCACCTCAGCCTCCCAAAGTGCTGGGATTACAGGTGTGAGCCACTGTGCCTAACCAAAAACGAGTTTTTTAATGCAATATCACATAAAGTTAATAATAAACATTTACTGAAGACTTAAATATGGGCTGGGCATTGGGTTGTTTTACATGAATCATCCACACAACAGCCTTATCAGACATTAATGTACAAGAATAAAGGTGGAGAAAGCCAAAACACTTTTGGAAAAACAAGAGAAATCAAGAGCTACTATACCAGATCACAAAATACATTAATGTTCAATAATAAAAATAGCACTAGTTAAAAAAAATTGTTACATTGGTGCATTTTTTTTTTTTTTCTGAGACAGGGTCTCACTCTTCAGCAGCCTCCACCTCCCAGGTTCAAGCCACTCTCCTACCTCAGCCACCTAAGTAGCTGGGATTATAGGCATGTGCCACCACGCCCAGCTAATTTTTATATTTTTAGTAGACATGGGGTTTCACAGGTTGCCCAGGATGGTCTTGAACTCCTGAGCTCAGGCAATCTGCCTGCTTTGGACTCCTAAAGTCCTGGGGTTACAGGCACGAGTCACTGCGCCAGCCAACAATGATGCTTTCTAAATGAGTGTGTATTTATGAGCGATCTTGTAACACATACAATTTTAATTTCTATGGAAGCACTTTTTGCTCATATTATACTAAGCAAGTCTGGTTAACAAGTAGGAAAAACAAGTTATTTTGTTGTGCTTTTTAATCTCAGCATCAGATTGATGTTGATATTCTGCTATCCTGTTAACACACTATCTAAAAAATAAAAACAGCTGTGTTTTATAGATAAAAATGGCTCCCATTGGGTGCAGTGGCTCATGCCTATAATCTCGATGCTTTGAAGGCCACGCAGTGAGAACTGCTTGAGGCCAGAGGATCAAGACCAGCCTGGGCAATACAGTGAAACTTCGTCTAACAGTAGTAGGGAAGACGTAAGTCAAGCTCAGTCATGACTGGCTTGAGTTGTTTAATGTTGGCACTAATTAGCACAGCAAAATGGGTGTTGCTAATCTTTTAATTTCCTGCTTATTTTAGGAATATTTGAATTATATTAGTGCAGTGATGGAGTTAGAGTACCCAGGTATAATTCTGTATTTTCAGTATTATCTCTAATGTTATACCATAGGTGTTCATTAATAAAATCTCTAAAATGAAGCACCTGCTGCTGAAATTTGGGGGCAAACAGCTGGAGCCTTCTGGGAATAGGACTTCTAAAAGGAAATATGTCTGGAACGCTGTGGTTCAAGGCCATTTCTGCTGGCTAAAGGCAGGGTCTCCAAAACCAAAGGAAGTACATAGCTATTCTTAAAATTGAAGATGTTTATGCATGAGATGAAACAGAATTCTCTGTGGGAAAGAGATGTGCTTATGTATATAAAACAAAGAACAATACAGAGACTACTGGAGGCAAACCAAACAAAACCAGAGTAATGTGGGCCCACGTAAACAGTGGCATGGTTCATGCCAAATTTCAAAGTAATCTTCCTGCTGAGGCCACTGGACACAAAGTCAGAATGATTGTGTACCCCTAAGATTTAAACTAATAAAAAATCAATAAATAAAAGTGGATTTGTGCTCTTGAAGAAAAAAAAAATCTCTACAGTTTTTATAAAAATTAGTATCTATGGCTTTTAGAATTCTATGACCCCACAGAAACCCAAATGTATCATTAAAGTGGTATTACAAAGTAAAGAGAAAAGAAAGAATAACCAATAGATATCCTAAAGAGAAAAAAATCTGGTCAGTGTATTTGGAGGGTAAGGTTAAGCAAGATATGACAAATGTTGCTCAAATTTTTAATTTAATTAAGATTAAAATTACCCTCAAAATAAACTGACTGGAATAGTTGCCTTTTTTGATGGGGGGGAAAAAAACAAAAACAAACAAAAAACTCAGTTGACTACATGAAAACACGAACATTCAAGTACCATAAACATCTGGAAAAAAAAAAAAAAAAAAAAAACCCTTTAATATTAAGAGTTACTAAAATATTTTTTTTTCCCTTATCCGGATGGCTAAGATTTGAGATACTAAAATTCATGGCTGGCAAAGTTGTGATAGAATAGACATAGTGGAATATAAAGTCCTACAAATTTCCTAGAGAACCATTTGGAATATCATGAAGAACCATTAAAATGCTCATATTCTTTGACTCTGGGGAAAAAAAAATCACTCCTAGGAATTTGAACAAAAAGAAATAACCTATTATCGAAAAAGAAAAATGTTCACTCCAGGATTATTTATGAAGAAAAATAAAAGCCAAAACAACCTAAATATTCAATGGCAGAGAACAGTCTCTCCCTCTTTCTATAGTGTACACATATATAATTGTTGTAAATATGGTTATGTATTCCCTGATGGAACAGCAAATCTCCACTGAAGTTTTAAAGACTAATGACGTGGAGGAAAGTACACAGTATACAATAACTGAAAAGAACAAACCATTAAATAGTATATTTAAAATTTCAAGCACTAGCTATAGGCGAGATGTCATGTTAATGTACTATGTATTATTAAACCAAATTTCTTCTCAAATACCCTGAATACATGTTATTCAGTATATGGTACTTTAACAAAAAAAAAAAAAAAAAAAAAAAAATTAAAAGATGACATAAAAAATACTAACAGTGATGACTCAGGGTGGTGAAAACGCAGAAAATATAAAATTCTCTGCAATTTAGTTTTCTCCCATGAGCTTTTATTACTTTACTTTACAAACATGGGCTTAAGTTAACTAAATTTTGTTGCATGACAACTAGTGGGAAATTCTTTTCCGGAAAAAAAAAAAAAAACAAAACACCACCTCACAATAGGGTCTATGGTTAAATACCAAGGATTGTTAAAAAACAAAAAAACACAAAATACTGTGCCACAAATTATCCAAAATCAATTATAATTTAGAACAAACCATCCTTATATAATTTTTTTTAATTAAAATAGGCAATTGCTTTTTGAAAAAAAACTCTCTACCTAAAATAAAATGAAGTCTGGCTTCTTTAGAATCTCACTCCCTGATGGCAAGAATGAATTTTATAAGAATACAAAAATGAAGGATCACTTAAGAAATTAAAGAACAAGGCAGCATTTTTAAGAGGGAACACTTACTTAGGAAGATGCCTTACGAGTACATCTTTGCATATTGGCTGTTCAGCTAAAGTTAGCCAAAATTCACAGGCTTCTAAAGCCACATTTTCATCTTGATCTTGAGTCCTCTGCAGCATGTACTAGAAACACAGGATCCTTAATATTAGTCAGTTTAAATCACACAATATCAACTCAGTCCTATTATCAAGCAAGTTTTTGACCTTGTGGTTTTCAACCTAGGCTTTTGAATTTTTAAAAAGTTTCCTAAGTGACTGACTGTAAGATAAAGTTAAATTTAAAATGTTACTCAATGAGAAGTGTTCAGTGAATATATCATCTGTTTCTGTGTAGTTTTTTTTTTAATGATACCACTGAGATTTTTGAAATGTGAATTTTAATCAAATATTAAACCTTCTTAGAAACATAAAAATGACAATTAAGAACTCCATTATATTATTTTTTAAAATGAAGACAATAACTACTTAAGCTGTCTCTTGTAAAGTATATGAATTTTCACGTTTAAAGTGATATACATGCTGAAATTATAAAAATCATTTTTAATTTGGGCAATAGTCGTGACATTTCCTAATGTGAATATAATTTTTAATTCTCAACAAAATAGATTCCTCATGTCCTCTGAACACATCAAGCCAAATTCACTCACGTGATTTCACAATGTACCTGAGAGTAGAACCACCAACTAATAGATTGTACATATCCTTTTCCATACTGCAACATGTCCCCTAACAAAGTGTGGCCACAGAAAAGTATCACAGGCCAACCTGTATTACATGCTACGTCATGTCCTACTCCTTTGCTACTGAACAGTGTGGAAGAAAGAACTGTAACATTGCAAATTAGGCTCCCCAGTGTGGCCAAGCAAGTGATAAAATTTCTTCACTTTAGTTAATGCTCAACTTTCAACCAGTCTGGCCTGATATTTCAAAGAGAAAACAGGCCTATCTTATGCATCCGCATGTTTCCTAAAGTTTTAGCAGGAGTTGCTGCATACCATGAATGCTAGGCTTTTAATAGATCTTAGACTGCAACCTTTAAAAAAGATCCTCCCTTCTCTCTACCATATGGAACTTTGGAAGTGAAAAGGAGGTTCTAGATAACATACTACTTAAAACACTTCCAAAGCTATATACCCAGAAACATGAAAATCCCCATAAAGATAATTTATAATTTTAAGACAATCATAATTACTTTATAGTCCCCTCCCTATCCAGTATGTTGTATCTAGTATTTCTTTTAGGGCAAAGATGAGGAAAGAGCCTTTAAATTGCCAGTGTTACCTCAACTATATTATGCATGTGAGGCAGCAGGCGATCCATTCGAACTTCGAGCAACATCACAAGCGCTCGGCACACATTTTTCCGTACCTCTGGTTCTTCATCACCAGCCAATGCAAAGAGATTCTGTTGCATAAGAAATAATTTTTTTCTAGTTTTAGACAGGTTTACACACAATAATAAGTAATCTGCAAGTTGGTGACATTTAAATTAACCCTATGAAGATAAGGTACCAAAAACTGACTTGAATTGGCCTACAATATTAGATTATAAGAACTAAATGTGGAATAACTAAGATTATGATTTTGATAAAAGATGAAAAGCTACTCTTTTCTGTGAGAGTACAATCAGTTGTGTTTTGAGGAAATTTTTAGTTTTTAAGAAACCATGTCATTAGGACACGGGAGCATCTGTTAGCTCACCCAGATGCAGGGACAAAAGACTACTCCCTAACAAGCCTGATTTTTTTTTTTCCTTTTCTTTTTTTTTTTTTTTGAGACGGAGTTTCGCTCTTGTTACCCAGGCTGGAGTGCAATGGCGCGATCTCGGCTCACCGCAACCTCCGCCTCCTGGGTTCAGGCAATTCTCCTGCCTCAGCCTCCTGAGTAGCTGGGATTACAGGCACGCGCCACCATGCCCAGCTAATTTTTTGTATTTGTAGTAGAGACGGGGTTTCACCATGTTGACCAGGATGGTCTCGATCTGTTGACCTCGTGATCCACCCGCCTTGGCCTCCCAAAGTGCTGGGATTACAGGCTTGAGCCACCGCGCCCGGCCACAAGCCTGATTTTTAAGGTGAGAGGTGGCAATAGATTCAAGTTCTATAAAAAGGTGATATAGGTTCAATAATCGACAAATATTAATATATACTGATTTTTCAACTTAACCCTAAACTGATGTTGGTCAATAAAATTAGTAATAAGTATTATGCTGTTCCCTACAAGTACCTCTGCAAGGTAAAAACAATGTCTGAATGGACAACAGACTATTTTGTTTAATCTTCAAAACTCTAAGATGTTATTCAATTTTACAAATAAGGAAACAAATTCATAGAAGTAACTTGCTAACCACCAGAAAGAAAGAGAAATCCAATGATCAAATGGGATACTGTGTGAAATATTAATGCAGCATTTAAAAATTTTTCATTTCTCCAGTTTCTGCTTCTACATTTGACACTCTCGAAACTATGTAGTTCCTGTTTTAATCATGCATTTTAGAGAAGAGCACTGTTTTCCCAGCAGGTATTGCCATTAATAGTGCATCCTCCATAAAATTTTATTTAAAAATTTCACGAATTTACTCTAGAGAGCAGCAACTGGGTTGGGGGTGGGGATATCCAATGTCATCACCTTGCATTTGTCACTTTTGTTACTACTTTCAATGAATATCCAGTTTTGCCAAGGTTATACGTTATAGCCATGTACTGGTAACCATAAACTTTTCATCAATATTTAGACTTAGCAGGCATGATACCATGAAAACAATGGCAAGTGAATAAAACTAGTTTACTTAATTCACTTGGCGAATTACTACTGAGGGCCTACTATATTTTAGAGGCACTTCCTCCAGAGGTTTACTGTTTTTGTAGGGTGAAGAACTGGCTAAATCCTGTAGCACTACTAAGTAATAAAGTAATATTAACATATTAATAATAAAGCAAAACATTTTTAAAATGTTGGAAAATGCTTCTGCCTCACTTGCAGAGTATAGTCCTATGAAATTTTTATTTTCAGAGAGAATTCAATTTCATTTATTTTAAATTATATTCCCTTATAAGATGCTGGTATGTCTATCACTATCCCCTTTATTAAACTGTGGAAGAAAAATCCTAAAAGGAAACACCAGGATAATTACAACATAAATACTACTATGAATACTTTTAATAGCTAACATGAAGTGCTTACTTTCTATGGCAGGCATTGTTCCAATTTACTTTTATCAACTAGGTTTATAACAACCAACAAGGTAGGTCAATCGTTGGCTCATTTGACAGATGATATAAAGATAACATCAGTTAAATAAAGTATCCAAGGTTACAAAGCTACTAAACTGAGAAGCTGGGATTTGAACACGATAGTCTACAGCAGACCTCTAATATTATCCACTACATTATACCACCTCTAGACTAGACAAGGATAGACTGAAAGAAAACACCTTGCAGGCATAAAATTCAGGTATCCCTAGTATCAAGCACAGTGTCTGTTTCATAGTAGGTAGTAGTCAGTAAAAACATTTAAGAAACATTTTGGTTTTAACTTGTAATTGGCTAAAGGATCTTTATGGCTACTACTCTTAGTCTATTGGTAATAGATGCTTAGAAAGAACCTGGTCAATTTAAATGACGAGAAAAAAAAGTAATGCGCACCCCCATCCCACATTCTTCCTTATAATTTCCCAACAGTAATATCAGCAGTCTGACCTCTAAAGGAGTTTTAAAATTCCATTTGATGAAAATAAAAATGAAGGTGCTTAAGGAACTTTAACAATCCTTCTAATTGTTATCAAGTAGCAGAGATTTTGAAAAGAAATTGTGGTGCTTATGGTTCCTGGCCAGAAAATTATGCTCTTTTCTTTCTGCTTTTATCAGAAAGTTCAAAATGCCTTTAAAGTCAATTTTTCCTGATGCCTCTAATTTTACAATGGAGACCAGTGGAAAATACTGTCCTTATAGTCTGTGCCTTCAGATTCTAACCTCACCGACTTTTCACATTTCAAAAAAACTGCATTAGCTGAGGGATTTGGTTTCCATATACAACTTGAACACTATATTGAAGGACAAATTTTTAAAGTAGTCAAGACAGTAAACCCTCCCCCCACCACCATAATCAGTGTTTGTATAATGATACAAATAAAACTTAGTAAAAGAAGTGCTTTTTCAGCTAACAATAATTAGTCTATCTCTATCCAATTTTAATACTATCAGAAATCATTTAATTAAAAGTTGAGTTTACAATTATAAATGATTATTGTTTTAAAGCAAAACTGCAGGCAGTTAGCATCACTTAACCTTCTCAAAAAAAAGCTGGGGTAGGGGACAAGGACAAGTCTTACCTCAATAAAAGAATCAATGTGCAACATCAGAGCTTGAGTCCTACTAATGATAAACTGATTGACACATGCAACAGCATGAGACCTAGAAACAAAGTTAAAAATTTAACATATGCTCATTGTAACTTTTTTCTGTCTATAGAAAACTGCCAAAATCATTTCTCCATAAACTTATGGTATATGTTTATTAATATACCCACTAAAAAAAAATGAGTCAAACTTCTGTATCAACAAAGAAAGAATTTGAATGATATATTAAGTCGAAATGCAAGTTGCAGAGCATTATGTGTTTCTAAGTAATGGAAAAATGTTGGAAAGGACATGTGCAAATTTTTAATAGTGCATTCCCCTAAACAGTGGGAGGCTAGGCAAGGGGTATAATTTTTTTTTTTTTTTTAAGATACCTACAGATTTCAAAATAATGGTTAACCATTCCTTTTGAAACTAAAAATGAAGAATAGTCCATGTGTTCTGGCATACGCAATTCAATTGTTGAGCAGTTCTTATTGGCACCACCTTTAAAAATTTACTCTTTAATCCAATCATTTCTCACTGCCTCACTTCTCTCATTCAAGACATGATCTCTCATCTCTTACCAGGGTTACTGAAATAGGCTGTAACTGGTTCCTGACTTCTACTGTGCCAAAAGCCACTACAGCCTGTTTGACACACAGAGACCACACTACCCCCTCATTCAGATTGCTACAATAAAACAAAAGGCCAACAGTAAATATTTTAAGCTTCATGGGCCACATTAAGACCTTGTTGTCATATTTTTCCCCTCTTAATTACAACCACTTAAATTTATTAAAAATCATCCTTACCTTGCAGGTCATGGGTGGGCTAAATTTGGCTCCCTGAGTCATAGTTTGCTGACCATTTGTCTAGATATTCCATCATACTGTGGCTCCTCCCTTACCCCCTAACTTCGATTCCTATTATGCTGCTACAGCCCAGTTTCTTTCTTCTGTCACTCTAAAAGACTGATTCCTAATTCCAGAACCTTCTCACTTGCTGTTCTCTTAAACATTCTTCACCATCTTTTATAGACTCACTTCCTTATTTTGTTCACAGTTTGCACAAATGTTTCCTTTACAGAGAACCATTTATATAAAATATTTTCAAATCAGTCTACCCCTGATCTCATTATTTTTCCATTACACTTATCACTGAATGAAATTATATTACTTATTCACTGTCTGTCCTGTCTCCTCTTCTGAAATATAACCCCATGAGAACCTTTCTTTGTTTTAACCACAGTGCCAAAAACACAGTTGGTTTTTGGTTCTGCAGTTATAGCAAAGCACATAAACATTTACTAACATAACATTAAGTGAAAAAAGCATACTATGGGGAGCTCAACCACTTAAATGTGCAGCACAGGATAAGCTGCCTATCCTTTAAAGTCTGTTTTTCTCATTCTATAAAAATACTACTGGCTGGGAGCAGTGGCTCAAGCCTGTAATCCTAGCACTTTGGGAGGCCGAGGCAGGCAGATCACCTGAAGTTTGGAGTTTAAGACCAGCCTGGCCAACATGGTGAAACCCTGCCTCTAGAAATTTTCCTATCACCAATCTCCAGGGGCACCTACTATTACCATTCCCCAAATAATTTTTAGAAACTTAGCAACACTTAGGAATTATTTACATTTTAATTAAAAGAAACAGTTTGATGTGCTTTCTTTAGAAGTTTGTTTAATATAGTTTCTATGTATCAGGAATGAAGATAAAAACTGTACAAACTGTAACTTAAATGCTACCATTTATAATAGTATCAGAAGACCAAATGCCTAGGAATACATTTAATATAATGTGTTCAAGACCTCTAAAAAGAAAAGTATAAAACTTTATTAAGAACTGTAATCCCAGCACCCTGGGAGGCTGAGGTAGGCAGATCAGCTGAGATCAGGAGTTCGAGACCAGGCTGGCCAACATGGCGAAACCCCGCCTCTACTAAAAAATACAAAAAAATTAGCTGGGCGTGATGACACGTGCCTGTAATCCCAGCTACCTGAGAGGTAGAGGTTGCAGTGAGCTGAGATAGTGCCACTGCACTCCAGCCTGGGCAACAGAGTGAGAATGTCTCAAAAACAAAACAAAACAAAAAACAAGCAAGTAGGCCAGGCACGGTAGCTCATGACTGTAATCCCAGCACTTTGGGAGGCCAAGGTGGGCAGATCACTTGAGGTCAGGAGTTTGAGACCAGCCTGACCAACATGGTGAGACTCCATCTCTACTAAATACACAAAAATTAGCTGGGTGTGGTGGCATGCACCTGTAATTTCCAGCAACTTGGGAGGCTGAGGCAGGAGAATCACCTGAACCTGGGAGACAAAGGTTGCAGTGAGCTGAGATTGTGCCACTGCATTCCCCAGCCTGGGTGACAGAGAAAGACTCCATCTCAAAATAAATAAAAACAAACAATCGGCTGGGCGTGGTGGCTCATGCCAGTAATCCCAGCACTTTGGGAGGCCAAGGTGGGCGGATCACCTGAGGTCAGGAGTTCAAAACCAGCCTGGCCAACATGGTGAAACCCCATCTCTACTAAAAATAAAAAAATTAGCTGGGCATAGTGGCAGGCACCTGTAATCTCAGCTACTCGGGAGGCTGAGGCAGGAGAATCACTTGAAGCCGGGAGGCAGTGGTTGCAGTTAGCAGGGATCATGACATTGTACTTCAGCCTGGGAGACAAGAGTGAAACTCCATCTCAAAAATAAATAAATAAATAAATGAATAAAAGCAATTAGTGTTGTGAAAATGACCTATTTCTCCCAAATTGATCTACAGATTTAATGTTATTCCAATGTAAATTCCAACAAGGTTTTTCATAAACCTTGACAATTTTAGAATTTATAAAGAAAAGAAAAGGCATTCCTACTGTAAGCTCTAAGTATCATTTCCCAATAAAAGGAATCAGATCTAGGCTAGAAACATAGATGATAAACTTGGAATGCTGTGGCTATCTCTGTATATAAAAATAAAACTTCCTTGTATTGATTTCTGGCGATCAAAGGCCGTAACAAAGGCAGAATAATTACTTGTGTCACATCTTCATAATCAGTATCAATTTCTTAATTAGATATGTCTGATACCATATAAATGGCATTTGTTTCTAAAAAATGATTTTTTTTTCCAATATGATCTCTTCCTCATAGATTATAAGAAAATATTCCCCCTAGAAACATCTGAGGTTATTTAATAAGCCCAGGGTCGTTCTGCTAAGTGAAGTATATTTTCAATTCTAATTTCTCATCCTGAAAGTCTGCGTATTTTAGGTCAAATTCTGATTTTTAGCCTTTCTTCAACACATATTTTTATAAGGTAAAACTCTTTAAAGAAGGTGTATTTATTTATTTGAGATGGAGTCTCACTCTGTCACCCAGGCTAGAGTACAGTGGTGTGATCTTGGCTCAATGCAACCTCCACCTCTCAGGTTCGAGGGATTCTCCTGCCTCAGCCTCCTGAGTAGTTGTGATTATAGGCACATGCCACCATGCCTGGCTAATTTTTGTATTTTTAGTAGAGACAGGGTTTTGCCATGTTGTCCAGGCTGGTCTCAAACTCCTGACCTCAGGTGATCCACTCGCCTCGGCCTCCTAAAGTGCAGGGATTACAGGTGTGAGCCACTGTGACCTGCCGTTTATTATTATTTTAAAAGTTCTGTCAATTTTATACGTTGTAAAACTGTAGGCCTTATTTTCATTCCGTTCTGGGACAGAATATAAATTTACCTTTATAAATAAGAGCAGCATTATCCAAAATTTTAAAGTTGAAATATCCCAGAACACAAAAATATGGAAAAATTATCTTTATAGAGTTTGAACTGTTTGTACAACCCTTTCCTTGCTGTGTAGAAATTCATTGCAGTATGTTATAAACTTTAAGTAATTGCAATTTGTTTAAAAAAATAGCCTCAAACTCTCCAAGTATTGCTCTGAGACAGATCAGAATTCAATTTGAAGTTTTAGTCATAAAACAGCAATGGAATAAAATAAAGGACCCATTACTAGACCTATGCTATGCTATACATATATAACCATGCATATAACAGAGGTGACATTTTAAATGTATGGGGAAAAGGAAGGAACTATAAAATAAATGTGACAACAAGAAAAAGTTACCTAAATGGAAGACAGAATGTTTCCCTATCTCGTAGCACGCACCCACAGGTGCCAGATATATTAAGCTCTTAAATGTCAAAAAGCCCTTAACATTTTAAACACTTAGTAAAGACAAAAAGGGGGAAGATATTATCTACACACATAACTGATAAAGAATGAGAATTCCTGTAAATCAATGTAGTGAAGAAAAGTACAGAAGACAAGAACAAGATAAAGGCAATAAACATACAAAATGCTCAACATCATTAATGATAGCAAAGAATATTATCAAGACCATAATGAAACATCAAATATATATTTGATTGGCAACACTTAAAATGTATAAATGATGCAACTTCTTAGAAAAACAGTTTGATAGTACTTCCTTGAGGAGCTGCCCTGCCACAGGTGTCCCAGAAATTTCTTTCCTACATTTTATATCTCTATTTAAGAGAACTCTTACAGGATGGACAGAGGAGACAAGTATACAAGTGTTTTCAGCAGCACTACTGAAAACCTAGAGGCCATCCATAGGCCTCGGGGAAAAGTACATAAATAAGCCGTCTAATCGTCATGCAATGGAATATTACACAGGAGTCAAAATGAGCTACAGTACAGGTGAATTCAGTACAGATGAATCTTAACATCATTAAAGTTACCTACAACTACATTCAGTACTGTACAGCTCTTACAATGCTAAAAACAGAGGTATGGCATACCCTTTGCAGATGCATGTAATAAAATTAACTAACAAGAAATGTAAGGGAAGTATGAAGTTGGGATTTAGATGTAGACTGTCGTCAAGGTCTTCATTTTGTTTCAAGTGGTGGATCTGAGTGCTTATGTTATTAAAAATAACTAATATGTAACTAAAGGCTAAATACAAGTAGGCCATCATGAGAATGTCATCAACTAAGAATGATCATTCAATTCTGCGTGCCTCAAGTCTGATAAAATGGTTCTTATTTTTAAATTGTTTAGTCATTGCCTATAGAACTAGGCAATGGAGTATGGTTTCCTATATCCTAATTCTATATTCTTGAAGTCCAACAGTTATGTTGAGAGGGAAGGACACTTAAGAGTACATAGTAAATGCCAGTTAAACTACATTAATAAGGTATTAAATAATAATGTAGAATAAGACAACATAGAGATGGATATGTTTAGTATATATTTATAGTAGATATTTACCCAAATATACATTAAAAAGAAAAATGCTAAGAGTATGTGCAACAGACTCTCAGGTGGGTATTAATCAGCATTCACTGAATGGAATTTTTTTTTTGCAGACAGGGTCTTATTCTATCACTCAGGCTAGAGCACAGTGGCTCACTGGAGCCTTGAATTCCTGGGTTCAAGTGATTCTCCCACTTGAGCCTTCAAGTCCTAGCTTGAGCTAGGACTACTGGCACACACATCACTGCTCTCGGTTAATTTTTTTAACTTATTTTTTATAGAGACATGGTCTTGCTACGTTGCCCAGACTGGTCTCTAACTCCTGGCCTCAAGCAATCCTCCTGCCTTAGCATTCCAAAGGGCTGTGATTTTAGGCGAAATACGTCTGAATCGCTCAATTTTACCTAATATTTTAATCAAATTACCATCTACAAAATAAAAATCGTGAAAAAATATTAATATTTAATTACCAGCAATTGGTAATTCTGTATCAATTACCAGAAATATGGTTTTTGGATTTTTGCTTCTCTTTTTTTTTTTTGAGACAAGGTCTTGCTGTCACCCAGGCTGGAGTGCAGTGGCACCATCTTGGCTTACTGCAACCTCCTCCTCTCAGGCTTAAGCAATCTTCCCAGCCCTCCAAGTAGCTGGGACCACAGGTTCGTTCTACCATGTCCAGCTAATTTTTATATTTTTTTGTACAGATGGAGTTTCACCATGCTGCCCAGGCTTAGATCAAGCAATCCGCCCACCTGGGCCTCCCAAAGTGTTGGGTTTACAGGCATGAGCCACCAGACCCAGCTGTTTTTTCAGCTACTGAGAATCGGTCACAAAAAGTGAAGTATGTATATTACCATATTTTCATTATCTTAAAATGTTAAAAAAGGAGACTTCCTGGAAATATGAACTCCTATCTAGTTAACTATGCCAGGAATAAAAACTTTATTTTAATGTTATAATAATGGAAATCCAAATACCTGCATGTTCTCACTTATAAGTGGGAGCTAAACATTGGACACACATTGACGCAAAGAAGGTAACAATAGACACTGGGGAAGACAAGAAGAGGCAGGGAGAGGGCCAAAGTACCTAATGGGCACTATGCTTACCGCCTCGTGATGGATTCATTTGTTCTCTAAACCCCGAGCATCACACAATACCCCTTTGTAACAAACCTGCGCATGTATACTGATTCTAAAATCAAAGCTGGAAAAAAAAAAAAATCACAACTAATCCCGGCCTTAAATAAAAGTTAGAAGATGCCTGTTAACTATCATGAATATAATTAACCACTCTAAAAGGCAGAAAACTTTTATCATGTTTAACGAAAATTTCCTCATGAAGAGTCAACATTTCACAGATTTTGTTATTAGTCAATTTCAATTACATAAGTTCACCTCTGTGGAATATCCAGTATCTTTTGCTAATCCCAAAAATATCACATAATGAAAAATAAGGTAATGGTCAGGTTTATATCAGAGTTAATGAATTAATGCTGGCAATATAAGTACCTTATTTTTGGACTACTGTGCTTGAAGAACTGTAAAAATTTGGGAATCATGATGTTGAGAGGACGATCTAAAACATCACTATCTAAAATCTCAGCTGAATCTTCACAAATCTTCTGAAGGGCGCCAAATGCTCCCTGTAACAAACACATTTAAATTATTAGAATTTGTTAAAAACAAAGCTATTTAAAAAGAAACTGAAGAATGCTGACTAATTTGTATGGATTAATGTTCTCAGCCCACATAAAATTCCTTCTAAAATCCATAAATTTAATCATTCAAATTTTTTGTGTGTAAGACGGAGTCTTGCTCTGTCGCCCAGGGTGGATGGCAGTGGTGCAATCTCGGGTCACTGCAACCTCAGCCTCCTGGGTTCAAGTGATTCTCCTGCCTCAGTCTCCCAAGTAGCTGGGATTACAATTGCGTGCCATGGTGCCCAGTTAGTTTTTGTTATTTTTAGTAGAGATGGGGTTTAACCATGTCGGCCAGGCTGGTCTCAAACTCCAGACCTCAGCTGATCTGCCTGCCTCGGCCTCCCAACATGCTGGGATTACAGGCATGAGCCACCATGCCCACCCTGACATTCAGTTTTAAAACAAATCATTATACCACCAAGTATGTAAAATCTCCGTTAAAATACAAGGGTACATTTTAGTTTTAGCATTAAATGACTTAGAAGTGTAGAATATTTTGGTTGGCAGGGATTAAATATCAGTTTGTTGAAATTAAATATAAAACTCTACATTTATACAGAAGAGTATTTAAACACTGTAATTCTTTTCTTTTTGAAGCACAGAGAGGTCATTAATACCATTAAAAAGTTACTTAGGCTGGGCACGGTGGCTCAAGCCTGTAATTCCAGCACTTTGGGAAGCTGAGGTGGGTGGACCACCAGAGGTCGAGAGTTAGAGACCAGCCAGGCCGGCCGGGTGCGGTGGCTCAAGCCTGTAATCCCAGCACTTTGGGAGGCCAAGGCGGGTGGATCACGAGGTCAGGAGATCGAGACCATCCTGGTCAACATGGTGAAACCCCGTCTCTACTAAAAATACAAAAAATTAGCTGGGCATGGTGGCGCGTGCCTGTAATCCCAGCTACTCGGGAGGCTGAGGCAGGAGAATTGTCTGAACCCAGGAGGCGGAGGTTGCGGTGAGCCGAGATCGCGCCATTG
>NW_022436941.1:67151075-67160531 GCF_009761245.1 Sapajus apella
CAAAAAAAAAAAAAAAAAAAAAAAAAAGAGACCAGCCAGGCCAACATGGTGAGATGGATGTTTAAAAACACAAAAATTGTGTTTTTGTGGGCACGGTGGCACATGCCTGTAATCCCAGCTATTCCAGAGGCTGAGGCATGAGAACCTCTTGAACCTAGGAGGCAGAGGTTGCAGTGAACCGAGATGGGGCCACTGCACTCTAGCCTGGGTGACAGAGCTAAACTCTGTCTCATCTAAAAAAAAAAAAAAAAAAAAAAAAAGTTATTCATCGGGTGACAAAATCTGTTGCAAGGGCAGGCAACACAAATTGACAACCATTTCCCATAACCATTTTAATACTAAAGGAAATAATCCAGAGCCTTTGTACATAACATATAACCTGCTAGTTTCCTCAAACACCTACTTTACTGTTTAAATTATATAATTCCATCAGCAACAATTTGGTGCTTATTCTCCATAGCACAGTTTTAAAGTGTTCAACAGAAGGTAAAATCCTTTAAGGAAATTACCCAACATCCTTTTAGACTTTATGTCTTAAAAATATTAAATCTGAAAATATTTTTAAGTCTAAAATTTAATCAATATATTAAATTTCAGTCTTCGATTTAATATGCATTAAACATCAGGAACTTTAATTATCATGCGAAACTAGTCATTTTTTTTTTTTGAAAAAAGAAAAAAAAGCTTTACTTCTGAAAGCCTATTACATCAAATTAAATGTAAACTTGTTACCCATGTGGCAACTAAAAATTTCAAATTAGAACAAACATTTAGCAATCACTCCATACAAACATCTGGAAAACCACTATTTTTAGTTCAGATGGATGGGAGCACTGTTTATTTACAGTATGAATTCTATGTAGTATACAGTAGCTCAACAATTTCACAATTACCACAGCTTAAATTTTTTTATGCTTGGAAAGTGCTTAAAATTTTGATCTTCTTTTATGTTGTTACCATCATATCAAAGCACTATTTAGATGCAATCAACTGTCCCATGATGACTTATTATTTAGCTTTTCTATAATCTTATCAGTGTATTTCCAAAGCATTTTCTTTTTTTTTTTTCTATTTTTTTTTGAGCTGGATTCTTGCTCTGTCGCCCAGGCTGGGATGCAGTGGCCCAATCTCGGCCAACTGCAGCCTCTGCCTCCTGGGTTAAAGTCATTCTCCTGCCTCAGCCTCTGAGTAGCTGAGATTATAGGCACATGACACCATACCTAGCTAATTTTTGTATTTTAGTAGAGATGGGAATTCACCATGTTGGTCAGGTTTGTCTCAAACTCCTGGCCTCAAATGATCTGCCCGCCTCAATCTCCCAAAGTGCTGGGATTAGAGGTGTGAGCCACCACACCTGGCCCCAAAGCATTTTTATGTATATGAGAACTAAGCATTTTTCTTCTCCTTTTAGGGAGGGACAAAAGTGGCTTTAAGTGCTATTTAGCTAACTCTCCCTATTTCCCTTTCTCCAAGATAGGTCAGGCAACAAACTGCCACCTCCTAACACCACCTTATGTATGGCTACGTATATTTTTTTCTGGAGTTGGGTCTGATGCCCAGGCTGGAGTGCAATGGTGCAATCTTGCCTCACTGCAGCCTCTACCTCTCAGGTTCATGCCATTCTCCCACCTCAGCCTCCCGAGTAGTTGGAACCATAGGCACACACCACCACACCTGGCTAATTTTTTGTAACAGTGTTTCATCATGTTGCCCAGGCTGGTGTTGAACTCATGCAATCCATCCACGTAGGCCTCAGGATTACAGGTGTGAGTCACCATGCCCAGTTGGTTTTTTCCCTTCTAGGTTAGGTTATTCCTCTGGTTTGTTGTTGTTATTGATAGGCTATTCCTGTGCCTGCCCTGCCTTTAACCTCTGCTCTTTGAGAGGCAGAGGAGTCACTGCTTTATGGAGTCAAAACACCGTATATGGTTTCCACATAAAATACCAAACTGGAAGGCTGCTGCCACAAGAGATACTTACAGTATCCATGAACCATGAGAAATCATTCTCTTTCTCCAAATGAAAAGAATTAGTGATCTAATAAGTGGCAAAACCCCCTCACAAGTCAGAGTTAACATAAGATTAAAACTAAGACAATGGCCCAGTGCAGTGGTTCACACCTGTAATCCTAACACTTTGGGAGGATGAGGCAGGTGCATCATTTGAGGCCAGAGGTTCGTGACCAGCCTGGCCAATATGACAAAACCCTGTCTCTACCAAAAATACAAAAAATTAGCCAGGCATGGTGGCTCAGCTACTTGGGAGGCTGAGGTGAGAGAATCGCTTGATTCTGGAAGGCAGAGGTTGCAGTGAGCCAAGACTGCACCACTGCACTCCAGCCTGGGCAACAGAGGGAGACCTTGTAACAAACAAAAAACAAAGACAAATTTAGTGAAGTGCAGTGGCTCATTCCTGTAATCACAGCACTTTGGGAGCTGAGGCTGGAGGACTGCTTGAGCTCAGGAGTTTAGGGTCAGCCTGAACAACAGCAAGACCCCACCTCTGCCAAATAAAAAAAGAAAAAATTAGTCTGGCATGGTAGCACCTGCCCGTAGTCCCTGCTACTTGGGAGGCTGATGTAGGAGGACCACTTGAGCCCAGGAGGTTGAGGCTACAGTGAGCTATGATGGTGCCATTGCACTCCAGCCTGGGTGACAAGAGTGAGACTCTGTCTCAAAAAACAGAACAACAACAAAAACAAAAGTTCAGCATCCCTTAGGTATCTCACATACTAAGAGGCATAAAAACAATTTAGAACAGCTAAAAGAATACTCATGGTCCAGGAATCTGGTAAAGTTCAGTCTGTCTTTAACTGATAAAGCATGACAAAAATTGTTTATTACATATATATACATATAAGAATAATTTTAGAACAGAAAAATAAGATACTTCCTTGTGTGAAATATAGTAAAGAGGTTTATAATGTAACAGTTTTTATAGAAAAATAAATGATTTACAAATGTAAAATAACACAAAGGCAACTATAAGTTTTTGACAAGCTGTATGTTCAAGGTATTATTTTTCCCAAAATCTGCTAATATACAACATGACAAGAAAAACAGAAAAAACTCAATCACATATGAAGCAAATATCCTTACCTCACAGGTGTTGTAATCTTCAGAATCCAACAGGCTACAGAGTTTTGGTAAGAGGTCAGGCCAATTCTGCAATTCTCCCTTGGAGGCTATAGTTGTGATCAAAATACCTTGAACAAAAAAACACTTCTTTAGGAAATCCCACAGCATTATTAGGTATTGCCATGTGAGCAACTGTGTACACACACTTTTGAATGTCTCAAGCCTAAAGTTTCCAAACTATGCAAATAATAACATTTGGCTAGGCGTGGTAGCTCACACCTGTAATCCCAGCATTCCGGGAGGCCAAGGTGGGCAGATCTCTTGAGCCCAGGAATTCCAGACCAGCCTGGGCAACATGGTGAAACCCCGTCTGTACTAAAAATACAAGAAAATCAGCTGGGTGTGATGGTGTGTGTGTGTGATCCCAGCTATTCAGGAGGCTGAGGTGAGAGGATCACTTGAGCCAAGGAGGTCGAGGCTACAGTGAGCCATGATTGTCAAAACGCACTCCGGCCAGGGCACAGTGAGACCCTGTCTCAATAACAACACTCACCAACAACACCCATATCACCTTTGCATATCTTCTGGTGGGGGAGAGAACATACATAAACCAGATCTGTTTCTGATACTGTTTTTCAACATTTCACCCTCTAAGGTTTTTTATTTTGAGTTAAATTGACCAAGACTGCAACGTCCTTTTTTGCCATAGTATCAAGAATAGCTCCACCAATTAAAATTAATTCTAATTGATCCATACAAAAGAGCAGAAAAAAAATATGCCAAAATGTTAGTAGCACTTAAACACTGCGTGAGTCTGTAAGGTTCAAATACAAGATACATTAAGAAGCCAAAAATAGTTCCGACTTAATCTGGAATCAGAGCCAAGGATCATGGTAGGAAAAACTAAAGTAGATGAGCATCATTTGAGAATAATCCTACACGTCTCACTGTTTACAACACTCTCCCTCATGTAAGCATGCCACACACTCTTACAACAGTTCCCACTTACTCGATTAAGAATGAATCGCCAGAAAGGTGATCTTAGAGGCTGGGTGGCCCATGCTCACTGATCATGTTGTGACTGAACAGATTATCTCAACTGTGTTGTGCAGCTGAGTTGTGATAGTCAATGGATTATGCAAATACACAAAAATGTATGAAAAGTTTTGTGTTAACGTTTTTCTGTCTTAATAAATATATTAGTGATATAAAATGCTTAGTGATTAGGGATCTTTTAGTGCCAGAAGAGAATAAACTCTGACAATAGGCAAATTATATGCACTCTAAGCTATAAATATGAGTATGCAAAAATGAAAGAAGAAAACTCTTCATAGGGTTATTCTGAAAATTCAATTAGATACATACAAAATGTCTGGTATCTAGTAAACACTCAATGACTATTACTGAACAGTAAATATCACTGTGTGTATAAATTTTCTACCTTTAGAGAGGGTTGTTCCCAATGATAAATAACTTAAAAAAAAAATCTAGAAAGTAAAGCTCCTGGCAAACTTATTCCCCACACACATGAATTAATGTACTGATAGCATTTTCAAGATATAGCCCTTACAATAAAATAGTCTTCCAGTAAGATCCAAAAGCAGCAAGACCTGATCCTTCCTGCAAATTAGCCTTTCCTAAAGTTACAAGAACTAAGGGAGGCCGGGCGCGGTGGCTCAAGCCTGTAATCCCAGCACTTTGGGAGGCTGAGGCGGGTGGATCACGAGGTCAAGAGATCGAGACCATCCTGGTCAACATGGTGAAACCCCATCTCTACTACAAATACAAAAATTCAGCTGGGCATGGTGGCGTGTGCCTGTAATCCCAGCTACTCAGGAGGCTGAGGCAGGAGAATTGCCTGAACCCAGGAGGCGGAGGTTGCGGTGAGCCGAGATCGCGCCATTGCACTCCAGCCTGGGTAACAAGAGCGAAACTCCGTCTCAAAAAAAAAAAAAAAAGAACTAAGGGAATGAGAAAGATCTGGATCTGCCTAAAAGAAACCAAACATAACTTAAGAGAGACTGTGAACAGCAATAAATAACAAAAATTAAACCCAATCTACAAACTTGATACTAACAAACTGCCGACATTCATTACTTCTGCTAGCAGAACACTAAAGAATGTTGATAGAATAACAAACTTATCTGGACCCATAATCTCATCCATATATAAGAAGCATCTGATACCTGGCATAGCTGCAAAAAGTGAGAAGTGACATATATTTCCCAGTATTTAAACAATATGGGAATGAAATCAGTATGCCTGACAACACCTAGTAAAATCTTAAGTGTTTAAACACACTTTGACCCAATAATGCCACTTACACAAATTAACTCCATAGAAATTTTCCCTCAGGCGTACAAATGTACACAAGGAGATATTCCTTGAAATAATAAAATTACAAACTGCATACTCTCTAAATAAGAGGAACATCTTTACCTTCATCTAATGAATTACCACACAGTCATTAAGATGTGGTCCCTTCGAAATAGACTTCCTTGATAAGATTCCCAATACGTATTGTTAAGGTTAATAAAAATTTTAAAAGCCAAAGCTGCAAGTCTATTTTTATAATCAATAATCTTTAAATTAAAATATTTAAGTATTGTAAATATTAATAGGTGCTAAGAAATATAAAAATACCACATGATCCTTGCCCTTAAGGACCTCAGTCAGGCCCTCCCTGACCCCAACATGTGGCATGGTCTGGGGACATTTTTGGTTGTTACAACAGGGTATGTGGCTGCTACTGATATCCAGTGGGTAGAGGTCAGGAGTGCTGAGATTAATATCCTACAGTGCACAGACAAAATAGCCCAACAACAAAGGATTATCCAGTCCAAAATGTCAAGTGCTGAGGTTGGAAAACTCTGGTCTAGAGGAACAGAGTCCTATATGCAACTGATAATGTTGAGTCAGGGTACTTGTACTGCTATACATATATCAAGAATTTTCTGTGAAGGTTAGTAAGTGATGAAGAGTCTGTTGCCAATTCCGAGAGATTTCAGAAACCCACGAAAATTATTTCACTCACAAAATATTTTCCTAGAAGTGTTTTAAATATTTTTCTCATGTAAACTAAGACTAAGAAATTTCGGTGATTAAAAAAAAAAAAAAAAAAAACTTCCCAGGTTTGCTGGAAAACACCAATGTGTTTAAATAAGCTCATCAATTTTCCTGAAGCTAAACAAAATTATAAAATTAAAACATTAGAGTCTTAATGCTGGTACCCCCAAAATAATTTTACGCGTCTTTGGGAAGAATCTGTCAATCATACTTTTCACTACCCTCACTGATACATATCAAAAAGCAGGGTAGGAGGGGGGTGTGAAGGGAGAAGAGACAAAAATGAACTCTCATTTTTAACTAACTTATTTCAAGCTGAGAGCTGTTTTATCTAGTTAATATTACAGACTTTTTAAAACAGAAAATTTCACATATATATAAAAATAGAGAAGTACAATGAATTAAATGTATCCATTAACTACCTTCAACAATCATTAGTACATGGTCAATTTTGTTTCATCTACAATTCTACCCACAACCACCTTCACATTTCTAATTGCTTTAGCATATCTCAGACATCATGTTATTTGAAAATATACTGCAGCTATGTTTGAAGCGCCTTTATTTGTAGTAAAGCAGAGTAAAGCAACTAAAAAAAAAGCTGTTTCTATACTGAAAACTTCAGTGATCCCTCACAATTAGAATGCTTAAATATCTACTCAACATAAACAAACTAAAATGAAAGACCTTTTGTATTCTACTAATACGCAACAAGAAATAAAAATTATGCCCACCTAAGTCAACTTCACCAATCTCTGTTTTAAAAAATGTCAGAAGATACCTAACTGCTTTAATAATTCCCAAGGTAAAGTCAGCTCCTAAACATGTTCAAAAACCTTATGGAAGGTGAAAGTACTCACTGGGAGATAAAACCAATTATTCTCTCCCCAATACTATTATGTTACTTCTAATCTTTCTGATTTAAAGACACAAACTATTGTAGTTTGGACCAATGGTAATTAAAAATAGGTTTATAATGAAATATAGTTTAGGAAGAAACAATCTCATATCTAGTTTCTACATCCTGTGCTTTCCTTTCAACTGAGTTGCCAATTCTCAGAGGGAACCCACCTTTCTTCCAAATCCCATTCCACTTATGTATGGGGATGTCTCTCCTGGATCTGAAATGGAAAAGGCTGGTACACACCCACCATTCTTTTTACCAGTGTCAAGAGTGGTAAAAACTTAAGGTACAAGGGCACATCAGAGTAATCTAGGGAGTCCCTTTTCTCAAACCAGAAATGTCCTCTACCCATTACATTTAAAATCGGTATCAATGATGGTACTGTTTAATGCAAGAATGTCTGGAGAGAAATCATACAGCCAATGCTTTATAAGTAAGAGATGAATATTTTACAAACTGACAAGACAAAATAGGAAATCTTTTTTTTTTTTTTTTTTGAGATGGATTTTTGCTTGTTGCCCAGGCTGGAGTACAATGGCACAATCTTGGCTCACTGCAACCTCTACCTCCCAGGTTCAAGTGATTCTCCTGCCTCAGTCTCCCAAGCAACTGGGATTACAGGTGTGAGCCACCACGGCCAGCTAATTTTTTTTGTATTTTTAGTAGAAACGGGGTTGCACCACGTCAGTCAGGCTGGTCTAGAATTCCTGACTTCAGGTGATCAATCTGCTTCTGCCTCCTGAAGTGCTGGCATTACAAGCGTGAGCCACCAGACCCGGCCAGGAACTCTTAACAAAAGCATTTGACTTTTTAAACTGACTTTCATTTAACCAACCTGGGTAGATTAACAGGCGCTTTCCAGGTCCTTGTAAAATTTAGCTGCTTAAGCCCATGGTATACTAAAGGCTGCCCATTAGTAGGCTACTCTAGAGTGTGGTTATTACTGCTTCCATTGGTTGGTCAGTGTGTTAACCAATAGCCAGTTGGGTGTGTTTCCAAATAGATTTATACATTACTATAATTGAGCATGTTAATTCAGCGTTACATAAACTAAGAGAAAGTTGTATTGCCCCTGGAAATAAGCTGAACACTCTGAAAAGACTAAAAAGTTGCTGCTGTATTACTAAGGCAACTATTTAAAAACAAGGGAGAAAACAGTAAAAAATCTAGACTCCTATACACTTAGGTTTTTCATAAACAATCAAAAAGTGTTTCTTTACATGTGAAAGTGAAACAAGAAATTACATCCCATGTGTTAAACTAGGCAGAAAATAAGAACTCCAGGCTGGGGTGCCATGGCTCAGGCCTGTAATTGCAGCACTTTGGGAGGCTGAGGTGGACTGGGAGGCTGAGGTGGACGGATCACCTGAGGTCAGGAGTTTTAGACCAGCCTGGTCAACGTGGTGAAACCCCATCTCTACTAAAAAATGCAAAAATTAGCCGGGCATGGTGGTAGGTGCCTGTAATCCCAGCTACTCAGAAGGCTATGGCAGGAGAACTGCTTTAACCTGGGAGGGGAAGGTTGCAGCGAGTCGAGAATGTACTCCAGCCTGGGCAACAGTCTGTCTCAAAAAACAAAAAACAAACAAAAAAAACACCTCTTATCTGCATGCTCAGGAAAAAGTAGTGTCTGCAAATTAATATCACTTATTGATGCCCCATTTGAACCAACTCTGATTTGGATAAGTTTGATTAGGCTCTCCTCTTATCCAGGGGTTACCAGTTTTACTGGATGAGAGCTTTTACCATGATCACATCATTTAAAGCATTTAAAGGCAATGAAAGGATTCCCCCCATCACAAATTTACATGAAACAGATAAAAATTCCTAACAAAATAATCTGTTATCTCTAAAAATGACCCAGTTACAAAGTAAGCAAAACTGTTGTAATATAACTTACCAACAGTGGCTCTAATCAAAGGAGAGGAGTCACCAATATTATTTAAACATTCACTTTTAATAAAGTCTGTTACACCATTTGGGAAGTTCTGAAAGTGTGCTTTCACATTATTCTTCAAGATGAGACCACTCAATGACCTTGTGGGTTCATCTGTAATAAAATAATAATAGTATTGAGTTTTAAAGTAGTTTTCATTTCAAAATGTGCCAATAACAGTAATTAAAAAAAATTTATATTCAAAAGTTGATTGACATTCAAACTTGCTCTAACCAGGTAAAATAATTATAACTGATTAACAAAAGATTAGCTCTATGATTTATAATTGAGGGTTTTTCAACCTTGGCACTACTGACACTGTGACAACAGTTTGACATACTGACACTTCTTTGTTGCGGGGTGCTGTCCTGTACATTTTAAGATGTTAAGTAGAATCATTAGCCATAGATGCCAGCAGCATCCCTCCAAGTTGTGGCAACCAAAAATGTTTCCAGATGATGTCAAATGTCTTC
>NW_022436941.1:67160931-67427769 GCF_009761245.1 Sapajus apella
CAGTGAGCCGAGATTGCACCATTGCACTCCAGCCTGGGTGACAGTGTCAGACTAGGTCTCTAAATAAATAAATAAATAACTATATCCAATATTTATGGTTTCTTCTGTTCTCAAATTTGTTGTCATGAGGAGAAACTCAGAGATGTTAAAATCTTTAAAATTTCACATCTTTTAGCACCATTACTCTCCCCAAATTAAAAATGTTAAAAGGAAAACTTAGTATGTTAGAAATCAATGGCCAATGACACTAAATTGCAACATATCAAATACTGATGTTTACGAGCAAATCTCGTTGTGTATAAACATAATTGTGTTCCTAAAGATTTAGGTTCCTAAAGATAACCTTTAAAAGGTGTGTAGATATCTCACTTTCCCCCCACAAATCTCTCACCCCCATCATCATGATAGCTTACCATGTCTGTAGTCAGGACTTTCCATAATTCCCTGTGTCCTTGTACTCAGTTCCCTACATACTCGTGGGAAAATTCACTCCTGAGGGTTTTGTTTTGCTTTGGTATTAGTCAGGAATAGGAATGGGATGCAAGCTAGGGCCACTGTGTGGCAGGGCCTAGGGCAGTGGAGTGAGAAGACCTCACACTTCCATGGTGCTCAGCTTGCAGACCTGTGCAAGGAGCCCTGCGCTGGACTGCTTTGCCCACCCCCGCCAAGGATATGCTGCTGCAGGTGGGTGAGGAGGATGTGCCTATTAAGACCCGGAGATTGAAGAGGCAGGCACAATCACTGGAGGAGGATGTAACCTGGGAACTGATGGTCCTGCGGAGGATGCTGCAGGAATGGAAGACTGCCTGGGCTCTGAGTGAGTGAAGGGAGGCCCTGTGATACTGTATGTGTTTGTGAGAGGTGGTTCTAATCTTGGACTAGGCTTTCTCAATTTTTGAAAATCCATCCCTCCTTTGTGAAATGTAAAAATCTGCTTGCCTAATTAAGGCTAGACTAGATAAGAGCCTTTGGGGGCTGGGCATGGTGGCTCATGCCTGTAATCTTAGCACTTTGGGAGGCCACGAATTTGAGACCAGACTGGCCAACATGGTGAAACCCCACCTCTACTAAAAAGCCCCAAATTAGCGAGGCATGGTGGTATGTGCCTGTAATTCCAGCTACTTGGGAGGCAGAGGCAGAAGTGATTGAACCCAGAAGGCAGAGGCTGCAAAGTGGAGAAGCCAAGATTATGCCACTGCACTCTAGCCTAGGCGACAGATTGAGACCGTCTCAAAAACAAAAAAATGAAAAAAAAAAAAAATCATTTTCTTCCTCCAGTGTCAAAAAAATATTCTACTGAAAAATTAAGTGGACAAAGAATATATTAGATCATCTTCAGATAACAAATATAATTAATTTATATCATGTTTTTCCTTTGCCCCCTGAACTTAAAAGCAAAAAAAAAACCCTCCAAAAACATTTTAAAAGAGTTTACTTAAAGTAAGTTTAATCTATACATATTATTTACAAACTTTACAAACTTTCAAAAAGGAACTTAATACTAGCAGAGCATAACCGATGGGTTTACCAATTTGCATCAACACCAACAATATTAGCAATAGTTAACATCTTCGAAATGCTTATGATGTATTACACACTGCTAAGTGTTTTCCAAGTGGCACTGCATTTAATCCTTTCAACTTCATGAGGCAAGGATCATTCACCCCATTGCACAAATGAAGAAACTAAGGACTTTGATTCATTCTTCAGTATTTTTTTCCTCTCAAACGGCTACAAGATGAAGAGCTGATGTGTTAAACAGATTATGTTATTGAAACACCATTGTTTTACCTGTTTTATTAAAAAACAATATACCCCAAGTTTGTTTTAGTTACTATGATATTCCCAAACTCTGGCACTGAAATCCTCAAGAGTGAAACACACGTAGAGGGAAAAAGAGCAGTTTCTCTGCACACAAACTCCATTCAGGTCATCACACTTAAAAACTACTTTCCATTTTCAATTACAACCCATTCCAAAGAGTAATTTAAAACAAAACATACTTTTAAATTGTCTTAAAAGTTAAAAACAGCCATGAAATAAATGAAGTCAGATACTTCTTCAAGCAATAAACTTGTCTTAAATTATCCGTTAATAATTCAGCCACGTAATTATTTTATATGGCATGACTTTGTTTATAAGAAATACAATATAGTTTTTACCATAAAGGTTACAAGATTAAGAGTTTTAATAAACCACAACATGAGGTGAAACAATTCAAAACTAAAAGTATATACTTTCTTAAAGTCCATTTTAAAAATTCAACAACTAACCATTTCCTTTTTTAAAAAAATTAAGACAACTTCAGTAGAACCTCAATTTGTTCACTTGTAAAGTGAGAGAATTAGACCAGCTGATCTGAGGTCTCTTACAAATCTAAAGTTTTACTCAGTGAAGATTATCAAATAAGCATTTTCATTTAAGATGTTACTTGTATTGCTGCTTTAATATGAATGGCCATGATACAAATATTTTTTTTTAATGGAAAACTACATGCAGCAAACCTGTGTCCCAATCTTCCCAAGGAAAAAAATAAATAAATGCATAAACACAAGAAGAAATATCAAGTGTTATACCAATGTAAAACTACTGCATCCTCAGAGAAACTGCATAATGAACAAAAAAAATACATTTTAGGGCCAAGATAATCTGAATAAAATCCTTTCCAACATTTTATGGTTTTGTAATTAATGTCCTTGTGGAGGCAATGGCTTCCAAACTCTCTTGCCATTACTGAACAAATTGTGTGTTTGTGTGTTTTTTTTTTAAGTACTTCTGAAGTATCCTTTTTTTTTTTGGAGACAGGACCACCCAGGATGGAGCTGCAGTGGCATGATCACAGCTCACCGCAGCTCTGACCTCCTGGGCTCAGGTGATCCTCCCACCTCAGCCTCCTGAGTAGCAGGGACCACAGGTGTGTGCCACCATGCCAACTAATTTTTTTTTTAGTTTCACCATTCACTATGTTGCTGATCTTGAACTTCTTGCCTGAAGCAATCTTCCTGCCTTAGCCTCTTGAAGGGCTGGAATTACAGTTGTGAGCCACCCTGCCTGGCCTGAAGTATCCTTATATCCCAAGAAAGCTTTGCTGAAGAGTATAATATTGTAACAATCGTAATAATTGAAATGTAGGATGAGAACACGAAAGTAGACAGCTTAGTGAAAATAAATTTAAAAATTTCAAATAAAACAATTACAGATTAGAAAAATTCATTTATAAATACCTTCTTTAAAAGAAACAGATTAATCACAAACTGTCAGAAAAATTTCTACATTAAAAAGTATCACAAATATATTTGTCAAACTAAGAATATTAATTGCTTAAGAATTCCTAGTTTCTTAAAATCTAGAGTTCTAAATTTTCTATTGTGTCCTTCACTCACAAATTAAAATCCCCCAAATTAACTACAAAATAAACTGAAAATAATTCAAAAGAAATCACTCTGCGTATGAATTATAAAAATCTGAATACAAAATCAGTGAGATTTTACTATACATTAACACCATTAACCTGTCAGAAATTAGAGCTGAAACTTTACAGATGGTCTAGTTGTCTAAAACATGTTATTCCCCAATTCCAAGTGCAGTGATTTTATTACTTGCACCATAGCTTCTAAAACACTAATCACTGTCAGTTGCTCCATAAATATTTAATTGACTTCTATGTGTCTACAATCTTTCAGGATGGGAATACTCAAATAAGGCTATGAAAAACACCTCTCACTACAACATAAACTTCTTGAGGGCAGTCTGTTTTGTTCACTTTTCTCTCCTGAGCCTGCAAATTGCATGGCAAAGAGATGGTACTCCATAAATATTTATGAAATAATGTCTAGTGGGATACAAGACATATTATTAGAAATAATCAAATGACCATGTCATTTAAAAATCAGACTATTCAGGCTTTAAACTATTATAGAAATCATTTAAATTTAAAATTAAGAGTCATGAAAAGTTTCATGTATACTGTTAGAATTTTTAAAAGTTACAAAAGACTACTTTTGAATAAAATGATCCCACTTTTTGCTAAATTTAAGAACATTATGTGACCATATAAGAGCACAGAAGGATATATAATTCAAGAGATCAACAATAATTATCTCCGGAAGACGGGATAGGTAATTTTTCACTTTGATTAGATGACCTTTCAATTTTTTCTACGATAAACATACATATATTCAGTTATTAAATCTAACATTCAATCTTTGTATTACACAACCTTTGTTATATCCATCTGTAAGCATGGAAGCAAAACATTAAAGTAAACCTTGCAACAAGTTTTCCTTTTGCAAAGAATTAAGTACCTTATTATACAAACACCCAATTAAAAATGAATGCTGGCTGGGCACAGTGGCTCACGCCTGTAATCACAGCACTTTGGGAGGCTGAGGCAGGCGGATCACCTAAGGCCAGGAGTTCGAGACTAGCCTGGCCAACAAGGAGAAACCCTGTCTTTACTAAAAAAAAAAAAAAAAAAAAAAAAAAAATTAACTGGACATGGTGAACGCCTGTAACCCCAGCTACTTGGGAGGCTCAGACATGAGAATCACTTGAAACCAGGAGGCAGATGTTGTGGTAAGCCAAGATGAGCCTGGGTGACAGAATGATACTGTCTGTATATACATAAAAAAAGGAACGCTTATTATGCATGTAAATATTGAGTAGTAGTAACTAAGACTGTTCATCCCACATCTATAAAGCACATGGTTACGACAAAATGAAATCCTTTGAAATAAATAATTCTCAGTACATTTAAACAGGTCTTAAAGAAACTTTTGAATAGTTATCAATACAAATCTTACTTACCTTCAGATTTTAATTTTGTAAGAACAAAAATCAAGTAGTTGTTAAAGTCTGGATATTGATTAAGTTGTTCCAGTTTCTAGAACAAACAGTAGTTAAGGAAACTTCTCTGTGTAATCTCAAGAAGAATTAAGCATTCTTAGTCTAAAAATTAAGGGTCTCTGGTGATATTTTCAGTCCTGCTTTTTTTTTTTTTAAATTAAGAATAAAGACATCTTAGTAAATCTATCAACATGCTATTTCAAAAACACACTAGTGCTTGCTAAACCTCTTAGCTGCTTTACGGCTGATATGTATCAATTATGCGCAATACAACAAAGTTCCAGCTTCAGCGTGCTCAATATAGCAAAAAATATTCAAAAAAATTCCTAGATTTCAACTTTAAACCGCTCTAAACAGAAAGGTATTTAAGCATAAAACGACAAAAATAAAGGCATTCCAAATGGAAACAAGTCTCTCAGAGTTGAAGATCATTTAGAGAAATTAACTTTATAGAATGAGTTAACTTAAAAGAAAAAAAAAGATACTTTTATCAGACTCATTTGTTCTTTAGCATCCAAAAAGATAAAGTGCCATTTATGCACAAGGCTATATATATATATCTTATTATAAAGTCAGCATTATGAGATTATTGTACTACAGCTGTAGAATTGTTTCCCCCCACCCCCTAAATTTAACATTTCCAGTGACACCAGTTTGCAGGTATTTCATTGCTGCTGGGAGGCAGCTGTGACAAAATGCTCTATTACATCTTTCTTCAAGTCCTGACTCCCAACCCCTAATAAGCTTCTCAATTGTATTTTACTACACACAAAGATTAAAATGCTTTTTACCCAACAAACCTAAATTTCTGATTGAACCCATGAATCAAACTGTAGGACTTTATTAGCTATTTATTACACACTTGAAAACCCTCAATGTTTAGGGGTCAGAATGTAAACGAACCAGCAAAATATTCTCTAGTAAAATTCCAAGGTGTAACTACTTTCTCCAACCAAGACAGTAATTCCTGTTTTAGCGAATGGCCAAGATTAACAGCATGCCGATATGCCAATGAATTTTTCAAAGCTATTTCCTGATAAGGTTTGCCTTCTTAAAACCTGAGCTACATCTCATTATGCTCATATACTGGTCTTTCAAAAAGTACTTAAAAGCCTGTACAAAACAATAATTCAATATATTCTCTTCTTAGGAGAGACAAAAGAATAAGGCACTCTGAAAACAGCAGTGCATAGTTTTAGCTAAAGTAGTTTTCCTCTCACAGTAATAGAAATTTGTTCTTACTCAGATGACATACTAAGTTCCATGCACACAGAATAAACTGTAAATTGACTACTGGCCCAAGCACAGTACTCAGCATTAATAAGGTGCCTAATAAACATAGACAAAAACAAGAAATTATGATTTATGTTGCCACGGAATAACTACAATGCGGGATTGGGCTTAACTAATTTAAGAAACTAGTAATTGTATCATATAATGCCCGCAATTAATCAAATATCAATTTCTATCATCCCTACAACTATGACAACACAAATTAAGAATGAGCCACAGCAGGGTTTACAAGATATAAATTGCAATACACTCCAAAACTGTTCTTTCCTCAGAACTAGAAGTATCCAAACAAAACGGCTTTAAGAAATCCAAGCAGATATAAATCATTATCCCCTCCACTAAGTATTATATTAACCAAGAAAATAAGTACACATTTTGTCATCTACTGAAGGTTTTAACTTACAGCAATGCAGTACTTCTTCGAATCCCTCGGGATAAGTAACTTCATCTTTACAGATATATAGATGTTTTGAATTTAAATAAACTTAAACATGAAGAGCTTACCGAACTCCACAATAAGTAATTTTGCTGCTTATTGACAATAGAAATCAAGAGGCTTTTCTGCAAAAAATAGTAGACTTAACTTCTTTACGCTTAAAAGATCCGGGGTTAAAAGGTTAGTCATGATATAATGAGTGAATGTTTCCTTTACTGGATCCAATAAGAGCTCTCCATTTGAGCACGGTTTAGGGCACAACAGCAAGCATACATAGTAGAGTTTTGGTTCTCTTCACCTTTTCGGTCTCTAAAATCCCAGCAACAGGATTACTACATCAGCACACTCGGTAAAGACCTAGATAGCTGTGCAGTCAGCCTTGAGCCAAAGCTTTAAAAGGAAAATCTAACGTGGGTGCCAGGGAGCTCGCAACAGGTGTTAACACCAGTAACCTCAGGGTGAGGCACGGAGACCCCTTTCCCCGACCTGTAGGTACCCAGCCCTTTTAGGGCAAGGACCTGGAAAAACACCCAGGACCCACACAGCTGCAGTTCAAACCCCGCGCCAGCTCCACCCATTTCTGGCCAGTCAGGCGGCGAGCTCCGCCGCGCACAGAGCGCCCTCCACCCGGCCTCCCGCTCGGCTCGCCGCCCCCACCCACGGGGCGCATTGTGTGGGCCCGGGCCCGCTCCCGCCCGCCTGCCAGCTCTCTACCCCCGCAGCAGGTCAGCGGCGGGCGGGGACGTGGCGGCCCGGCCCGGCCCGCGCACATGTCGTGCGATCCCAGGCGGCGGCCGGGGGCCTCCGCCTCCCGCGGGCCGGAAGCCGGTGGCCTCGGCGGCGTGAGCCCCACGCGGCGGCGCCCCCGGCCCAGGCATCAGGGCCGCGTTCGCCAGTCGCCCGGTAGGGGTAGCGGCGGCTTGCCCAGCGCGCAGACCAAGGGAGGAGGCCCGGCTCGGAGGGCGGGGGAGGGGCAGAGGCGGGGGCGACGGGAGCCCCCAGCCACCGGGAGCTGGGCCGCGGCGCGAGGCGAGCTGCGCTGGTGGCGGCCAGGCCTAGGAAAGGATACTTGTTGCACGGTTCTCTGGATGGTGGTGTCTGGGGACTGGGACTCCTTCAACAGCTGCAGGATTTGCTGAAGTCCTTGCTCGTCAGGTTTCCACTCATACTCCATCTTGGTTTGCTGCAAATAAAGCCAGACACAGGAAGAGACGGAGCAAATGTTACTCCTGGTGCACAGGCCCGGAGGCTTCCCGAGCGCAGCGGACCTGTTCTCCCCGTCACCACAACCCCGGCGATCCCCAGACGCCTTCGACCTGCCTGGGGTGCCCCGAAGGAAGTCTCAGACGGTGAAACCCGGTGGAACTGCTCTTGGCAGCCCGGCCGCCAACGTCTGCTGCTGTTGCTGCTGCCGCCGCGGCCGCCGAGCGCAAGGAGCCGACCAGACTGAGTCACCGCGAATTTGCAATCTGGCCCCAAGATCCGCTCACGGGAGCCCCCTGGGTCCTAGTGCTACGCAGTTTTCTCCAACCCAACCCATCTCTAATTCCATCAGGAAGATTACTACATACTGATTTAAGGGCTAATAAAAAGTCAAGCCCTTATCAAAACACCCGAGGAACACCTGGAGAGATCTGTTTTGGGTATATTATTTTACAAAATATGGTGAATTAACGCAAAATAACTGAAATAGGTTACAAAAAGTTGTTATTTTCCCTGACAGTTCACTAATAATTAGTGAGAAGCAATCAAAATGTTTACATTTCAGTTTGATATATAAAGCACTAAAAATATTTAGTCTAAAATATTGATGCAGTCACAACCCACACCTCGAAAACCATTAAATGCAACATTTGCAGAACTTGACTAAAAAAAATTGCATTCCTGCATAAACTTCAATTTTTGAACTCCTATTAAGTGAAATAACTTCCATCATGAAGTAACTACATTCACAAGTAAGGACTTTGGGTCGAAGGAAATACAAGAAAAATAATGTAATTTTACAATTGCATAGTGTTTAATTCCATTAGAGTATTTTCACATACTACATTTTCTCATTTGATTCTCATTACAACCTAGTGAGGTATTATTTGCCTCCATGTGGCAACTAAGGTGAAAAAATATCTGAGCAATCTACCACACTTAATCAGTGAAGACTAAGACACGAATATAGGTTTTTAAAGCCACTATGAGTTGCATCTGCTACAGTCAACTGAAGCTATCATCTCATTGAAATTTTCGTTAAAAGTAAATGCTTAAACAAAAACAACAAAATGTAAGTGCCAAGCATGACTTATTTGTAAAAACCAAACAGTTTGATAGAGGAGAGGAATTTTAACATGAAAAGTCCCTTACTAGTAGGGGTTTAAAAAAATGACTACCTTTTCACCTAATTAGTTTTTTCTTTCTTTTTTAAAATGTCTTTTCCTCTCTCCTTCACTCTTATTTTTCTGTTTAAAATCCTGTAATCTGACTTTGCTCACGAAGTTCTGATGACTTCATAAATAACCCAATCTAATGAACTGTTCTTAAACAAAAAACCCCAAAACAAAAACCATCACCATCTGGACATAAAATATATTAATACTGTAGTGTTTTTATTCTAGTCTTCATTCTATGTATTTTTATGCACATTATATTTTATAATAGGATTGTCCTTTTTCTTGCCTTCATGTATCATTAAATATTTATTGAAAATACTTCAATAAAAATGTTAATAGTATTCCATTGTACCACTATGCCATCATTTATTTTTATACACTTTTATTTGATACACTATAGACATAAAATTGTACAAATGATAGGTATATAATCCATAGATGGATTTTTACAAAGTGAACCCATCTGTGTAACCAATACCCACCTCAAGATAGAGATCATTGAGTATGAAGAGGTTTCTTTTGTGTCCAATCCCAGCCAGCAACCCTTCCCAGAGTAATCCCTAATATAATTTCTATCACTATAGATTTCTCCCCTTCCCTCTCTTAATTTCAGAAACTTTAAAAAAACTACAAATATTATAATAAATAAAACAACATGGTTGTGTAAGACAAGTTAATTCAATCCTATCTCCAGGCTCCCGAGAGGATCTGTTTTAATAGTTTGATGTGAACCTTTCTACATTCTAATCTCATATATATATTTTCCTCTTATTTTAGATCATCCTCCATACTACACTAATATTAACTCTACAACTTTTTTTACACATAATAAGACATGGCCTTAATTCCAGGCCAATACATGCAAATTTAACTCATCTTTTAATAGATGCACATTGGTCTTGAGAATGGATACAGCATAATTTTTTCCAACGATCTCCTGTTTGGCTTCCAGATTGCTTCTACTTTTTTGCTGCTACCAACAATCCAGTAAAAAAATTCTTGTACCAATGTCCCTACATAATAGTGGCAACCCGGTGGGGTTATTAGGCCAAAAAGTATGTGAATTTAAAAATTTTAAACAGTTATTACCAGATTACGTTCCAAAAAGTTATGCAATTCACACATGCCAACAATATGAATGTTTCCTGTATCTCCACCAGCACATTCTTTTAATTTTTATTACGCTAACCAATGACAATTTAATTTCCCCTGTTACTAGTGGGCGTGGGGAACCTAAAAGTCTGAGCCTTAGTAATATTAGAGTTGGAGCTGCTACAGGCATACCCTACCTGCTTAGGTGACATTCAGATAGCCCACTTAACCCCCTAACTGCCCTTTTAAACAAGAAACTAAAGCAAGGAACTAATAGCAGTCAAGTCTGAAAGGCATCTTCATTATCACACCCGTCCTGAGGATGGCTGCACCATAATATCAGGCCAATAGCATGCTTCCTTCTTTATTTCTATTGTCAAATAAATAGGGTTCTTTTTCTTTTCAAACAGCTTAGTATTAAGAACATTTAATTTGATCAGCCTCTTCTGACGGAATAGGTGTTTCCCCACACCTTATTCAAATTATCTGTAACAAGAGGCTCTCAAGAATATTTGATTCAGGCTGGGGGTCTCGGTGGCTCACGCCTGTAATCCCAGCACTTTGGGGGGTCGAGGTGGGTGGATCATGAGGTCAGGATATGGAGCCCATCTTGGACAACATGGTGAAACCCCATCTCTACTAAAAATACAAAAATTAGCCTGGTGTGGTAGCAGGCGTCTGTAGTCCCAGCTACTCAGCGGGTGGAGGCAGGAGAATCGCTTGAACCCAAGAGACTGAGGTTGCAGTGAGCCAAGATCGCACCACTGCACTCCAGCCTGGGTGACAGAGTGGGACTCCGTCTCAAAAAATATATATACATATATTTGATTCAGATAACTGCTTGATAAGAGATCTTAGGCCACTTTGAACTTTTCTGTCACATCTTTTTAAAAATTGTGATAAAATATACACACATAACATTTACCATTTTAAGTATACAGTTCAGTGGCATCCATCTCCAAAACTTACCATATTTTAAAAGCTATTAAAATAAGGAAAAATCTTATACCCCAGGGTAGCCAGACATTGCAAGGTTAATTAGATAACTCTGAAGTACTTCAAGTGAACCAAACACATCAGGATTATTATATGAGGTAGAAATCATTTATTTAAATGGTAAAATACATTTACATTAGTTAAATAGAATATCAATATTGGATTTTCTTATAAAATTTAAATATTACTTGGAGTATACTTTTTGCATGTTGAAGGCTCAGCTCTAAATGTCTCAAAAAAAGGAAGCAGTACTTCAAATTTTGCTCCCTTAGATCATACTCCATTAATATTAACTTCATAACTCATGCCTGCTTGGCCCATGACACTCAATGGTGACCAAAAAAAAAAAAAAAAAAAAAAAAAGGCATTTCAACAACCCAAAAGACAGTTATTTGAAAAACAAGATAGAAGATAGTGCCAGAAAAAAAATTGCCTGCAAGTGGTGAGTTACTGATACCATTTTGGAATTTCAGAAGACTAAAGCTTACTCATGAGTAAGTTTTTAACTTAAATTTACATTAAAATTTTGAATTTGCTACAGTTGAGAATCATGTGAGGTAAAGAAGCCAGACTGGCTGAAAAAAGTAAAAATATACAGCTTCTTCCTTGCTGGATAGTCTGTATAGTTTAAAAAGCAGACTGGAGATGTGGATTCAACTGACCTACATTTGAATTCTAGTTTTTCCACTTAGTAGCACGAAAAACTGGAAAAGTTAATTAATCTGAGTCTTAGTTTCCCAACTCTAAAATGGGAATATACTAATTCTGCATGTGGATCATAGGTACCTGGCACATAATACGTATAATTTGAAAAATAGGGCTTTCTAGCATCTGCAAGATAAAATCTAACTTCTTTTCATTGAAGAAATTTCTTCATGATCTGGTTCATCATCCTCAGGGACACTTTTATCTATGACTCAACCTCCAACTTCATGCTCCATCAAGTCTTTCTGCACCTCTCCTACTTTGGTAGCCTTTGCATAGGAATTTCCTGCTGAGAATGCCCTCTTTAAACCTAACCAACTGGCAAACTCCTTCTTACTCTTTAGACCTACCCTCATTCACTGATTTTCCAAATATTTATTGAGAGTCTTTCTTGGCACTATGATTGATACTGGATACTATTTCTCTTCTGTGTCATTATTCCAAGATCTCCCCACAAGACTAAAGTATATTTTTAATTACAGATCTATGGTTTATAGCTATTTCCATTTTAGAAACTGTCATATTGTATTATAATTATTTCTAGGTCAGTCCTGGCAATACATCACATGTTCCTTGAGAGTAGGGACAGTGTCTTTTCACTCTCTTTGCTTAGCAGAGTCTGATTCAATAAATACTTGTTGAATAAACACTATTGTTGCTATTAATTCAACTGAGTAAATATTAAGTTGAACAACTATCATGTGCTCAGTGAATTTTGGAGATTCAAAGATAAGTAAAATACAGTTTTTATCCCCACTAAGTTCTCATTTGGAGAGAGAGGAAGATGAGCTGTCAATGAATTAAGTATATGATAAAGTACAATAGGAAAAGAGAGAAAAGCAAATACATCACCAGGAGAGAGAGATGCATTCCCCCGCCCCCATCATCTAGTTCAATTAAAATTTTTTCCTTCTAATTTAAACTAAATTCAAAGTTAGATGTTTCTATCTTTATGTTGAATCACTATGATTGTGAGAAATGTTGCTATTAGTGACATCATTTCCCCAACTGGTGAACAACTCTTGGTAGAGATCCAAACAAACAAGGTACAATTGTCCTTCAATACTTCAATAACACAGTAGTTTTTTTGTGGAGACGGAGTCTAGCTCCGTCACCCAGGCTGGAATACACTGGTGTGATCCTGGTTCACTGCAACCTCTGCCTTCTGGGTTTAAGCAATTTATCCTGCCTCAGTCTCTGGAGTAGCTGGGATTATAGGTATGCACCACCATGCTTGGTTAATTTTTGTATTTTTAGTAGAGACAGGGTTTCACCATGTTGTCCAGGCTGGTCTGGAACTCCTGACCTCAAGTGATCCGCCCGCCTCAGCCTCCCAAAGTGCTGGGATTACACGCATGAACTACCATGCCCAGTCACAGTTTTTATTCCTAGAAAATTCAACATATATTAAAACTCTGCAAAAAGTTCCATGTGTATATGTAAAATTGAGTTAGGCTCTTGGCTCTGGTATCTATAAATAGATTTTTTACAGCTTTGTGAACTATCTAATGAGACATTTACAAATCATACAAAACTAGGACAATTCTTCATGGTGAACATCTAGCAACCCTCAGCACTACCCAGTAAATGACAAGAGTACCTCCCAGTTACTAGGATATCTCCAGAGAGTAGCACTGCCTCAGTGGAGAACGACTATGGTAGGGAAAGTACAAAGGGCTGTGAGGACATTACGTTAATCCAGTTAGGAGGTCAGGAAAGGACTTCCTTGAGAAAGTGACTTTTTATCAGAAATCTAACAGGAATTACCAAAAAGCAAAGGTGAGGCTAGGAGGACCTCATAGACTATGTTAGGAAGCTTGGACTATCTTAAGGATAATACAAAGCTTGTGAAAGGGGTTTTAAATTGATAAAAGACGTGATCAAACAAAAGTCTGGAGAAGGATTAATCCTCTTAGAAAACAAAAACGGGGAAGGTGAGGCTCATCTTTTGCCCTATAACTTCAATATTATGTCAATTTTTAGAATGTGTAACATTTTAATAATAAAGATAATTTTTAAAACCCATCAGTTTGCAATGAGGGCAGGAGGAGCCACAGGAAGACCTAACTGTCCAATCAGCATATAAAATGGAATTCCAGTTTGTTAGGGGAAGGGCAGTCATGTTTCATAGAGAGCCAAGATGTACCAATAACTCTGGTACTTAAGTATTGAAGACTTAAACACATGCAATATTTTGTTAGTAGTAGTGAGAGCTAATATTTTTTGAGTACCGAGCAGTGTTCTAAGCACTTATATATGTTAATTAATTTAATCTTAACAACTCCATAGTGGTACTCTATCAATTACATTTTACAAATATGTACATTAAGACAGAGAGAAGTTACTTGCCTCAGGCTGCTCAGCTAGTAAATGGCAAACCCAGCGAATCTGGCTCCAGTGTCCGGTCTGGAAGCCCTTGATAAACTGCCTTTCCAAAAGAAACATCAATCTCTATAAATTGGGAAACTACTCATAAATACAACCATTTGTATACTAAAGAACATATATTTTGATACCTTTGTGGTGAGGTAAAAGAGAAAAGTAAAATCATACTTCACCATCATAAAAGCTATAATAGATCTAAAAAAGCAGTAGTATGTATATAATATGACAATATAATAAAAGTGAGTAAATAGCATTGAGTAAATGAATTTAAAACATTCTAAATATAATCTTCAAAACACCCCTCTGCTGTAAGTAGGTAGCAAGTATTATTTTTATTTGACAAGCAGATAAATCAAAACAGCTTAAGAAATTTGCTGAATCATTTGCTGAATGTGAATCAGCTATGCAGACTTCCACAGAAAATGTCTCTTATACTGTTTTTTTTGCAGAAAAATGCTATTATGTGCAAGGACAAAAAAAATCAGATATCCAATGATCTAAAAAGAGCATGCAATTTAAAGAATATAATTATTTAATAAAACTTTTATGAGAAATGGAAACAAAGTTCAGGTGTGAAGGAAAAGAAGGAAAAGTTTACAGGCAGTTAATGAACAGTTTTAAAAAATGAGATTTTTAAAAAAATGTCAAACAATCAAAATGTTGACAAACTTGTTAAATTATAGCTATCAGTGGCACTAGAAAGTCCTTTAAGAGAGTCTATAATCAGAGGTTATGGATCAAGAAAGAAGGAAATGCAAAACTAACTGTTGAGCTTGTATTAATTGTGGAAATGAGCTCAACTAGATTAAAAGAGCAGGGACCATAATTCATGTTACATAGTGCCGGGCACATGGGTTTTAATCATCTTTGATTGACTGATGGGTAAATCATCTAGTTTACCACTTGAAAAAATTAGGCTAAGAAGTTAAAATTTTAACTTTCTGGCATTACAAAGTTATTGTCATCTAAGAGCTGAGATAACAGAACACAGAAAATGGAAAATAGGTACTAAGGAAAGTTTGAATAAATGTGTTCTTAAGTTGCCTTTTCTGGAAGAACTTTAAAGATGACTAGATATGCCTACCAAATGCTAATTAAAGTTTACAAATAAGCATTAAAAAAAAGTGTGGCATCAAAGTGAGTGATAAGAAGGAAAGCTTGATCTCAAAATTCAACCCAATCTATAACCAGACGCTTCCTATACTTTAGCCAATTCAATATTCACAACAACACCATGAGGTAGATGTTAACTCCATTTTATATTAACCAAGGTTCAGAGAGGTTAAGTAGCTTGCCCAGCTAGTATGTGGCAGAGTAGGCATTCAAAACCAAACCTGTGTGATTCCAAAGTCTGAACTGTGCCTACTCATAACAACTACCCTGTTATCATTGATGGGCTCTTCCATGTGCCAGTTATTATGTTAAATTCTTTAAATACATGATCTCATTTAATTCCATGAATATGTACTATGATTATCTCCATTTTACAGAAGAGGAACAGGCTTAAGAGAACTTAAGCAATGTGCTGAAGGTCATACAGACAGTAATGAACAAAGCCAGAACTCAAGCCCTGAAGCACCCAACTCCAGAGCCCATGCACTGAACTACTCTGTCATATTATTCTTGTTCTGCCACCCCACAAACATGTGACTAACCCTTAGAGAACTTAACAGCAAGCAGACTTTAATGGTCTGCATTATACTTCTCTTTCCCTTTCTATTCCATGCATCACCAATAATTCAACAGTTCTCTTGATGAATGTCTATTTCAGGTCAATCACTTCCAATATGATAACTGTACCTTGCTTTTCAGAGAACAAGTTTTTCATTTTTAATGAAAACAAAAAGCTGACAGGAGTAATACCTCCCATATATTTAACTTTTGGTTATCTCATTGTCACCCTCAAAACACCAACTCCCTGTTGAGTTCTAAAATAGATTTAACCTTATGGTTGGTCTCACTCTCCATGTATATTTAAGCAACTTAAATCATGGTTCTTAACCCTGACTGCACATTATAATTACTGGGAACTTATAGCCTGTTGAGAACCATTATATCAAATCAATATATCTGCTCCTGGCAACTTCCATTATTTCTTATTCTAATGAGCAGTGTTGTTCTAGTTGTACCAGAAATGACAGAAAACAGAAAAAGAGGAACAGAATGCAGACTGCACCAATTAATATGGGAAACATTACTAATCACTAAAAAAGTCTTTAATGGAAACCAAAACATAAGAACATATTGTTTAAAGTTACATAATAATTTGTACTTCATAGTAAGGACTATTAAGTACATGTTTATTTGCTTTGTAAATTAACAGTGACAGAGAAGGGGAAGAAGTTCCACTTATTTTTTTTTTTAGACGGAGCCTCCATTGTTGCCAGGCAGAAAGGCAGTGGTGCATTCTCAGCTCACTGCAACCTATGCCTCCCGGATTCAAGCGATTCTCCTACCTTAGCCTCCTGAGTAGCTGGGACTACAGGCATGTGCTACCACTCCTGGCTAATTTTTGTATATTTTTTAGTAGACATGGGGTTTCACCATGTTGGTAAGGATGGTCTGGATCTCTTGACCTTTTGATCTACCCACCTTAGCCTCCCACAGTGCTGGGATTACAGGGGTGAGCCCCTGCGCCCAGCCAGAAGTTCCACTTAAGTTCTAAGACAGAAACGGGAACTTGGGAAAAGTAAATTTTGGGGGAAGTAAGTTTATCTCCAGTAAATAATAACAATGCACACTAGAAAATTATGATCCTTAACTGGCAAAATATGATTTAAATTTGTATATCAAATCAACTCATCTTACGAATGATAACTACATCTTTCTTCACATGGCAATATTAAGTCATTCAGAAAAATAAACTCTTCTAAATAAGCCCACACATTAAAAACCAATTAATCAAAATAATTAGGTCCCTGATTCTTTTAGTATTACAGAACTCATTAATGTGCTTTACTAGGGGTTGTCCCACTGCTACATTCAACTGGAGAGTTAGTTTTTAAGTAGTTCAATGGACTACTGTCACTGTCTATTGTTAATCCTACTCCAATAGTTTTCATTTCTGTGACACAGATTTAACAACAACAACAAAAACTTTTTAAAAGTCTTCTTTAAGTATTATAACATGATTGTAAATTTCCTTTCAGAACATTGGCTTATCATTGCCAAGTGGTTTTAAGTAAACACAGTGCTTAATAAGTTTCAAAGTACTTTCATATTTTACCTCATTTGATTTTAAAAACTACCCTGTGTTGAGGAAACCATCTCAGTGATATTAAGTCACTTGCCAAAAATCACTCAGCTAGTAATTGTTAAGAATTGGGTTGGAATGAATGTCTATTTCTGGTCCAATGTTTCTACTACTCCAAACTATTCCTTTAATTCATATTTCATTAAATAGGTAAGTATAATCAATTAAAAGAATAGATTGTCTTAAAGTAACACTGCTCTACACTGATTATACATCTGCTGATTTATATGATGATATGCATAAAAGATAGAGACAAGCTGTAGTACTCTAGCAAGTACTCTTGGTAAAATAATGGCACTGAATGACAAAATATGAGCACCAGGCAAGTTACTAATTATAGCTATATTTACTGAATTTAAGGAGCTTGTAAAAAAAGCTATGATGCAAATAGCTAAATATTTTCCTGTGAAACACATCTGAAATTATAAGTCAATAAAAGGTATGATTAAATACTTTAGAATCCACTTTACATAATAAATTATAAGTCAATAAAAGGTATGATTAAATACTTTAGAATCCACTTTACATAATAATAAAGTGAGACATACCTATACAGTTGATAGGAAGCTGAGCTGATAATTAAAAAAGAATTAGCACATTGGGATAACCATTATAGGTCATTTTGATACTACGAGTATATTGTTATATTGGTATTAGAATGCTCCTGAAGTTCTGAAGGGAGAGGGCTCCAGAAATGTCTTATTCATGTCCAAAACTAACCTTAAGTATAGTATTTCACATTTTCAATCGTATGCAGAAAAAGGAACATAGCACTGTGTTTATTGGCAAGGGCTGAATGAGAGAAGGATCAGAGCAATTCAGACAGCAAAATAAAAAGGTTAAAAAAAAGTTAAATGGTTAGTAGGCTGATTAACATTAGCTTTTACCTAACTGTTCATTTCTTCATGGAAATCTCACACACAACAGGGGCATATATTAGTCATATTTCAGTTATGAAAAGATAGATATAGCAGAAAAAACTTTTGAAAGGGAATCGATTTTTACAAGTTTAGTTCCTGAAATGAATCTTGTTCCACATTACTTGTTGCTGATAAGCAACAAGATGGAGTAGAGGAAGCATGAGTTCTGGAGTCATACACTCATTGGCTCAAATCCCAGTTTTGTTAATTATTGACATTGTCTTTTTAACGAAAATTGCCCAATCTTTTGAGCCACAGTTTAGTCATCTGTGAAATGTGGTTGATGAGAAGATTAAATGAGAATGTAAAGTGCCACAACAGTCAGTACTTAATGTTTGTTCCCTGCACACTACACTCACAACTAAAATTGTCATTAAGATCCAGGTTTACTGATGGCAGTTTGTACCATCAGATAACAGTAAGATGAAGATTTCTTAGATGATTTCTATATGATTCAAAGAATATGCATCAAAGTGGGCTGTTTAACTTGTCATTTAAATGAAGTGATGCTATGGTTTGGATGTTTATATCCCTCCAAAATTCATATTGAAACTTAATCCCAAATTTGATAGTATTAAGAGGCGAGGACTTTGGGAGGTGACTGTCATTGTCATGAGGGCTTTGTCCTCATGAATGGAATTAATGCCCTTATAAAAGGGCTTGATGGACTCAATTTGGTCCTTCTGCTCCCCTTCAACCATGTGAGAAAATAGTGTTTTTCCCTTCTTCCATGTGAGGATGCTGCAAGGTGTCACTTAGGAAGCAGAGAGCAAAATTTCATGAGGCACCTGATTCACTGGTGCCTTAAACTTGAATGTCCCAGCCTCCATAAGTATGAGAAATATATTTATATTACTTATAAATTACCCAATCTAAAATATTTTGCTATAGCATAGGAATGGACTAAGACAGAAATTGGCACTAAGAAGTCGGATGCTACTATAAGAACTATCTAAAAATGTGGAAGTGGCTTTGCAATTGGGTAATGGGTAGAGGCTGGATGGTAAAGGACTATTCTAGTAAGGGCTTAGAAGAGGAGAGCTGCATGACATGTCTCAATCCTCTTAGAGATTTCTCAAGTGGTCCTGTCTGTATTGGTAGAAATACAGAGAGTAAAGGCGATTCTGATGAGGTCTCTTAGACAGATATGAGGAATATGTTATTAGAAACTGGAGGAAAGGCCATTCTTGTTGCAAAGGGGCAAAGAACTTTGCTGAATTGTGTTCATGTCCTAGTGTTTTGTGGAAGGCAGAACTTAAGAGTGATGAAATAGGATATTTGGCAAAGTGTTCAAGGTGTGGCATGGTTTCTTTTGAGTGCTTATAAGATGCAGGAAGAGAGAAACAAATTAAAGATGGAATTTAAAGGAAAGCAGAACTTAACGATTTGAAAAATTCTCAACCTGTTTGATAAGGAGATTAGTATGGAAAGAAAAAAGCTAGGTGCTATTCATCAAGACAGTGGATGAATGATCCAAAAGGCATTTCAGAGATGGCTGTGACTAACTTGTCTATTATAAACCCAGAATGCCAGTGCCTTGGGAACAGAATGATTTCAAGGCTACGCTACACACATTATAGTGCAGCACTCTGGGTACCTTAGCTGTGGCTCAACCAAACCCAGGTGCAGCTCAGACCACCCCTCCAGAGGGTATAGGTGGTAAACCTTGGTAGTGTCTACATGATGCTAACACTGCAGGTGCACAGAATACACAAGCTGTGGGTGCACTGTTACCTCACCTAGATTTCAAAGAATACCCTGAAAAACACTGGGGCTCAGGCAGAGCACCACCACAGAATGGGGCCACTGCAGAGTCCCCACTAGGGCACTGCCTAGTGGGAGTCGGGATACAGCAGAGAGCCTACACAAAGGAAATACCTAATGGAGCTTAGACTAGCACTGGCGTACAATTCCAGCTTGGGAGAATCACAGGCAGTGGACTCTAACTCATGAGAGCTGTAGCGTAGGCTGTGCCCAGTAAAGCCATGGGGTCAGGGTGACCTGGAGCCTTGGAAGCCCAACCCCTACCCAACTGTATCTGGAAGGCAACACATAAAAGTCAAAGATTATTCTGGAGGCTTAAGATTTAACCTTGGTTGCTTTGTTGGTTCTTGGACTTACTTGGTTTTGCAGGTTCATAGCTGGATAGCAATTTGCCTCAAGATGAATCATACTTTGAGCCTCATCCATACCTGATTTAGATGAGATTCTGGACTACACACTTTTGAATTAATGCTGGAATGAGTTAAGACTTCTGGGGCTATTGGGATAGAATAAATGTATTGGGATTGAATAATGTATTTTGATAGAAGCACATGAATTTTGGGGGGCTAGGGGCAGAATGCTATGGTTTGAACGTCTATGTCCTTCCAAAATTCATTTTAAAACTTAATCCTCAATGCAGCACTATTAACAGGTGGGGCTATAGGAAGTGATTAGGTCATAAGAGTTATGTCCTCATGAATGGGATTAATACCCTTACTCTTATCAAATGGCTTAAGGGAGCCTGTTTGGCCTTTCTGCTCCCCTTCCACCATGTGAGGGCACAGTGTTCATCCCTTCATCAATGTGCAGATGCAGCAAGAAGATGCCATTTATGAAGCAGAGAGTAAGCCTTCACTAGACATCAAATGAGCTGGACTTCCCAGCCTGTGTAGTATCATAAGAAATACATTTTTATTATTGTATAAATTACCCAGTACAAGGTATTTTGCAACAGGAACAGACTAAGGCAGGTGATAACAGAAATACTGGAAGAATAAGAATAAATAAAAAAATGGAAATCAAGTAGTAGACATTAAAGCAGATATGAATTTAATCAGTACAAAAACCAAGAATAGTCACATGTCAGTTAAGGACAGGGATACGGTCTGAGAAATGCATTGTTAGGCAATTTCCTCGTTGTAGAAACATCATAGAGCACACTTATACAAACCTAGATGGTCTAGCCTACTATACACCTAGGCTATATGATATAGCCTATGGCTCCTAGGCTACAAACCTGTATAGCACGTTGCTGTACTGAATACTGTAGGCAATGGTAACACAATGGTATTTGTGCATGTACACTTATGTAAATATACAAAAGGTAGAATAAAAAGAGCATAAAAAGATAAAAAGCATAAAAATAAAAACTAAAGCACAAAAAGCATAAAAGACAAAAAAAAAATGGTTTATCAGTATAGTGCACTTACAGGACCAGAAGTTGCTCTGGGTGAGTTGGAGAGTGAGTAGTGAGTGAAGGCCAACACCTAGGACAATACTGTATACTACTGTAATTAAATAACATTTTCATTCCTCAATAATAAATTACCCTTAGTTGTTTAGCTGTTACTGTAACTTTTTACTTTATGAACTTTAGATTTTTAAAAAAATTTGGCTGGGCATGATGGCTCACGCCTGTAATCCCAGCCCTTTGAGAGGCCCAGTTGGGCGGATCACAAGGTCAGGAGTCTGAGACCAGGTTGGCCAATATGGTAGAACCCCGTCTCTACTGATAATACAAAAATTAGCTGGACGTGGTGTCACGCACCTGTAGTCCCAGCTAGTTGGGAAGCTGAGGCAGAAGAACTGCTTGAACCCCGGAGCAGAAGTTGCAGTTACAGACCACGCCACTGTACTCCAGCCTGGGTGACAGATCAAGATTCCATCTCAAAAAAAATTTTTTTTTACTCTTTTAATACTCAGCTCATAACACAAACACATTGTACAGCTATACAAAAATATCTTCTCTTTATATCCTTATTCTATAAGCTTTTTATATTAATTTTTATTTTACTTTTTAAACTTTTTTGTTAAAAACGAAGACACGAATACACACATTGGCCTAGGCCTGCACAGGGTCAGTGTCATCAATGTCACTGTCTTCCATCTCTATATCCTGTCCCACTGGAAGGTCTTCAGAGGCAATAACAAGCATGGAGCTGTCATCTCCATGATAACAACGCCTTCTTCTGGAATACCTCCTGAAGGACCTGGCTGAGACAGTTTTACAACTAACTTTTTAAAAAATAAGTAGAAGTACACTCTAAAATAACAATAACAAACGTAGTAAATACATGAGCCAATAATAGTTATTTACTATCATTATCAAGTATTATGTATTGTGCATAATCATATGTGCTATATTTTTATATAACTGGCAGTGCAGTAGTATACAGCAGTTATGTACACTAGAACCACCACAGACATATGAGTAATGCATTGTACTACAACATCATTAGGCAATAGAGGCTTTTCAGCCCTATTATAATCTTATGCGACCACCATTGTATATGTAGTCCATCATTCACTGAAATGCATGAGTGTAGTTGATGAAGGGTGACCCTCATATGCAAAGAGATAAGACAAGAAAATTCTATAGAGACGGTTCAAAAATGGGAAAAAATCAGTAAGAAATAATGTCATATGATAGACTACCATACAACTAAAAATTTAGTACAAAAAACAACAGCATATATTCTGTAAGTGTTTGAGCGTATTTTTCTGTTACTGTGATAAAGAAATATTGAGACTCAACCAAAATTAATGGGACATACAAAAATTCATAAGTATAAAAAATAGAATGAAATGTGAGACGGGAAGGAAATCTGAAATTACACTTAACACAGAATATAATGTTAATCTACTGTACATATTAAGAAAGTGTTTGGTTTATAAGCATAGACCCTTAAAACTGAATCTTAGGTTAAAAAGCTTATTTTAGTCTTACGAATAGATATTAAGTTATTGGCCAATTGAATACCATGTCTTTTTCACCATCCATTCCCCTCAACCCACAAAATAAAAATTTATCAACTTAAACTGTAATTAGAAAATGGCAATCGTAGCATCTAATCTTCAGAATGAAATGAGCATTAGACAACATCTATCCAATCCTCTTATTTTAAAAATGGGGAAATCAAGGCCAGAAATCAATATTACAAATTAAGAGGGGCTGTGTGTGGTGGCTCATGCCTGTAATCACAGCACTTAGGGAGGCAGAGGTGGAAGGACTCCCTAAAATGTTCAACTTCTTCCACTTAAAGCAAAAACATCTTGAGGCTAGTTTGTCGCAACATATAATATTATATAATTATGCAATATATATAATCATGAGGTATATATTTGAATTTTTATCTAATACTGCTATCCTGATTAAGCTCTTTTCTTTTTTTTTGAGACGACGTCTTGCTCTGTCACCCAGGCTAGGGTGCAATGGCGCAATCTCAGCTCACTGGAAGCTCCACCTCCCAGGTTCAGGTGATTCTCCTGTCTCAGCCTCCCAAGTAGCTGGGATTATAGGCATGCACCAGGACGCCCAGCTAATTTTGTATTTTTGGTAGAGATGGGGTTTTTCTATGTTGGTGAAGCTGGTCTCGACTTCAGATGATCTACCTGCCTTGACCTCCCAAAGTGCTGGGATTACAGGCATGAGCCACCGCACCCGACCTAAGTTCTCTTATTTTCAAGAGGGGAATAACTCATTTGGCTTTTCTAGGAGAGAAGAGTAGGTTTATTTTAAGTCATTCATGGATTAGAAATATAAGGTCAGGATGTGCAGGGTGGCTCACTCCTGTAATCCCAACATTTTGGGAGGCTGAGGTGGGTGGATCACCTGAGGTCAGGAGTTCAAGACCAGTCTGGCCGTATAGTGAAACCCCATCTTTACAAAAAAAAAAAAAAAAAATCAAAAAAACAAAACAAAAAAATTAGCTGGCTGTGGTGGTGGGCGCTTGTAATCCCAGCTACTCAGTAGGCTGAGGCAAGAGAATTGCTTAAACCTGGGAAGTGGAGGTTGCAGTGAGCCGAGATCTCGCCATTGCACTCCAGTCTGGGCGACAAGAGCAAAACTCCATCATAAAGGGAGAAAGAGAGAGAGAGAGAGAGATAGAGAGAGACAGGGAGAGACAGAGAGAGAGAGAGAGGGCGAGAGAGAGAGAGAGAGACAGCTATCAGGAAGCAAGACAGTTTTTAGCAGTAGGGAGTTCTCTAGGAACTGCAGGGTTGGTACAGTAAAGGCTGATGACTGCCATGGGAATTAATTTCCTTAGGTTTGAACACCAATATATATCTGAGAGCTGACATGCAAGTTTCTGAAAGGTATGGAGTCTAATGAATATACCCAGATGGGTGGAAAGTAAACTGAGTGGGAAGAGTAGAGAAAACCCAGAATAAAGTCATCTGCCAGTTCAGGTGTACACCTCTTTATGTACAACAGAATTCTTTCCCCATCTACTTCTATCCCTCTCCTCTCCTCTCTATCCCTATCTTTTCCAAATTACATTATTTTGTTTCTGAGCACTGACAATCGCTGTCACTGATGCCATTAAGGGAAAAAACCACCTCACAATATTCATTTTACTAACACTTTACACCAGGAGAGATGTAGGGACAGTGGCAATTTACTCTCCCTATGATGCTAGCATTCAGGTGGTACCTGATTCTCCAGACTCATACACTCCATATCTCAAAGGAGCTACAACCTCTCTTAGGCATTTCTAGGAGGTACCACTGTTCACAAATGTTAGATAAATAAATTTTTTATTTGAACAAGTATAGAAGGGAGCTCCTAAAATATTCCAACAAGAAAGCAATATATTAGTAACTTTTCTGGGAAGTTAATTTAGAACCAATAGTCGCACATGAAAGAAAATTCACAGGAGGAAATACAACATTAAACAAACATGAGAAAATGCTGAACCTTACTAGTAATCAAATAAATGTAATAATGAGGTCATGGTTTTAGTCCAATTAGCAAAGATAGTTTTAGAATGATAATATCCTATGCTGATGAGGATATGATGAATCAACTTTAACAAATTACTGATGGTAGTGTAAAACTAACATGACCTGTAAGAAACAACTCAACAATCTATATCGAGCCATATACATTTTTATACACTTTGTCCTCATGGTTACACTTCTGAGCCTGTATCCTAAGAATCCTCAATACACAAAACAGAGTATTTTCTCAAAGATTTATCTCAGGGTTATTTCTAATATCAACAATAAATACATGGCAAATAATATGACATTCAACTGATGGGGGTATTAGTAATCATCAAAAAAAGGTTAATTTCTGTAATGACATAAAAAGTATTTATGCTTAAAAAGTGAGAAAAAAAGATAAAATGCTTAAGTTATGGTACTTAAAGGGTTAAGTTTTAGTTACCTAGAAAATTAATGCACTTAGAGTAACTTTTTCCTAGATTAAGCCATTAAAACAAGTAGATATACTATGAAGATAATATTGTAAACAAAAGCATCTTCATAGTAACAAAAAAAAAATGGATTCAACTTTTGTAAAGCTCAAGCATTATACCAGAAAAGTTGTTTTATAATCCAGGAGACCTAGTCTCAGAGAAAGGCTTCCCTGAATATTAGAGAATAGAAGTTTTATTTAAATAATAGGAGTTATTACAAATTATACACTTGTGATTACTGTTCTAATACCTTATGTATACAAAATATTTTTTAATGTTAATAAGAAATTAATATTGACATTTAAATGCTATAAAATATTAAGTAAAAAATACAGAAACAGTAATAGTATACAATTTAAAAGAATAAATCCAAAATTTTATTTTATATCAAAAGAAATAATGCAAGCATCTTTCACCAATTTCCTAATTTTTCTTTTTTTTTTTTTGAGACGGAGTTTCACTCATGTTACCCAGGCTGGAGTGCAATGGCGCGATCTCGGCTCACCGCAACCTCCGCCTCCTGGGTTCAGGCAATTCTCCTGCCTCAGCCTCCTGAGTAGCTGGGATTACAGGCACGCACCACCATGCCTAGCTAATTTTTTGTATTTTTAGTAGAGACGGGGTTTCACCATGTTGACCAGGATGGTCTCGATCTCTTGACCTCGTGATCCACCCGCCTCGGCCTCCCACAGTGCTGGGATTACAGGCTTGAGCCACCGTGCCCGGCTAATTTCCTAATTTTTCAAATGCCGATATAAAATTCTGGAAATGTAAGAAAAAATAAATAGCTCAAACAATATGTTGAAGCAGAAGAATTAAGGAAAAAACCCTACTAAATATGTAAAAGCCAAAAGCAAATGAAAATGAATTTTAGCTTAGAAAAGAGGGCCTATATTCTTCTACAATGGTTGACATTTCTGTAGAAATAAGTTCTACAGACTTTCTCAATAATCTCAACTAAAATATGTTAAGTGAAAAACTAATTCATGAGAAAATCTCTACTGCAAAAATAAATAAATATAAGGTACTCATGTTAGAAATATCAATAGATTCTTCTTAATACATTTTTCTGCCTAAGAAAGCTAATTTAGTAAGTAAGCAGGGATGGAAAGAACCTGAATGGTTGCAAATATCTTGACTAATAAGGCAATGGAATAATTCTGTATGCCTGTTTGGTCTTTGAGGTAGATACCATTCATGACTATACACTTACAACTGGTAGACCTAAGAGTCTAATTAAGCCGATTCTTAGAAAAGAACATAAATTCATTTATTATAAACTCTCACATCCTGGAGTAGGGTTCAGAGACACAAAAAGAAAATCTGTCTTGAGTCACATGAGATAATACCTCAACTAAAAAAATAATTTCATGTAGGAACTGATCCATATTATTTACAGCTAATAAAAATACATAATCTCCAGTTAACTCTTGGTCATACATTCTTACAAGCATACTGTGCATCTTCTAGAAGGAAGGAACTCCAGCCATTAAATCAAAAGCCAACATTTCTTAAGTGCTTGTATGTGTAGGATATCACAGCTGGAAATTACCAATATGATAATAAAACATCTGAAATGAGAGGATGAACTCAGAAATTCCTAAGATTTCTTATTAATTTAAATTGTTTATTAAATTCGATAATTCAATATGTGGGTAGGCATTTGATGAATTTGCTCAAAAACATTCAAGGTGTTCAGGAGTTTGTATTTCCCAGAATCAGAATACGACAATTTTATCTAAAATTACAATTTTGCCCTAGCCGCTGAGCGATTTAAACTCTACGGGAATCACACTCCAGTGAGAGTATGTGTTTTCTGCTTTACAAACAAAAATTGCCTGCCATGTACCTAACGAAAGTCTCCAGCCCATTAGGATGTAAAGTTAAAACAAAGCTAGAATTTTTATTAGTAGCTTATCCTTTTTATGTTTCATCCTTTTATTTCTCTACTGACTCTTGAGCTTTGCCATCAAATTCCTACATTAAATATTAAACTACCATACCACTCTCTTGATTCAGAGCTATTATCTATGCTAAAGCCAGACTCCAGAAAAATCTCCTACCTTTACAAGCCCTTTATGGTTTCATTGTTTCTTATTTGGGCAGGGGTATCAGACCAAGGGAGGGATGATGCAGACACTTAAACTCACAGCCACAGACTGTCTAGAGCTAACAGCCCAGGATAACTGCAGGGATTTAGGACCAACTGCCTTCCTCCAAGGGTCTTTAAGTCTTCAGTGCCAAGAAGAGCCAAACTAACATCAGAAACAAAGAAGGGGCATCAGGAATCTGGGGCTCTAGTCTCAATTCTCTGCATTAAGAACAGCAAGCTGGGCAATCCTACACCAATCACATACTCTCATTTGGTTTATTTCCTCACCTATAAAGCAACTAAAGACCATGTTCCCTTCAGTTTCCAGAAGTAAAACATTTAGATGACTATAAATAATGAATCTAGTCATAATTCACATGCAAAAGCTGGCATTACTTCTTATACTGGCTACTGAAATTCTCCAAGCCACTCCTGTCCTTAAGGGAAACTTGTATTCAACTCAATTGTTCAAGAGTTCTGGGTCTAAGTTACCTAAGTGAAAGCTACATGTCACTTGATTCTTTCAGCAAATACTTGGGCTCCTGTGAAAGAGCACTGTACTGTGGTAGCCTTAGATGACTTCTGCAAGAAGTCATATTCAATAGCAGGAACAATCTTTGGTTGAAAATGTCAGAGACAAATTTTCATCATAACGTGTGCTTCTGTCCAACAGAAGTCTTTACTCGTTACACCTCAAAACTGCGTAACAGAAAACTGTGTTCATCACTGAACCAAAAACCCAGTGGAGCATTCTAATGCCTATTCTGAAGCACTGTGCTTCCAATGTTTCACTCTTTAATGTTCTTTTCCTAAATTAAGTCTCACAATATTTTCAAATAAAGGTTTGACATGCAGCATTTTAAGAGCTGAAAAAAACTCTCTGAAAAACTCTTAAACCATGTCCATATTCTACTACCAACTCAACCCTATCACAAAAGAATCCAAGTTGTTTTACCTTTCTAAACAATCAGTACCAATAACTCTGAAAACACATCATTTATGCCTAAGTCTGATAAATTTACATATAAAGTTTAAGAATCTTCACTTTTCTTGCTCTTCCTTCTGTCCTAATGTTTATCAGGATGAGGTACTAAATTGATCTACCATTATAAAGAGTTATAATACACATCAAGAAATTTTAAAATTACCCTTTTGAAATAATGATCATTGCAAATACCTCTCTGTCTGAAAAGACATGACAACAAATATAACATAAAACCCTAGACCAGATCAGGTAATGGCAGAAAAAAAACGCTACAAAAGATGTTGCTGGGACAACTGGCAAAATTGTACTGTGGACTCTAAAAAATAAAATTTCCTGAATTTAGTCACTGTATGCAGCAGTTTCATAAGAGAATACCCTGGCTCTCAGGATATGCACATTAAAGTATTAATGGCTAAAGAGGCACAGATGTATGCAGGCTACTCTCAAATGTTCAAAAAAATGTGCGTGAGTGCGTGCGTGCGTGTGTGTGTGTGTAGAGAGAGACAGCGAAGCAAACAAATGTAGCAAAATGTTAAAAATTGGTGAATCCAGGTAAATATGGGAGTCTTCTGAATTATTTGTACTACCTTTCTGTAAGTTCAAAATTAATTTAAAATAATATCTTTAAAAACCAGCTTAGACTCTGTTCATCCCCCACAACTAAATTTCTCCACTCCCCTCTGTTCACAAAAACATCTCACAAGTTGTAAATAGTCACTGTCTCCCGTTGTACTCCACTCCACTGAGAGATTTCCATGGTGCCAAACCCAGCAATTTCTTCCTGGCCTTATCTTAATTTCTTCACAGTGCTGAATGCAGGTTACCACTCTTTCACCTCTTATGGCACCACATCTCACTGGTTTTCCTCATATCTCACTGGCTACTTTTTGTCTCCTTTGTTGGTTCCCCTCAACATCCTAGATCCCCTTCTATTCTCTATCTATATAATCTCATCAGTCTGCAACATTAAAAGCACCTTGAATTCCAGACTCAAGTATCCAACATCTGATAAGACATATCTACTTGTTTGTCAAATGGGCATCTCAAACTGCTGGTTGAAACAAAACTCTTTTTTATTTTTTAAGGCAGAGTTTCCCTCTGTTGCCCAGCTGGAGTACAGTGGCATGACCACAGATCACTGCAACCTTGACCTCCCAGGCTCAAGTAATGCTCTCACCTCAGCATCCTGGGTAGCTGGAACTACAGGTACACATCACCAAGCCCAGCTAATTTTTAAAATTTTTTGTGGAGACAGGGTCTCCTTATGTTGCCTAGGCTTGAAACAAAACTCTTGATTCTCTTCTCCATCCCATTCCAATCTGCTCCTCTTCCAGTTGCCTAATATCACTAAATACCAGTAGTTTTCACCAAGTTGTTCAGGCCAGTTATGTAGATCAGAAGCAATTATTCTTATTTCCCTTGATTTCCTTCATATCTCAAGGCTCTTAAAATACATAATCAAAATATAGTCTGGTCTGAATTGACCACTTCTCACCCTCTTTGCTGTCCACCCTAGTCCATGGTCTAGGCAGATCTGCTCGCCTCCTCTTTTGTTCCCTCATAACCCATTCTCTGTGACAAAGCAGCAAAAATTATCTTATTAAATCTGTAATTAAATCATGTCTTCCCCCGCTCAAATCTTCCAGTGGTTTCCTATCACACAGAAAACCTTTCATCCTCATCACAGCCTACAAAGCTGTATCTAACCTGGGTGCCTGCTTATCTCTGAACTTATCTCCTGACAGTCTCTGTCCCCGTTTCACTATGTTCATCACACTGGTTATTTTACAGTCCGCAGATCACACTAAGCTTGTTCCCACCTAAGAGGCTTTACTTTTGCATGCTCTTTCCCCCATATTCACATTGCTCACTCCTTCCTGTCTTTTAGATTGACTGCTGGCCAAATAACACATATAAGAAAGGCAATGTCCTCTTTCCTCTTCATCCTTTACTTTCCATTTCCTCTCATTACTTTATTTTCTTATTATATATTTTCTTGTTGCTTCATTAAAAAAATCTTAAGGTGAAACATTGACATGTGACTGTTTCTCATTGATAAACAAAAGAAAAGCAAATAATATATATGAAATTCAAGCTCCCTTCAACTATTGCCCTTAATCTTGGTCCCCTCTCCAGAAGTAATTTAGTATTCATTTGATTATGCATACTTGTAGAGCTCTTCTGTATGAAATTAAATATTATATCTACAGATACTGTAGAAACAAAAAAATTATACCTGTTCTATAACGAACTTCAAAATACACCTTATCTTTCCTAGTCATTATATATAGATTTTGTTACTTATTGCAATGTATAGAGCTATTGGTGAACACTTAACATAATTACCATTTAGGTTCTGTATCTGTATCTTTCTGCAGATACAACAAAAAATAAAACAAAGACCTTGTCCTCTTAGAGCTTGTATTCTTGCAGGAGGAGGAGGAGGACAATAAACAGAATAAAATATATAGTGTAAACTTATTTTGAAAAGGGCCAGAGAGTAAATATTTTTGGCTTTGCAGGTCACATATATGTGTCCTGTATTTTTTTGCTTTGTTTTACAACCCTTTAAAAATGTAAAAATCATTCTTAGCTAATAGGATGTACAAAAACAGGCCAGAAGCTATTGGAGCTGTGGCTTGCTGACCCCTGATATAGTATGTTAGAAGGAGGTATGTTCTACGTGTTAAAAAAAAAAAAAAAAAAAAAAAAAAAAGAATCCAGGATAAGAGGGGGTGGGGGAAGGGCAGGATAGAATATAGTATTAAATAGGGTGTTCATAGAAGGTAAGATCTGAGCAAAGACTTGGAGGTAAGGCCCTTGAGCCAAGCAGACATGTGGAAGAAGCACATTTCAGAGAATGGAGCCAGGTAAAGCAAGGTTCCTAAAGTAGGAACGGGACAGATACAACAAGGAAGCCAGTGAGCAAGGGGAGGACAGTGCTAACAGTAAATGAGGTCAGGAAGGTAAGGAGAAAGTGGAGTGGATTGGGCATATTACGTAGAGTCTCACAGGCCATGGTAAGGGCCAGCTTTTCTCTGAGTGAATGAAAGGGAATGTCTTAGTCCGTTTGGACTGCTATAACAAAATACCATAAACGAGATAGCTTATAAACAACAGAAATGGATTTCTTACCATTCTGTAGGTTGGGAAGTCAAGATCAAGGCATATTAAGGATCTGGTGAGGGCTGCTTTCTAGCTCACAGACTTCTTGCTGTGTCCTCAAGAGACAAAGGGCAAGGGATATCTCTAGGGCTTTTTTTTTTTTTTTTTTGAGAAGGAGTCTTGCCCATGCTGTAGTGCAGTGGCGTGATCTTGGCTCATTGCAACCTATACCTCCGGGGTTCAAGCAATTCTCCTGCTTCAGCCTCCCGAGTAGCTGGGACTACAGGTGCATGCCACCACACCCAGCTAATTTTTGGTATTTTTAACAGAGACAGGGTTTCACCATGTTAGCCAGGATGGTCTCCTGATCTGCCTGCCTCGACCTCCCGAAGTGCTGGGATTACAGGTGTGAGCCACTGCGCCTGGCCTCTAGGGCTTTTTAAAGGCACCAAACCTATTCATGAGGACTCCACTCCCATGACCTAGTGGCCCCCTAAAGGCCCCATTTTTCTAATACTATTATCTTGGGAGTTAGGATTTCAACATATAAAGTTTGGGAGGACACATACATTCAGAGTATAACAGGGGCCATTGCAGGAGAAGTGACAGGTACTGTCTTAATTTGCTAAAGGTTTATTCTGGCTACTGTATTGAGAAAATACTGTTGGGAGGGGCTAGGGCAGAAGGGGCAGACCAGGTAGTAACCTATTTCAGTAATCCAACAAGATATGATAGTAGTGACTTGGACAAGGGTGGTGGCAGCAGGGGAGGTGGTGAGGCATAGTAGGATTTTGAATGTATTTTGATGATATAGGAAACAAATTGTCCTGAAAGAACAAATCTGAAGAGTAAAAGAAAAAGTGAAGTAAAAAAAATAAGGCCAAGATTTTGGTTGGAGCTACAGGAGGATGAAGTTACCATTGACAGAAATGGAGCAGTCTGTGGGTAAAGCAGGCATTGTGGAGGAAGTTTAGGAGTTTAGTTTTGGATATGTTGAGTTTGATGTCTACTATTAAACATTTAGGGGAGACGTTGAATAGGTAGTTGCACATATAAATCTGGAATTGGGGACAGGGGCTAAATATCCAAATTTGGGTATTGTTGATATTTACCTGGTTAAAGCCATAAGACTAAATGAGATTATCAATAAAGTGAGCATAGATAGAAACACATAAACAAACAAACAAAAAGGATTACAACTTGGGGCTCTCCTATATTAAGAGGTCAGTGAAAATAAAGGAAAAAGAGAATACAAGGACCAGCACTGAGGCAGCAGATAACCAGGAATGTGTGATGTCCTGGAAGGCAAAGAAGAAATGGTTTCAATGCTAAGGGAAGCAAACAGCTGTGTCAAATGCTGCTGAGAGGTCAAACATGATGAGAATCAATAACAGAGCATTTACCAATATGGGGGCTACTGAAGAACCAGGGGAGCTATTTCTGTGAGAGTGGTACAGACAAAGGCCTGACTAGAGTGGGTTTAACAGAGTACTAGAGGTGAGAACTTGGCAATAGCAAGTACAGACAACTATTTTGAGAAATACTGCTTACAGAGGAAACAAAAAATTGGAGTAATGTGGTGAAGTGGGACAAGCTTTTCTTTTTTCTAAGAGGGGAGAAATAATAGCATATCTGTTTGCTGATAGAAATGATTCAATAAAGAGAACAAAATTGATGATGCAGAAGGAGAGAACCTAAAGCAGAGTCCTTGAGCAGATGAGAGAGAATGGGGTCTAGTACAAAGACAGACAAGAACATGAACAGTTAAACCAATGGACAGGAAGACAGCTATGTACTGAGCAGATGCTGTGTAGACCCTTTTATGAATAGAGTACCGGAGGTACACGGTGTGGTGACAATCTATAGAAGTTCTCTTCTGATTACTTCAATTTTCTTAGCAAAGTGGGAAGCAAGGTCATGAGCTGAAGGTGAGGATGGGAAAAGAGATATAGAAGGTTTGGGGAAAATAAGATACGAAGTAGTCATTTAGAAGAGTGGGAGAGGAAGCAGACTAGGAAAATACAGTACAACCATAGGGCAGCATTAAGGACCCACTTGAGGTTTGTGGTCATGTGTGGTTTTTTTCTGGCCATGCTCAGTTACATAGGGGCAAGTGCAAGAAAACCCCAGAGAGTTATAACTAAGGCTCTGGTTTTGCCAAACAAGCAAAGAGCAAGGAAGGGGATCCAAAGATGTGACTGAACTGATTAACCATAAAATTCAGAGGAGTAAATTCCATGTAAAAGGAAGTGAAAACATCAAGAGGGTAAGGGGCAGGGGAACAGTAATAGGATCAATGGGTCGGAGATTCCATTAGGGTCAGAATATGGTTGGGGCTGAGGCACTAGAAGTGAACTGTAAAAACAGGAAGAGGGGTAACAGAGCAGAATACATGAAATGGCAACTGTGGTATGGAGAGACTGCAGTTATTGACAATGCATGGGAGTATCACTGTGGAATAAGTGGCTGACATAGCATAGATGGGAAGAGCACTGGAAGAGTGGTCTAGGAAATGAGAGGCCAGGGTATTGGGTGGATCAGTTATGTATATTCTTATCAATTTCAATATAAAGACTAGAGAGAGGGACAGTGAGCCTTTATGACATCATTCAAAACTGAAGATTATAGGGAGAAAGGAGGAAGCACAGTGTGAAAGAAGTAAGGAGATTAGTGGCAGGTATCTTTCCCACCTCTAGAAACAGTGAGGAAAGTTATGGAGCAAACAAACAAAAACAGCCACAACTGCACAGTGGAAGAGAGTCCTGTTTCCATTAGAACAAGAAAGTGAAAACAACATCTAAGAATAGGTTGAGACTGGATTTTTGCAATGACAGACAGTTAATTTCACAAGGCACAGTAGAAGGGTATGAAGAGTTGAAAAGGGGTTTAAAAAAAGTATAGACTCCAATCCAGCCTGGGCAAGAGAGCCAGACTCCTCTCAAAAAAAAAAAAAAAAAAGGTAGATCCAGGCTGGGTGTAGTGGCTCACACCTGTAATCCCAGCACTTTGGGAGGCAGGTAGGTGGATCGCCTGAGCTCAGGAGCTCAAGACCAGCCTGGGCAACACGGTGAAATATCATTTTTACTAAAATACAAAAAATTAGCTGGGCATGGCAGCGTGCGCTTGTAGTCCCAGCTACTTGGGAGGCTGAGGCAGGAGAATTGCTTGAACACGGGATGCAGAGGCTGCAGTGAGCCGAGATCATGCCACTGCGCTCCAGCCTGGGTGACAGAGCGAGACTCTGTTTCAAAAAAAAAAAAAAGTGTAGACCCTTTTATGAATGGGGTGCCAGAGATAAAATGTGAACTGGAAGTCTGGAGGGTCTGTGGTTACTGACAAAGACTAATCCTAGCACATGTGACTCCTGATATTTTCACGTGTTTCTCTAAGAAATAAAAACTGCTGGGTCAAAGATATTTTTACTTTAAAATAGCTGTATGGAGATATTCAATATTATCCCTACAGCCTTGTCAATACATACTAACAAAACTTTTTTCACTTCTGCCAGTATAATGAGAAAAAAAAAATCACTGCTTTACTTTGCATTTTTCTACTGGTGAGGGAAATCATTCTATGTTTACCTGCTAGTGGTATTTCCTCTTCTGTGGAATTTGCTCACTTAAAAAACTGAGTTGTTTTCCCTTTTAAACTGATGTATAGTGCTTCAAAAATCTATTTTATTCTGCTCTTAATGATTCACACAAATCAATCTTCTAGATTTATTTCATATCTTTCAATGGCTCATGCTAGGGTGACATAAGGCTCAGTAGGTTCTCTCTTCCCAAATCCCTCTGTACTATATATTAGAGTTTGTCTAATTAAGGCCCAGTAGTCAAATCTGGGCATACCATTGGTTTCATAACCGTTTTTGCATTCCAGTGGTAGAGTTGGTATGGCCTACAAAGCAGAAAACATTTGCTATCTGGCCCTTTACAGAAAGTTTGTGGACCCCTGCTCCATACTTTTCAGGGTCCCTGAACTGCTTAGAGTTCCAAGAACACAGCAGATCCTTATGTTTACTGACATTCTCCCTGAAATGCTGTTCCTATTCCCAAAATGCTCTAGACATTCCCCCTAATCTATTCAAGGAAATCTATTACTGGCCTTTCTTGGTGTCTTTACAGATTTACATCATAAAGCTGTAAATACATTTATTGAACTTGTTTATTTACATATCTCTTTCTCCATTAGTATGTAAATCTCTTGACAAAAGATAATCCCAGCACTAATAAATGGGATACAAAGTCCTTCATGGTTTGCTATCTTTCTCATCATTTCCTAGTTCTGCTATGCTCCAGCCAAAATATATATTTCATTTCATTAAATATTTTTCAAAAACATAATTTCTAATGGTAGCATAATAATCAATAGTTCTGTACTTTTATATTCATTTCTTTAAAAATGTTGGTGTATACCACCTAAGTCTAATAATTTATTTCATTTATTTAGTATATTTATGATTTGCTGAAATACTTCTCTTCCTTAATTCCTTTCTTAGTAAAAACAAAAGTAGTGGAATCTTATCCTTTCTAGGATTAACTTTTTCATTTGTGGTAGAAACATAGGCATCTAGGATAAAGGAGCTCCACTAATAAATTATTTTACTAATGGCTTCAGAGTCATCTATAAAATGTAATTCAAATGTGAGTGTTTTTTTTTCTCTAATTTTCAGTATAAATTTAACTTCCTACACCTTGTAGGCAGTTCTATTCTCCTTATGGAAAACACATATTATTTTTTTGCTTATTTCCCCAGTGAAACCTTCATTTACTTTATCAGGAGTTTTACTAAATGTATATTTCAATTTAAGCACTTATGGGCCTTTTTATTTCTCTTACTCCCCAAATTTAATCAAATTTGAGATTTCTTTGGTTTTCTCTCACCTATTTGTGTTGAGATCATTAAGAGTTGCACCCACAGATATTTGGTGCAATCACTTTAGAACCCCGTTTTACATATTCATTACTAATTATATCTCATCCAGGTAAAATTTTTCTTTTTCTTTTTCTACAATGTATGTGGAAAGTTAAGCCCTGTCTTGTTTAACTTTGCAACTTACCCATTATTCCCAGCTCAGTTTAACTATCTTAAAAATGTGGTCTGTGATCTGTAGTTAGTTATAGTATAAAATTCTGAATATGTATATGATATAAAAGTATACAAATAAAAGAGCATGATGAGCTTTGCAGTCAAGCAAATTTAGATTCAGATTCAGGCTTGAACGCTTTGAGCCCTTACACAAAGTATTTACCTATCTATGCTTTGTTCTCTCATCACTAAAATGGAAGTAACTCCCATGTATTACACAGAGCCAAGATGAGAACAATGTACATGAAAGTGACAATATAGGTTAAACGCCTAAAAATGATGTCTAGTACATTATAAGGAAAATGTTAACCCACTCTCTATTCCTCCAATCCCAAGCAACAGGAACAATAAACACTGTATAGTCTTGATTTATTATATTAATAAGTTAATTACTAAATTCCCTTAAGTAAAAGTAATTTGGCAGTATGGACCATGAGCTTTGGATGTTTACCTTGACTCAATATTTTTGCTTTGGGGATTCTATCTTAATAATCTAAAATGCAGAAATTGATTTCTGCATGAGGATGTTCATTGCAGTGTTTCTTATAACTTCAAAAAATTTAGAAACTGTTTAAGAATGAGAAATTCACACAAACATGCAATCATTCAATATGCTGACAAAATAACTCAGTAGATAAGAAAATGCTTATGGTGCTAGATGGAAAAAGAAGAATACAAAATTATTCACAAAGAAAAGTCTCAACTGTGAAAAAAATCCAATAAACTCAGAAAAAACATTGGAAGGAAGGAAATGCACCAAGGGCTTACAGTAGTTACCACATAGTACTGATATCTGTAATTTTTATTTGATGGTTTTCTATAGTTTTCTGAAATAATTAACAATGATAATGACATTGATGATAATAGCAGTTATTATTTATAGAACACTTAATACATGACAGCCTCAGTTTTAAGAGCTTATTCTATTAACTCATTTAATCCTTATAACATTATAAGATGAAAAAGTGAGATTAAATAACTTACCCAAGGTCACACAGAAGGTGCCAAAATTTGAATACCAGCAGTGTGGCTAAAGCGCCTGTTCTCTACACTACACTGAAAAGTTTTGCTTTGTTTTAAAAAATTAACCGTTAAAAAGGCATAGTATATCAATCCCAACTTTATGGTCTCACAGTTATCAGCTTTTTCTCAGTACTGAGTTGTAATATTTGCTCTGGCATGGAGTGCCTTTTTGGATTAAGATGTAGCCACCATTCCCATATATTCTATTGATCCCAGAAAATTCCAAGACAACTTTGCCTCCCCATTTCCCATTTCAATATCTCATTTGAGCATTGAGACTCTAGAACTCTAACATTCTTACTTACTACAGTACCTGACAGTAGTACTTCAAAGGACCCTTCAAAACAACCCATTCAAACTTGCTTTTGAAAACTTCTAGCAGCTACACATGTAACCAAATCAGTTACCACCTGCTGTGGTTTGAATATGGTGTGTATGTCCCTATCAAAATTCATGTTGAAATCTTATCATGATCTCGTGGACATGAATTAGTTCCCCGAGGGTGGATTGTTAGAAAGCCAGGCTCTCCCCTCACGTTACCCCCAACCTTTGCCTCGGGGCTTCCCCTTTGACCTTCTCTAGCATTTTATGATGCAGCACCACAAGCTGACCAGATGGCGGCGCCATGCTTCTTGTACTTCCCAGCCTGCAAAACCGTGAGCTAAATAATAAACCTCTTCTCTTTATAAATGACCCAGTCTCAGGTATTCTTTTACAGCAACACAATACGGATTAAGGCACCACTGTTGCAAACATCTGTCTTCCATCGTGAAGTTCATCCCTTGTACAACCCAGAAGACTCCTTCGCCTGCCAACACTCAACACATCTATCATGGCAATACAGCCAACTAAGAAATATCCTCAACCTCCAGGGGAATTTCAGTGTTTCTGATCCTTCCTCTTTGAGGATGGCATTGTTCTCCATTGTTTTTGAAAACCTAATTAGTTTCTTTGATTCTCTCAGCTTTCTCACCCTTTTGCTGGTAAACCAAACTGTTTTGAGGGGGGAAGACATCTTTTTGATACCAATATGTATTCAAATATCAATCTCAGGAAAAAATATCCCAATTTATACCCTGGGCAACAAAAATAACTCCCCCACTTACTGCTGTGCTCCTCTCTGCAGTTTATATTTGATAAATTTATTTCATTACATCTGTCACTTGGTTTGACTTCCTTTATAAACAGGTTTCTTTTCTTAAAAAAATGTTTGCAGAATCCAACATGGTTAAAATTCAAGAAATTCTTCTAAATATAGGATGTTTACATTTCAATCTAGTAGTTCATTTACAACATTTAGAAAAACTGAGTTCATGGAATGGCTTTAAAATTATAAGAAAAACTACAGTCATAAAAACAATGAATACAATAACAATTGTTGATTCTGGAAAAGCTTACAACTAGAATCATATATTTTTACAAAAATCTTATTCTGCTCACATTATATAATAGTAATAAAGACATTGAGGGTTGAGGTAGAAGTGCAAAAAAGATTTTTATAGATATTTCAGTGGGAGGAATCTAATAATTCCTGACTAGGACAAAGATGCAATCACATCAAGGCTAATCCAGGGTGGAGACCCCTTTTAGGAAAAAGAGAACATTAGTACTTCATTAGGCTTACATTAAATTGCATGAAGTAAAAATCGTACTGCCAAACTAGTATACATTTATGCATTGCATAGCTAGAGACTAAAAAAGAAATCCGCACCTTCAAACTATTATTTCCCTTTTGCAGTTGCTAATTTTCAATCTGGTACAGCCTTCTCTCTGAACGACTAGGGTGCCAGGTAAGGTAAAAGTGGAAAACAGATCCTTTCCCAAAAAATGGAACGTTCCCCTTTTCCAATAAATATAGCTTCTTCGCCTCTCTCATATGAAAGCTTTGATATAACAGGGAAACTCAAAATCCTGCAGGAACTTTTGTTATTCTAAAAGTGAGTACGTCAGGACAGCCATTTTACAACCTTCATTTCCAAACACCTATTACACCATACATCTTGCAATTTTAAAAGTATATTTTCTTTAGGGTAAAAAAAAATACCACTTGCGCATTCATCATTTAAGTCATTACTGTTTCAGAGGACAGTTACTAAGCTTCTTAATACAGCTGTCAAAATCCATTTGTAGATAGCCTCCAATTTCAAATTTTTACATGTATCTCTATTGATAGAACAACCTAATTAGCAATTAAGATAACAGACCTAAACTGTAAGCAATCCTTGCAAAATCCAGTTGATTTTTAAAATCAGTAAGCAACACGCGATCACTTTTAAAGAAAGTTATTCTGAAAATAGCTTGATTGTGGTGCCGTTCTGCTCCTCAGCAGTTGTTCCCTGTTGCTTGTACGCATGGGAGTGGAGGTAGAAGTGAAAAACTCACAAGCCCACGCAAAATCCGTACAGTCACAAACATGTCGTGAGACCAAGAGGCCCCTAGGAGAAAGAACTGCCGGGAGAGAGATTGGCAAGCTGCATGTGAGGACGATGGGCTCTATGAACGCAGCCGACAGATCAGGGCAGAGGGGCCCAGAGCGGGACAAAGACTGGCCCATCTCGGGCAGCGCCCGCCAGCGCCCAGAGCCAGTGAGAGGCAGCCGTCCCGCGGCAGCTGACTGAAGCACTCAAGGGCCCTCAAACGCCACAGCTTAACAGGCGAGGCAAACGCTCCCCTGAGCATCACATCCTTCCCTTCCCGTCCCCTGTAACGGGCTCCCGCCGTCCCTAACAGGCTCCTCTGACACTTGAGGAGCCGCCATCGCCTGCCTCCTACCCGGGTCTCGCAGGGCGCCTGGGCCGGCAGCTGTTAGGGTTAGAACCGCGCCGCCGCTGCCTCCCTGCTTCAAACGGCCGGGCGGGCACCGAGAAAGCGGGCGAGCCCGGCGTCCCTCCCATAGACGCGTCAGGCAGCTTCGAAGCTCCCAGCGTCCGCCCCCGCCCCTCCAGTCCGGGGCCGCGCTCCCTCACGCCACCTACCCGGTCCCACACCATCCCAGAGGCCTCGGGCGCTCGGGCCTTCGGCCGAAGCGGCGCTGCCTCCAGTCTGGGGCCTGAAATGGCTGCGGAACAAAGAGAATCTGGTCTCCACCGAGCGCCGGTCCGATTGGCCGGGGGGCGGAGTCCGTCGCGGGAACGTTCGGCGGCGGTCGCCTTGGCAACGGCGGCGGGGCTGGGAAAACTGTGGCCTGGGTCGGCTGGGCTTGCAGGCCTGCGTGCGAGAGCACGCGGCCGTGCTTTCTAATCGGGGTCGGTAGCTTCAGGCTTCGCCGACCTGGCGCGGGGCTCACAAGTGCTCGCACTCCCTGCGGCCGGCAAGCTGACCGTAGCCTCCGGGTCTCGCACGCGGCAGCTGCTGAAGCTACCCGGCGCGGTAGGGCTGTGAGCAAAATGGCCCGCCAGTGTGGTTGCCCAGCCCAACTTCTGTACCCCAGCATGACCCCCAGAGTGACAGCCGTGCCCTGGGAGCCTGTTCAAGACCGAACATGTCCCTCAATAACACAGTTCCAGCGTCGCTGGTAAAAAGCAGAAATGGCTTCGATAGGTAGATGCGGATAGATGGCTGCCTGCTTAGTACGAGATAGGCTTTTGAGGTATGTTGTATCTGGCATATAAACTACTATGTAATTAAAATGCAGTGATTTATAAAATTTTTACGTCTCCAGGTGTGCAATCCTATAAAGCTGTAGTTTCTTGCTCTTCGAAATAACAAGCCCTCCTCTCCCTAACCTGCCATCATGAGAAATTAAAATGTCCTCTATTTTCTGTACAGCAAATGATTCGAAATGGGAATGGTGGACGTTTTTATACCCAATTGCAACAACGGTAATGAGATAAATATCAGTTCCCTTCCCCCAGATTATTCATATATATAAAATTTGCTGTATATAAATACTTAAAATTTGCATAGTTAGCTGGTTTTTATTTTCTAAGGTGATGATGCCGGTGATAATATCGCTCATATGATCAATATGAGTAGAAATACCAGCATTTCCAACAATCTTACTGGAAGTGCTGTATGTGTTTTGAAAATGTGTAACAATTGTTGCCTTCCCGTCCTAGTTTAGGTAAAATTACAGAAGACTAGAAAATGTCTGTAAATTTTTACTAAGGTAGTTTATTTGTTCATCTAAGCATGTTAACAATTTTCATTTGAACTATAGTCATTTTGCAGGAACAACTAGTTTATATAACTTAAAATTTGAGACTAAAAGTACCATTTTGTTATCATTGGGAAATTGAACTTAGCAAGGGAAAATATTTTAAATAACTAAAATACTCATGATTTCAATGTGGTCTAAGGTTAATTTGATAGTACTTGAGTAAACAGCCCCCCCCATAGGAGTGGATTACTAAGAAAAAAATGTAATATAAACTTTCCTAAATGGTAGTTTATTGGCAGGAAAATATACCCAGAAAAAGTATATTTATCCAAATAACAAATGGCTTATTTCTGCATTTGGAAAGTTACATCATGGACTAGGATCTGTACAAATCAGAGGATGTGTAGTATTTGCATTCTACTTTGCTAAAGGAAAAAAACACAACTATTTCTAAAATCTAAAGGATTAGCAAATAATGACAGATATAAATACTACTGATTAAGCAATTAGTAGGAGTTCACCTGATTAATAGTTTGGAAATAATTGAAATGAAGAAAGAGTAACATATTATTTAGCATAAGGGGATTTACTGGCCAAAATATTTTGAAAGGAAAAAAATGTTGATTATCAGATGTTGTAAAATTGAGATTAAGCAAATTAAATCTATTATTTTGTAAAAATTAAAGTGAATGAAAATATTAATATAAAATAGTTCTGTGTTGATTAGAGATTCTTATACATGTGGCCTTTTTGTCTCTTCTAGGTCAAATTAAAAATACATGTTTTAAACAGTAAATCTTCTTATCATTAACAAGAAATTATTAACATGGCTTATTTTATTTTTCTTTGCACAGTTTGCACATATAATAGCAGCTATCCAGGAGTATTTTCTCTTTACACCTAAATATGCTTATGTGGTAAAACTGAAGAATTATTGATAAGTTTTAAATGAAGTTAAAACTTATAAACTTTGTTTTTACCTTTAAAATATAGATATCTTATATTTTAAATTCTGTATTAATTTTATTTTTTTAATTTATTTTTATTTATTTATTTATTTTGAGACGGAGTTTCGCTCTTGTTACCCAGGCTGGAGTGCAATGGCGCGATCTCGGCTCACCGCAACCTTCGCCTGCTGGGTTCAGGCAATTCCCCTGCCTCAGCCTCCTGAGTAGCTGGGATTACAGGCACGCGCCACCATGCCCAGCTAATTTTTTTTGTAGCTTTAGTAGAGACGGGGTTTCACCGTGTTGACCAGGATGGTCTTGATCTCTTGACCTCGTGATCCACCCGCCTCGGCCTCCCAAAGTGCTGGGATTACAGGCGTGAGCCACCGCGCCCGGCTATTTTTTTTAATTTATTTTTTTAATAAAATTTTATTTTTTTAAAATAAAATTAATACAGAATTTTATTTTTCACCTAAAACGGTGAAAAATTTACCAAGATAAAAATTTTAAAAAATGTTAGCAGTTACAAAATAGCATTTGAGGGAGAAAACATACCTATGAGGTATGAGAAAGAAAACTTTCACTTAGGAAGGACAAGATGCTTATTTTGTCAGGTATCAAAATAAGTGTGAAGCTTGCAGGCAGAGGAACTATATGTAGATGCTGGCTTTACCACTTATGAACGCTTTTGGTTCAGTCTTTCTGAGCTTCACTTTCTTTTGTCTGAAACAAGATTAAATAAGTTATATAAAGAACTCATTAGCAGAGTATGGGGCAGGTTGTTAGAAGGCAATGAATGAAAATATTACTAAATAAATCAAAGATGTTTGAGAAGGAGGAATGGTTATTGAAAAAGCCATTGAGAAGGAGGAATGGTTATTGAAAAAAATAGGCCTGGAAGTTCAAAAATTGTTAAATAAATATTTTTAATAGGCAATTATTGCTGAGTATATAGAAACCTAATAAGGTAAGTAATCTTTTAAATACAGACAAGCTCAGAATAGAATAAGGCCAGGCACAGTGGCTCATGCCTGTAATCTCAGCACTTTGGGAGGCTGAGGTGGGCGGATCACCTGAGGTCAGGAGTTGAGACCAGCCTGGCCAACATATGAAACCTCATCTGTACTAAAAATACAAAAATTAGCTGGGCATGGTGGCGGGTGCCTGTAATCCCAGCTACTCAGGAGGCTGAGGCAGGAGAATCACTTGAACCCCGGAGGCAGAAGTTGCACTGAGCCAAGGTTGCACCATTCATTTGCACTCCAGCCTGGATGACAGAGCAAGACTTCGTCTCAAAAATAAATGAGTAAATAATGTAAAAATAAATAAATAAATAAAATAGAATAGAACTTCTAAAAATATTGTTTCCATTTATACTTCGGGAACGACAATTATTTCATATTACGTAGTTTAAAGAATTGCCTTACACTGAAACATCTTTAGGTTGGCATTATTAAAAATATATTTCAGTAATTATTTAGAAGAATTATTTCAAATATTGAAGAGGACAATTGTAGTAAATATTCAGAAATAGGCATTTCTCATTTAAAGTAAACCCAATATATGAAGTTTGAATTCTTAAAAATGATAAATTAGGAAGTTAGTAACCGGGAAAAATTAACTTCAAAGTTCCTTTAAATATTAATATGTCCTAGTGATTATAATATGATTCTACTTATAAAAATGTCTACTTAGACTTCCACTTTTTTGAAGATGGAGTAGATATACGTGTCCCTATTTCTGCCACTAATTATAATGAAAAATTCTGAACATTACACATAAAACAAACATAAAAGTCTCCAAATGGTAGAAAGAAGACAGACCAACTAGAGACCTTGGGACCTAAGGAACAATATGATGGTTAATTCCCTGTGTTTTGTTTTTGCCTTAGATACACCAGACTTGAAATTTTAGACATCAACAACCTGGAAACACCAATGGCACAGACAAAAGAAGCCCCATTTTTGGGACTCTCTCCAGCCGAAGGACCAGAAACACTGCTCTCTCCAGCCGAAGGACCAGAAAAGGAGTATAGCAGACAGAAAACTTTTTGACAATAAATGCATACTCTAGCCAAAACTACAGACAGAATTGTGACCCCATCCTACTCATGTCAGCAAAGTCCTAATGGAGAGCCTAGACTCCCACCCTCATCAGACTATTAGGTAGTTAAAAGAATTGCCTTACCCTGAAACATCTTCAGGTTGGCATTATGGAAAAAGATTTAAGTAACTATGTAGAGGTGCTCCAACCCCTCTCTCCCAGGTGGTATCAGAAAAGGTCAAGTAAAGAGCCAGTACTTTAATCATCACAAGTCAGTAACAAGGAGTCTCCCATCTTGGGTGTTGGTGGAGGACAAATGAGGAACTTGGATATCTCTTCTAACTTGGCAATAATGAGGTGGTGCCTGCTTCCCATATCCACTTCCCCTGCTGGTACCATGTTAGAAAAAGCCAGCTAAAAGAAATTTTAATAAGATTCAAAACCTTGTAATATCCCATATGTCCAGATTTTACTAAAATCACTCATCATATCTAGAACTGGGAAGATCCCAAAGTGTATGAAAAAAGACCATTAATACATGACAAAACCGAGAAGACAAAGATGTTAGAATTATCTGACAAAGATGTTAAAGCAGACATCATAAAAATGCTTCAGTGAGCAACTGCAAAAACACTTGAAACAAATGAAAAAAATAGAAAGTCTCATTAGATAAGTAGAAGATATAAAGATAAACGAAATGGAAATTTTAGAACTGAAAAATACAATGAAAATAAAAAATTGAGTTGAATAGCAGAACAAAGGAGACAAAGGAATGAATCAAGGATTCAAGATAGAACACTAGAAATTATCCACTCTAACAAAAGAGAGAAAATAGACTAAAAAGAACAGAGTCTCATGGAACTGATTATAACAAAAGATGTAACATTAATAAAATCAGAATCCTAGAGGGAGAAAGAGGGTAAGGCTAAAAATACTCAAATAAATAATATCTGAAAACTTCTGAAATTTGGTGAAAGACATAAACCTAAAGATTCAAGAAGCTGCGTGAATGTTCAACAAAGGAGACAAAACAGTTAAATGGGAAAAAGGTAGGGTTTGTTTGTTTGTTTGTTTTTTAACAAATAGTGCTGAAACAACAGGATATCCACATGCAAAAGAATAAAGCTGGACATCTGCTTCATACTATATACAAAAATTAACTCAAAATGGATCATAGAACAAAATATAAGAGCATAAAACTATAAAATTCTCAGAAATAAACATGGAAATAAATTTTTGTGACCTGGAGTTAGCAAAAGACTTCTTACATATGACACCAAAAACACAAGCAACAAAAGAAAAAGTAAACAAGTTGGATTTCATCAAAATCTGAAACTTTCATGCTTCAAATGGTACCACCAAGATAGAAAATGAAAAGACAGCACACAGAATGGGAGAAAAGATTTGCAAATCACATACCTAATAAGAGATTTATATCTACTATAGATAAATACTCTTATACCTCAATAATAAAAAACAACCTAATTAAAAATGGAGGAAGGATTTGTATAGACATTTCTTCAAATAAGATACACAAATGACCAATACACACATGAAAAGAAGCTCAACATCATTAGCTATTAGAGAAATGCAAATCAAAACAAGGAGATACCACTTTACACTCATTAGAATATCTTCAATAAGAAATACAAATAACAAGTATTGGGGAGAACATGGAGAAAGTGGAACTCCCATGCATTTCTAGTGGGAGTGTAAAATGCTATAGCTGCTCTGGAAAACAGTGTGGCAGTTCCTCAAACAAATATAGAGTTACAATATGACCCAGGAATTCTACTCCAAATGGAAATGAAAACATTTGTCTGCACAAAAAGTGGTGCTAAAAAGCAGGACTATTTGTAATTATTTGTAATGCCCAAAAAATGCAACAACTCAAATGTCTTATCAATTGATTAATGAATAAACAAAATATAGTATAGATATATAATGGAATATTAATTGGTACTAAAAAGTAATAAAGTGCTAATACATCCTACAATATGAATCAACCTTGAAAGCATTATGCTTTCTTTAAGTGAAAGAAACCAGTTACAATAGCCACATTACATGATTATGTGAAAGTCTAAAATAAGCAAATATATAGAGACAAAGTATATCAGTGGTTTCCAAGGGTCAGGAGAGGGAAAACAGTGATGACTGATAGGTATAGGGTTTATTTTCTAGGTAATTAAAGTGTTCTAAAATTAGATAATGGAGGTTACACAATGTTGTTTATCTATTAAAAATTACTGAATTATAAACTTTAAAAGGATGAATATTTTTGGACAGCCATGGTGGCTCATGCTTGTAATCCTGGTACTTCGAGAGGCCAAGGTGGACAGATCACCTGAGGTTGAGAGTTTGTGACCAGCCTGACCAACATAGAGAAACCCCATCTCTACTAAAAGTACAAAAAGTTAGCTAGCCATGATGGTACATGCCTATAATTCCAGTTACTTAGGAGGCTGAGGTAGGAGAATCATTTGAACCTGGGAGGCAGAGGTGGCAGTGAGGCAAGATCACGCCATTGCACTCCAGCCTGGGCAACAGGAGCGAAACTCCGTCTCAAAAAAAAAAAAAAAGTGAATTTTATGGTTAAAAATTATATAGCAATAAAACTGTTATTTAAAAAAAAAAGACAAGTGAAACCTAATAGGACAAATGCAAAGATTCATGCCAAGATATATCATTCAACTTTTGAAAACTAAACATAGAAAAAATTGTTAGAAGCAGAGAGCAAGAAATGTCACTTTGCTTGTAAGGGAAAAGCAATCTGAATGACAGTGGATCTCACATCAGAAACTATGAATACCATAAGAAAGCAACACAACATCTTTCAAGTGCTGAGAGGAAAAAATTGTCAACCCAAATCCAGTGTCCAGCAAAAATATCTTTTAGGAATGGAGGGGAAATAATAACGTTCTCAGATGAAGGGAAACTAAGAGATTTTGTCAGTAGCAGATTTTTTCTAAAAGCATGGCTACAGAAAGTTCTTTAAACAGGAAGGAAATTATCAAAGAAAGAATATTGGAACATTAAGAACCAAGAAAAACACACTAAGTAAAAATGTGAGTAAATACAATAGGCTTCCTGTCTCCTCTTGAGTTTTCTTTCTTTCTTTCTTTCTTTTAAGATGGAGTTTCACTCTTGTTGCCCAGACTGGAGTGCAATGGTGAAATCTTGGCTCACTGCAACCTCCACCTCCCAGTTCAAGTGATTCTCCTGCCTCACTCTCCTGAGTAGCTGCCACCACCTGGCTAATTTTTGTATTTTTAGTAGAGACCGGGTTTCGTCATGTTGGCCAGGCTACTCTTGAACTCCTGACCTCAGGTGATCTGCTCACCTCGGCCTCCCAAAGTGCTGGGATTACAGGCATGAGCCACCATGCCCGGCCCCTCTTGGGTTTTCTAAATTATATTTAAAGGTTAAAGCAGAAATTGTAACATCTGATTTGGTAGATGAGATACTTAAGATAATCGTATTATAAAAGGGAAAATGTAAGGAACTATAAAGGGAAATAGATTTTCTACATTTCACTTGAACTGGCAAAATTACACCACAAGTACACTAGGATAGTTTTGATATTGATATTATCTAAGTTCATTTATGCTGCTATGTCAGAATACCTGAGACTGAGTAATTTAGAATAAACTGAAATTTATTTTCTCACAGGTCTGGAAACTGAGAAGTCCTAGATGAAGGCATTGGCATCTAGTGTCTGCTAAGGGCCATCTTGTTGCATGAGGCCTCATTTATAAGGGGCTTAATAACATTAAGGAGGAAGAACTTTCGGGACCTAGTTTCCTCTTAAAGACTTTACTACCTAATGCCATCACATTGGCAATGCCTGAATTTTGGAGGGGATACATTTAAACCATAGCAAACATATAAAAAAATGTAAGTTATAAAGTTATAAAAATATGTACAATTTTGATAACTGAAGGAACTAGTAAAAAAGAAATAGATACACTCAAAAATAAAAATTAACATGGAATCATAAAAAATAACCCACAGGAAGTAGCCCACAAGAAGGTAAGGAAAAGAATACAGAGAAATGAAATACAGACAATAGACAGAAAACAAAATATAAAATGACTGACTTAAGCTCTAACATATCTGTAATTACATTGAACATAAATGGAAAAATGGATTGTTGGAGGTGGCTGGCAAGATGGCTGAATAGGAAGAACTCTAGTCTGCAGCTCCCAGCGAGATAAATGCAGAAGGTGGATAATTTCTGCATTTCCAACTGAGGTACCTGGCTCATCTCACTGGGACTAGTTAGATAGTGGATGCAACCCATAGAGGGGCTGAAGCAGGGTAGGATGTCACCTCACCTGGGAAGTGCAAGGAGTCGGGAAACTCCCTCCCCTAGCCAAAGGAAGCTGTGAGGGACTGTGCCATGAGGAATGGTGCATTCTGGCTCAGATCCTAAACTTTTCCAACAGTTTTCACAACCCACAGACCAGGAGATTCCCTTGGGTGCCTGTACCACCAGGGCCCTGGGTTTTAAGCACAAAACTGGGTGGCTGTTTGACAATGAGCTAGCTGCAGGAGTATTTTTTTTACATGTGCCAGTGGCACGTGGAATGCCAGTGAGACAGAGCTGTTCACTCCCCTTGAAAGGGAGCTGAAGCCAGGGAGCCCAGTGGTCTAGCTTAGTGGATCCCACCCTCATGGAATCCAGCAAGCTAAGATCCACTGGCTTGAAATTGTCACTGCCAGCACAGTAGTCCAAAGTTGACCTGGGACACTCAAATTTGGTGGGGGGATGGAGGGGCATCTGTCATTACTGAGGCTTGAGTAGGCAGTTGTCCCCTCACAGTGTAAACAAAGCCCCCAGGAAGTTCAAATTGGGTGGAGCCCACCGCAGCTCAGGAAAGCCACTGGGTAGCCAGACTTTCTCTCTAGGTTCCTCTTCTCTGGACAGAGCATCTCTGAAAGAAAGGCAGCAGCCTCAGTCAGGGGCTTATAGATAAAACTCCCATCTCCCTGGGACAGAGCACCTGGGGGAAGGGGTGGCTGTGGTTGCAGCTTCAGCAGACTTAAATGTTCCTGCCTGCCAGCTCTGAAGAGAGCAGCAGAACTCCCAGCACAGCATTCGAGCTCTGCTAAGGGACAGACTGCCTTCTCAAGTGGGTCCCTGACTCCTGTGCCTTCTGACTGGGAGACACCTCCCAGCAAGGGTCAATAGACACCTCATATAGGAGAGCTCCAGGGGGCATTTGGCAGGTGCCCCTCTGGGAAAAAGATTCCAGAGGAAGGAACAGGCAGCAATCTGCTGTTCTGCAGCCTCCGCTGGTGATACCTAGGCAAATAGGATCTGGAGTGGACCTCCAGCAAACTCCAGTAGATCTGCAGCAGAGGGGCCTGACTGTTAGGAAAACTAACAACCAGAAAGGAATAGCATCAACATGAACAAAAAGGATGCCAACACAAAAACCCCATCTGAAGGTCACCAACATCAAAGAACAAAGGTAGATAAATCCATGAAGATGAGGAAAAACCAGTGCAAAAAGGCTGAAAATTCCAAAAAAGAATACCTCTTCTCTTTCAAAAGATCACAACTCCTCACCAGCAAGGGAACAAAACTGGACTGAGAATGAGTTTGACGAATTGACAGAAATAGGCTTCAGAAGGTGGGTAATAACAAACTCCTTTGAGCTAAAGGAGCATGTTCTAACCCAATACAAGGAAGCTAAGAATATTGAAAAAAGGTTAAACAAACTGCTAACTAGAATAACCAGTTTAGAGAAGAACACAAATGACCTGATAGAGCTGAAAAATACAGCATGAGAACTTCATGAAGCATATACAAGTATCAACAGCCAAATCATTCAAGCAGAATAAAGGATATTAGTGATTGAAGATCAACTTAATGAAATAAAGCATGAAGGCAAGATTAGAGACAAAAAGAACAAAAAAGGGCTGGGCGCGGTGGCTCACGCCTGTAATCCCAGCACTTTGGGAGGCCGAGGCGGGTGGATCACGAGGTCAAGAGATCAAGACCATCCTGGTCAACATGGTGAAACCCCGTCTCTACTAAAAAACTACAAAAAATTAGCTGGGCATGGCGGCGCGTGCCTGTAATCCCAGCTACTCAGGAGGCTGAGGCAGGAGAATTGCCTGAACCCAGGAGGCAGAGGTTGCGGTGAGCCAAGATCGTGCCATTGCACTCCAGCCTGGGTAACAAGAGCGAAACTCCGTCTCAAAAAAAAAAAAAAAAAAGAACAAAAAAGAATGAAGAAAGCCTCCAAGAAATATGGGACTGTGTAAAAAGACTAAACCTACATTTGATTGGTATACCTGAAAGTGATGGGGAGAATGGAACCAAGTTCAAAAACACTCTGCAGGATATTTTCCAGAACTTCCCCAATCTAGCAAGACAGGCCAACATTCAAATTCAGGAAATACAGAGAATACCACAAAAATACTCCTCAAGAAGAGCAATCCCAAGACACATAATCATCAGAATCACCAAGGCTGAAATGAAGGAAACAATGTTAAGGGCAACCAGAGAGAAAAATTGGGTTACCTACAAAGGAAAGCCCACCAGACTAACAGTGGATCTCTCTGCAGAAACCCTATAAGCCAGAAGGGAGTGGGGGCCAATATTCAACATTCTTAAAGACAAGAATTTTCAACCCAGAATTTCATATCCAGCCAAACTAAGCTTCATAAGCGAAGGAGATATAAATTTTTTTACAGACAAGCAAATGCTGAGAGATTTTTCTCACCACCAGGCCTGCCTTACAAGAGCTCCTGAAGGAAGCACTAAACATAGAAAGGAAAAACTGGTATAAACCACTGCAAAAACAGCAAATTGTAAAGACCATTGTCACTATGAAGAAACTGCATCAACTCACAGGCAAAATAACCAGTGAGTATCATAATGACAGGATCAAACTCACAAATAACAATATTAACCTTAAATGTAAATGGGCTAAATGCCCCAGTTAAAAGACACAGACTGGCAAATTAGATGAAGAGTCAAGGCCCATCTGTGTGTTGTATTCAGGAGGCCCATCTCACATGCAAAGACACAGATAGGCTCAAAATAAAGGGATGGAGGAATATTTACCAAGCAAATGGAAAGCTAAAACAAAGCAAGGGTTGCAATCCTCGTCTCTGATAAAACAGACTTTAAACCAACAAAGATCAAAAAAGACAAAGAAAGGCATTACATAATGGTAAAGGGATCAATGCAAAAAGAGCTAACTATCCTAGGGCCAGGCATGGTAGCTCATGCCTGTAATCCCAGCACTTTGGAATGCCAAGTTAGGTGGATCACATGAAGTCAGGCATTCAAGACGAGCCTGGGCAACATGGTGAAACCCCATCTCTGCTAAAAATACAAAAAACATTAGCCAGGCATGGTGGCATGCATTTGTAATCCCAGCTACTCGTGAGGCTAAGGCAGGAGAATTGCTTGAACCTCGGAGGTGGAGGTTGCAGTGAGCCAAGACTGTGCCACTGTACTACAGGCTGGGTGACAGAGTGAGATGCTGTCTTAAAAAACTGGTTGATAGAGTGAGACTCAGTCTCATGGATGAGAAGAATCAATATCACGGAAGTGGCCATACTTCCTAAAGTAATTTATAAATTCAATGCTATCCCAATTAAACTACCATTGACTCTCTTCACATAATTAGAAAAAAATATTTTAAATTTCACATGGAGCCAGAAAGGAGCCCATATAGCCAAGACAATCCTAAGTAAAAAGAGCAAAACTGTAGGCATCACACTACCTGACTTCAAACTATACTACAAGGCTACTGTAAACAAAACAGCGTGGTACTGGTACCAAATCAGACATATAGACCAATGGAATGGAACAGAGTCTTCAGAAATGATGTCACACATCTACAACCATCTGATCTTTTGACAAACCTGGCAAAAAAAAGCAATAGGGAAAGGATTCCCTATTTAATAAATGGTGTTGGGAAAACTGGCTAGCCATATGCAGAAAACTAAAACTGGAACCCTTCCTTACACCTTATACAAAAATTAACTCAAGATGGATTAAAGACTTAAACGTAAGATCTAAAACCATAAAAACCCTAGAAGAAAACCTAGGTAATATCATTCAGGACACAGGCATGGGCAAAGTCTTCATGACTAAAACACCAAAAGCAATGGCAACAAAAGCCAAACTTGACAAATGGGATATAATTAAACTCAAGAGCTTCTGCACAGAAAAAGAAACTATCATCAAATGAACAGGCAACTACGGAATGGGAGAAAGTTTTTGCAATCTATCCATCTGACAAAGGGCTAATATCCAGAATCTACAAGGAACTTAAACAAATTTATAAGAAAAAAAACAAACAACCCCATCAAAAAGTGGGCAAAGGATATGAACAGACAGTTCTCAAAAGAAGACATTTATGTGGCCAACAAACATATGAAAAAAGCTTATCATCCTCATCATCACTGGTCATTAGATAAATGCAGATCAAAACCACACTGAGATATCATCTCACATCAGTTAGAGTGGCAATTGTTAAAAAGTCAGGAAACAACATATGCTGGAGAGGATGTGGAGAAATAGGAATGCTTTTACACTGTTGGTGGAAGGGTAAATTAGTTCAAACATTGTGGAAGGCAGTGCGGTGATTCCTCAAGGATCTAGAACCAGAAATACCATTTGACCCAGCAATCCCATTACTGGGTAAATACCCAAAGTATTGTAAATCATTCTACTATAAAGACACATGCACACATATGTTTATTGCAGCACTATTCACAGTAGCAAAGACTTGGATCCAACCCCAATGCCCATCAGTGGTAGACTGGATAAAGAAAATGTGGCACATATACACCATGGAATACTATGCAGCCATAAAAAAGATGACTTCATGTCCTTTGCAGGGACATGGATGAAGCTAGAAACCGTCATTCTCAGCAAACTAACACAGGAACAGAGAACCAAACACTGCATGTTCTCACTCATAAGTGGGAGTTGAACAATGAAACACATGGACACAGGGAGGGGAACATCACACACTGGGGCCTGTCAGGGCTTGTGGGACTAAGGGAGGGATAGCATTAGGAGAAATACCTAATGTAGATGATGGGTCGATGGATGTAGCAAACCACCATGGCACATGTATGCCTATGTACAAACCTGCATGTTCTGCACATGTATCCCAGAACTTAAAGTATAATAATAAAAAAAAAATAAATAAATAAATAAATGGTCTACGACATTGTAGTTTGACAGGTAGAATGGATTAGAAAATCTGAATCAAGTATATGCTTTCTACAAGAAACTCACTTTAAGTATAATGACATAGGCAAGTTGAAAGTAAAAGAATGAAAAAAAGATATATCATGTAATAATTAACCAAAAGGAAGTAGGAGTGGCTATATTGATATCACATAAAATATGCTTCAGAGCAAAGAAAAGTATCAGAGTCCAGTGGAGATATTATATAATAATATAGGGTCAATACACCAAAAAGACCCAGTAATTATAAATGTGTCTACACCAAATAACTGAGCTGCAAAATAGTAAACAGTACGAGTTCCCTTGTCCCCCTGTCAGGGCTTGCGATGGGGGTGTGGCTTGCTTCTTCAGTTCCCCACTGCTCAGACCTCTAGAAGAGCATACAGATGGGCATGCTGTGGGTCTCTGACCCCATGGCAGTGTCTACGGGTGAATATTTACAGCTGAACCCCCAGTGGGCATGTGTTACAGGATGCTCTTTTAGTTTAGCCATCCATAGGCAGCTTGTGTTAGTCAGCTCAATTAGGCCCCTGCCTTATGGCAAGCATAGAGAGCTTTCTGTAACCCAGGATTCTTGCCTTGGTGTACTGGAAGAATCAGATCACACATGGGCTTGGAGAATGTGTGCAAGGTTTTGTTGAGTGGAAGTAGCTTTCAGCAGATGGGGGAACCAGAAGGGAGATAGTTTTTCCCAGAGTTGGGAGTGGCCGGGCTCTCCATTGACTGCCATGGCCAAACTCTGCCTCATTCTCCCAGTGGATGGCATGCTGACATCTGTCATGTGCTCTTCTGCCTGCGTGCTCCTCTTGCTGTCCTCTTGCTATCCAGCTGCTTGTGTGCCTGACTGTTAGAGTCTCAAGGGTTTTTATAGGCACAAGATGGGGACATGGTGGGACAGGGTGTTTTTGGGGAGTGCAATATTTGGGTATGAAGGCAGGAGTGCCTGTCCTCGCCTAGGTCCACTGGCACAGAGCCAGGGGTGGAGCCCTCACCAGGGACCCACCCTTTCCTTTCTAGCACTTCCTTGCCCCCCTTCTGTATCACTAGGTGAACTGATAGTACTAATAGGAGAAATATACAAATCCACAATTATAGTTAGAGACTTCAGCATCTCTCTCTTAATAGTTTGTAGAACAACTAGACAGAAAATCAGCAAGAATACAGAAGAACTCAACAAATCAACATTTATAAAATACCCAACAACAGCAGACTTAACATTCTTTTCAAGTGTTTATGGAACAAATGTCAAGATAGACCATATCCTTGTTATAAAATAAAGCTCAATAAATTTCAAAGAAATAAAATAATATTGTGTGTGTTCTTTTACTGTAACAAAGTCAAACTGGAAATCAATAACAGCAAAATGTTCTCCAAACATTTGTAAGCTAAATAACACACTTCTAAATAATCTATGGGCCAAATAAGTCTGAAGGGAAACTTAATAATATATTGAACTGAATCAAAATGAAAATACAACAAATAAAATTTTATGACACAGCTAAAGCAGGGCTATAAGGGAAATTTATAGCATATGTTAGGTTAAATGTAAGTGCATTCATTAGAAATGATGAAAAGCCTTAAATCAATAATCTAAGACCATATGTGTAACTTACCCTTGTATCTCTTTACTGTCTCCTTTTTATAATTGTCTTAAATACTTCCTCTAAATATATTTAGAATCACTTCAGATAATGTAATTTTTCAATCATCAAAAGTAATTTAGAAAACTCAAGAGAAGAGAAGCCTATTGTATTTAACCATATTTTTGAGTAAAATGTTTTTTCTTAGTTATCAATGTTCCTAAATCCCTTATTTTATAATGTACTTTCTGTTTAGATAATCTTTAGGCCATGTAATTGATCCAAATAATCTCCCATATCATTTTTCATGTTTTGTATGTCATGAAAATTCTGCACAAAATTAATTTATACATGAATTCACAGCTTTCATAAAAAGAGACATTCTATCCAGAAAAGTTTATATCTTTAAACATACATTGTTATAGCAAAATTTACAGATTAAAAAGTTAAGAATCCTGTATACATATCTCTTAAAGTAAATTATCCCTGGAGATAGAAACCAAATAAGTGCAATAGTAAAGTCTGTTTATAATTTTTAATTTCCGTACCAGAAATTCTGGAATCATAATATCCAAGCAGCAGTGCATTCCACCAAATCATGGAGACTTTCTACTATGAAGATGTCTTCCGAACTTTTAAAGTAATGAAAGATTTCCTTATGAAGTTTTCCCTTGGGGCTCTGAAGTCATACCTATGCTGGACTGGCTCCTTTTTTTCTTCCTCTGCATTTTTACATCAATTTCAACTGCACTTCTCAGCTATTACTTCTGTTTTATCCTTAGTATTCACTGTTGTTCTTCCTTTAAGAGTCAATAGATTGGCAGTTTGTCAAAAGACCAATTTGTGATTCTGTATGTTATGCTTTTTCTAGCACTCCTGTCAGGGAAGATTTAAAGATTTCTGAAATGAGAACTCTCTCTTTTCTAGTTGGCCTCAAGTATAAGTGGTAATTTGGATTTGCTTTGCCCATACTGGTAGTGACTGTACAGATAGAGAAATGAATTGTAAAGCATGAAAGTTCTGCCTCCATTTCACAGGGCTTGTGTTGCCTATGGGGGAAAACATATCTCACAGTTCCTTAGGACTAAACAGAAGAAAAGCTTTCTAATCTTGGAAATGGATTTTTTCTGAGGGCATATGTATTTGCATAAATTACAAAGAAAAATCATTAGGGATTTTATTATGAAGAACATATAAGCTGATAAGGCATCTACAAAACTCAAAACAAAGGGAAATTTCAACAATAGTTGTGGATAAGTTATTAATTGCTGTCCCTTAACACTTCCTCATTAACCCTCTTGTCTATGCTGGTTGGTCATATTTATGCTCATTTTTGTTCAATTTGTATTCTTTCCTCAGAAGTATGTTTTCATATATGGTGTACATTATTACTTTGTAATTCTTGTGAATATAACACTGGAATTTGATTGGTGAGGAAGCAGGAGGCCATCACATTGCTATGTTGAGGATTTACCATGATTCTAGTAAATCTTAAGTTGTTTTGGTCCAAAAGATTATTCCTTATAAATTATCACACATCTTTTACTTTTTCTTTTACTTCAAGATCTGAGAAGCTGAAATTAAGGCCCATCTTACAGGTGCAAGAGAAATCTGTACATAGTTTGCTGTGTCTAAGATCCTGTAAATTCTTTATGGACAACTGTATTACTTTGTGCAACAGATCTGAAGGAGAAGGGCTCAGAAGTGACAGATTCAAGGTGAAAATACCTCTAAGCCACACAGGTCAATTTTTTGCTGGAGAAAGTAAAAATTTCAACTTAAAAGGAAAGTGTAATGTGAACAGATAACTCAAGGCACTCTCATAGAAGTCACAGAGACAAACAGGGCTATGGAAGAAGTAATCATACCTTCCGGGGAGATTATCTGAAGATGAGAGATTTCATCTTATTAGAAGTTGTGTTACTTTAGATTTTTTTAAATTTTATTTTATTTGCAGGGGAGAAGGCAACAAAGCAAGGCTCTGACCAGCTTAGGCAAAAGGAGGAACTTATTGAAAGTATACTGGGACAAGTTAAACAACCTACTTTATAGATAACGATCCAGCTAGCCTAGGGACCAGCAGTATTAGATCCTCTGCTTGCTTCTTTTTTCTGTAGACCATGTTTTCCATGGGAACATAGCTGCCTAGTACACCCAAGGTTATCATTTTATGGCTTCAAGAATGAGAGATCAGCTTGCTTTCCATATTATTTCCTATCGAAGACCCAAATTCCTGGGAATGAGGCTCACTGGCTCTGATTAGGTGAGGTACCCACACCTGAATCACAGGTGATTAGCTGTGGCCAGGAGGAAGGGTCACATTACAGCTGCACTATGATGGGAGGATGAAAAAGAGAGGGAGGAGCAGTTCCTAGAATAAGTAGAGGAACTAGAGAGACTACCCCGGAGTTTTCCATTGCAGAAGTACTTCTCCAAATCATATGATTCATGAGATTTACTTGGAAGAGACGATTTGATGTTTGGGTACAAAAATTTTACTATCCCATCATCATGTTTTGATAAGACAGTAGAAACTAAAGGTTTACCAAGGTTTACTTTAACAAGTTAGATATGAGTAGTTTATTAATATTAATTTTAAACATTTCTCTAATAGGTTATTCATTTTAAATTGCAGCTGGAAAGCATTGATAAATCTAATGCAGTTACCTCATCTTACAGAAGAGAACTCTAAGAGGATAAATAACTTGGCCAAAATCATATGGTAAACAGTGAAAACATCTGGACAGGATTACAAGTGTTATTTTTTATCTAGTTCTGCTATCTTGATCTCATTGTTTGTTTAGAAATACTTTATCTTTTGCCAAAAATATTTAACAATATGGGTTCTTGTTTGTACAATCTTTGAATCAAAGTATACATAAATCCCAGGTCTCCCAGTGTCCAGTAGCAGCAAGACTTAGAAGAGGTCAGAACATTAGCTCAGAAATTGGGGAACATGAATTCTATGTAGTACTCTGTGCTGAGAGAAAGGCCATTTCTGCACCGAGATAACTTGCAAAGTAATCTGCAGGAAAAGCCAGAATTTAGGAAGCAGCTTTGGATTCTATTAGCTCCAGGATATACTGTAATGTTAGCTCAGGGTAATCACAATTTAACATCACAATGATGATCTGACTGATGAAGATTTCAAAGCAAGCAATACCAATAAGGGTGGCATGCATAGCAGACAGACAATAACATGTAAACCAGTGGCCCCCAATGTTTTTGGCACCAGGGACCGATTTTGTGGAGGACAATTTTTCTCGGGACTGGGGTGGGGACTGTGTAGGGGATATGGGGGTATTGGGGGTGTGGGAATGTATGGGGGAGGTGGGTAGGAGGGTTTTGGGATGAAACTGTTCCACCTCAGGTCATCAGGCATTAGATTCTTATAAAAAGTGTGCAACCTAGATCCCTCACATGTGCAGTTCACAATAGGGTTCGTGCTTCTACGAGAATCTAATGCCGCTGCTGATCTGACAGGAGGCAGAGCTCAGGCAGTAATACTTGCTTGCCTCCTGCTGTGCAGCCCAGTTCCTAATAGGCCACTAACCAGTACCAGAACCATGAACCAGCCAGGGGATGGGGGACCCCTGAGGTAAACAAACAAGCCAATTCAAAATAGCAGTAATAGCTGCCATGAAGAGAGCAAAATGAAGGATGTGATAAAGAGTGAGGGGAGGCTACTCAAGACTGGGGAATCAGGGAAATTCTCTCTCAAAATCAGTGAATGATTCAATGAAAAGAAAACTGTCAAAAATTACAGATCAGTAACTTCAATAATAAAACCATATGTCGTTAAAAGCCCAAAATGACATTTGATAAAATTCAAAATCCAGTTTTAAAATACCTTAAGTTAGAATATAGTTTTGCTATTTTGTGACATCAAAAAGGAAAAACTAAGAATTTAAAGGTTTATAAAGGGTAGAGCAAATATAGAAACATTTTTCTTTAAAAAATGAACAAAGCAGCTGGGCACAGTGGCTCATGCCTGTAATCCCAGCACTTTGGGGGGCAAAGGCGGGAGGATCACTTGAGGCCAGGAGTTTGAGACCAGCCTAGGCAACACAGTGAGACCCCTGTGTCTGCAAAAAATTAAAAAATTAGCTAGGTGTGGTGATGCATACCTGTAGTCCCAGCTACTTGGAAGGCTGATGTGGGAGGATGACTTGAGCCCAGGACGTCAAGGCTGCAGTGAGCTGTGATTGTGCCTCTGCACCCAGCTTGGGCAGTAGAGAGAGACCCTGTCTCAAAAATGGAAAAAAAAAGTATACAAAGCAAAAGTGTCTTTTGTTACCATTATTTTCCAATTTATTACTGAAAATTCTTTGAATCACAGTAGCTCCTCCAAAAGAAATGAGAATTAAATATTGAGAAAAGAGCAAACAAGTTGTTATTTGAAGAAATAGAAGACCCAAATTAAACTATCCCCACCTGCAACAAAACTATTAGTGATATTAAAAACATTCAGTGAAATGGGCAAATATAAGATAAGTCTGCAAACACCTATATCTTCCCTAAATATCAGGAATAGCCAACTAGAAAAGTTAACTGAAAGGAGATTTTATTCACAATGTCAGCAAATGATAAAATATATGGAAATTAATGTGTAATGTCAAAAGCATATAAATTGTGAAAGGAAAATAAATCTTGGGGCTCCCATATCACCAAGCTAAAAGGAAAAGCCAAGCTTGAAACTGCTTAGGGCAAACCTGCCTCCCATTTTATTCAGTCGCCCCTCTGCTCACTGAGATAAATGCATATTTCATTGTCTCCTTTGGAAAGACTAATCAGAAACTCAAAAGAATGCAACCATTTGTCTCTTATCCATCTATGACCTGGAAGCTTCCTCCCTGCTTCAAGTTGTCCTGCCTTATCTGGATGGAACCAACGTTAATCTCACCCGTGTTGATTGATGTTTCATGTCTCCCTAAAATGCATAAAACCAAACTGTACTCTGACCATCTTGGGCACATGTCCTCAGGACCTCCTGAGGCTGTGTCATGGGCATGCATCCTCAACCTTGGAAAAATAAACTTTCTAAGTTAACTGAGACCTGTCTCAGATTTTTGGGGTCCACAAAAGTATAAAAAATTTAATGAAATAATTTTTAAAAATAAGCGAAAGCGAAGACATAGTATGATTATGAATAGTAAAGAAAATATTTCCCAAATTAATTTATAGATTTACCATATTCCTATTAAAAAAACCAAAGAATATTTTATAGAACTCAATAAAATGATTCCAAAATTGTTTTCCAAAATAAATGGACATATTTTCATACAGTACTCTAAGAGAAAAAAATTATAAGGAAGAATTATTCTTGTTGGATGCTAGGATTTTAAAAGAAATGTGTGGAAATGATATGGAATGAGTTTAAAAAATGAAGTAAGAGGTAACTGAACAGATAGATAGCCTAGTTTACATAGATATTAAAGATATGATGAACTCAGCTTACTCAAGTAATGAAGTAATGAAGAAAAGAATTATGATTTAAGAAGTAGTAAGAAAACCAACAGGGCATGGTAGCTCAAACCTGTCATCCCAGCTGTTTGGGAGGCTGAGGCAGGAGGATTGCTTGAGCCAGGAGGTTAAGGGTTCAGTGAGTCACTGCACTCCAGCTGGAGTGACAGAGTGAGACTCTGACTCAAAAAAAAAAAAAAAAAAAAGCATGGGTTAGAAACTTAATCCCCAATGCAGAAATGTTGGGAGATGAGATCTAATGGGAGATGTTTATTTTCCACCCTCATGAATGGATTATTGCTGAATAAAAAGGAGTTGAGGCTGCAAGTTTGATCTCTTGCTTGCTCACATGCTCTCTTATCCTTCTGCCCTCTACTGTAGGATAACACAGCAAGAAGGCCCTTGACAGATGCTGGCCCCTTAGCCTTAGACTTCATATCCTCCAGAAAGGTAAGAAAAAAATTTATTTATTTATTTACAGACAGGGTCACTCTCTCACCCAGGCTGGAATACAGTGGCATGATCATGGCTCACTGCAGCCTCGACCTCCTGGGCTCAAATGATCCTCCCACCTCAGCCTCCCAAGTAGCTGGGACTACAGGCATGTGCCACCAAACCTATTTGTTTTTTTTTTTTTGTAGAGGTGGGGTCTCGCTATGTTGCCCAGCTAGTTTCAAACTCCTGGGCTCCAGTGATCCTCCTGCCTTGGCTTCCCAAAGTGCTGGGATTATAGCATGAGCCACTGTGCCCAGCCAAATTTCTTTTCTTTATAAATTACCCAGTTTGTGATATTTTCCTACAGCAACAGAAAATGGACTAAGACAACCAGATATTAAAGCGGAAAAACTTTAACTTGGACCTTCACCTCACGCTACTTTATTCATTCTATAAGAGGTTGCACATCAAGACTTTACTCTTTTTGAAATCTGGCATTAAATCATTTAAAAGTTGCCAGATGTTTTCTTTTTATAAAATTGGAGTCATTGATTCATCTTTGGAGCAGACTTTCTTTGTTTTGGGAAAATTACCAGAATGGGCCTTTTGAATTACACACATCTAGAGTAAGTACTCACTTGTTGCTTTTTGAGGAAGTTAAAGTTTCTAGTAAGCTGACAAATTTAGTTTAGAAGTATGAGCTGGGCTTAGTGGCTTGTGTATGTCCTTTTAAAATCAGAGCAGGAAAATATGTAGCCCTAGAATATGGATTTAGGCTGAACTGTCCTTGCAAAGTACTGTTTGTTTATTAATTTTGGAAGAGAGAGAGAGTGAGTTTTGTCTAAGTAATTGGTAATAGGAGACTGTCTCACTGGACCATGCCAAGAGGGTTGTATAGATCTGAGCTCTTTATTGTGGAGACACAAATTGTGAAAGGGAATCAGGGGACTAGGATTAGTATAATACCACCTAGATTTGGAGCATTGGTGCTTTTCACGTAGTGTTATTTAAGACAGAATAACTCAGACTTGTAAAACACACGCTGACCTTTATCATTGCCGACTATACTCTGCATTAGTGGGTGCTCCCACTGTGAATTATTTAACTCATTTAACCTTTGCAACAGCCAAAAGAGGCAGGACATGGATTTGGAGAGGAAAGATTTCTGTATGAATCTCTTCATCTGTCTCTACATCTCTTTCTCCTCTCTGCACATATACATACTCTCACCACAGTGGTTCTTAGGACCCGTGTTCCAGAGTGTGGAGATGCCTGGTGACTTTCTGTTGGTGGGGTGAGCTAGCCATTGCCACATTGCATTCCCAAAATAACTCCTTCCAGTAGTTGGAATCTACACTGCATTGAGAGTCTCGCTCTGTCACCCAGGCTGCTGTGCAGTGTGGTATGATCTCAACTCACTGCAATCTCCACCTCCTGGATTCAAGCGATTCTTGTGCCTCAGTTTTCCTAATAGCTAGGACTACAGATGCACACCACCATGCCCAGCTGTTTTCTGTATTTTTAATAGAGACAGGGTTTTGTCATGCTGCCCAGGCTGGTCTTGAACTCCTGGCCTCATGTGATCCACCTGCCTCAGCCTCCTAAAATGTTGGGATTATAGGCATAAGCCACTGTGCCCAACCTGCACTGTACTTCTTTCATTCCCAAGTTTGCAGTACATTTTTGTTAATTGTTTTATTAGTGTGTTACCTGTGCTTTAGATGATTAAGGGAGGGACCAGAGTCTGTGCTTGGAGAGTAACTAATAGGGTAGAGTAGTATTCTAGAGAAGCTGGGTATCTGATGGCAGAAGTGACTTGCTGGACTCTATCAGTGGTGACAAATGATTGTAGTACTGATTTAATGGAACATTTAACAGATCCGTGGAAAGGAAATCCTGTGGAAGAATAGCTTTTTTTGTAGCCTATAGGATGCAAGTTCATAGTTTTTATAAGTTGGCTATTAAAGAAAATGTGCCCTCATTATGTAATCTCAAGTGAGTGTGGTCTGTGGACTATTGGGGCCAATTCATTTGTTCCTTCACTTACAGATTCATCCCACAAACATATTGATAGTTCATTATATGCTGGGACTGGGCTTGGCATATAGATACAAAGATGACTAACAGAGTCTCTGCCCTTTAGGAGAAAACTACAGGAAGTTAAGTATTAACAAATCAAATTGTAAGAAAATCAGAAGAAAATAGAACAATCAGAAATGAAAAAATAGAAGATGGACACACATAACTATACAAATATTTAAAATGTCTGTAATGTGAAAAACAATAAAAGGAGCTTAAAAAGAAAACAAGAGACTGAGAGAATTACTTGTACTAAATATGAAAGATGAAGTAATAAAATTTTGAATATGTCAGTCTTTAGTCAAAACTAAAGCCTGGCCAGCCACTGTTACTTACGCCTGTAATCCCAGCACTTTGGGAGGCTGAGGCAGGAGGATCACTTGAGGCCAGGAGTTTGAGACCAGCCTGGCAAAACACTATATTTACTAAAAATACAAAAAAATTAGCTGGGTATGGTAGTGCCTTTAGTCCCAGCTACTTGGGAGGCCGAGGCAGAGATCGCTTGAATCCAGGAGGTGGAGGTTGCAGTGAGCTGAGACTGCACCACTGCGCTCCAGCCTGGGCAACAGAGTGAGACTCTGTCTTGAAACAAAGAAACAAAAAACACAACAAAAAAGAAAATAAAACAAAAAAACTAAAGCCTAACACTGAACCCCTAAAAACAAAAGAGGATTAACTGCATTCAAATAAGAGGAAATAGTCACTTAACTTACAAAAACACCTTCAGCAGCAATGAAATAAATTCACATTAAAACTATCAGGTAATGTCTCACACTTAATAAATGTAAAGGTGTAAGAAAACCCATAAATTTATAATGTCTCACACTTAACAAATTTAAAAGTATAAGAAAATCCATAAAGTATAAAAATAAAAATTCATTTTAGGCAACAGAAGCAAATGGAAACTCTCAGTCAGCCACACGCTTTCAACCACTGAGATTTCCAGTTTATGATGGATTATTTTATTTTATTTTTTAATTATACTTTAAGTTCTGGGGTACATGTGCAGATCATGCAGGATTGTTACCTAGGTATACACATGCCATGGTGGTTTGCTACATCCATCCCCTGGTCATCTACATTAGCTATTGGATTTATCAGGATGTAACCCCATGGTAAGTGTCAAGGAGTATCTCTGGGTACCAGCTAGATGCTGAATCCTAGAGGCTAAATTAATGCCAGGCACTTTTCTAAGTGCTTTTCATATGTTAACTGATTTAATCTTCATAGCAGCCATATGAACTAGGAATTTTATTATCTCCATTTTACGCATGAGGAAACTGAGGGAAACAAAGATTAAACAAATCGACATAGTTGGTCAATGGAAGAGCTGGGTTTTGAGGGTAGAGAGTGTGGCTCCAGGGTGTGGCCTCATTATTATTGCACCATACTGCTTCAGTGGAAGAAAAGAGCTCTAGATACAAAGATGATGCTTGAGGCATCATCATTTATAAGGTAAAAGGAAAAAATATGGGGGAAAACTACATGTTCCACAGTAGGAGAATGGTTAAATATATTATGGCATATACATTCAATAGGTAATTGCTCAACAGAATTGTTCAGAACTTTTCTTTTATTTACGCAGGGTGCAATGGTATGGGCCACAGACTTCATGAAGGTATTATTTTCCCTTTTACAGTCCTATGCCCCCACATATTTGAGCAATTTATGAGGATAAAGAGGTCCTGCCCCAAATGGACACCTCATCATTTTCTCCTGCAGTGGTCTGTGGTTCCAGATATTATGTCATTAGATGTACTGAGAGTTGCTGGAGTGTGAATTCTTTAGGAGTATAAATAGCCACCTTCCCTGGATACTTAAGCCACACTTAATGAACTCATACATTTCTTTGACCTCACAGGTCCATCCTTGTTACCTTATCCAAGTAAAATTGTGTCTTATCATACATATATTAACACAATTATCAAATTTTTTTATTATAAAGAGCTGTGAAGTGCTAAGATCTATGTGTTGTAAATGTTTTCAAAATATTAAAAGTAATTTTTATTTATGCAGAAACAAATTGAAACAAGGAAAGAAAAGCACATTAATTATGTATTTTAGCATAAAGTCTCTTTAAACTTTAAAGAAATTAGCTACAAAAATGATGCATCACATTTATTACATGTATACAATATGCCAGGAACTATGCTAAGCTCTTTACATAATTTATTGCTTTTAATCCTCTCAATAGCCATATAAAGTAGATATTATTTATTATCATCATTTTACAGATGAGAACACAGAAGCCTAGAGAAGTTTAGTCACTTGCCCTAGGTCACACATAATTCATAAGTGGAGGAGCCAGGAACTGTCCGAATCCAGAGATCAAGCTGTTAATCATACTGACACTATCTTTTTCTTCCTCTTCTTTTCCAAAAGTAAATTTGGAGTTACTGTCTCTAATGCTTAGTTCTATGATGAAGTTCTAAGTCTATGGTCACAAATAACATTATAACCAGTTGTCTTGGAAATGAAAAGGATATCATAAATCACAACTAGAAGTGTCTTACCATAGTGAATATGAAGTTATTTGAGGAAAACCCTGCCATAATGATCAAATGAAGAAGCAAAACAAGTAAGGGAACTAAAAAGTGGAATACAGAATACTCTCTCAACAAATTTACATATATGGTTTACAAATATATTTTCTAAAAAGGAATATTGTATACAATAAGTGATAATCCCAATAGGGAATGAAGTTTTGAAATTGCCTAAATACGTATTGATTTCAACTGCAACTCTTTCAGAACAATCTTTTCCTTCCTCTACTGTCTCAACCATACAAACTACAACCTGCCCACAGGAATCTCACTCATACCAAAGATTTTCCATCTAACTCAAAGGCTGACCCTGTTCCAGAGTGGTAAGTTGTACCATTTTTGACAGAGCTCCACCATGCTGAGCCATGAATAGCCTCCAATATTTCTATGACTTTTTCTTTCTTCCTTTATTATCCTGTTGAACTTGAGAATAAAAAATGTTCTTACAAACATAAGAAAATAATGATCATTCTGAAGCCACTATAACTTGTTTTAATTCTATTGTATCAAACAACTCACCTCAGTAAACACAATTATACAATCCAACTACTCTGTCAATCTCACTTCTGAAGGTCAGCCAATCAGGGACAAACTCACTCCAATAAGCACGTCTTTGAGTGATACCCAATCAACAACAGCCTCACCTGAGTAATCACACTTCTACAGACGATGTCAACCTACTTACGTTTCTGAGAGTCAACCAATTCCTGAATGCTATGCTTTCTTGAAACACTATATAAGATCAACCATTTGTTCTGTCGGAAAAGGCTGTGCCTGACCCACATCTCTTACTGTTACAAGAAATAAGTTAACTTTGTCTTTTTATGTTAGATAGTGAGTGATGGTCTTTTGATAATCATGGAGGTTCTACCAAGATTGCTTTAAAGCCCCTCATTTAGAAGCCTTCCAGGGGACTATTAGGCCAACAGATGCACTCACTGGGCATCTTGTACCAAAATTCTATTTACCTTTCAGATATGTTGCCAAGTGAGTTAATCTCAACAGTAATCTGATCTCTGGCTTAGTTTCATTGATTTCTTGGTGCTGAATTTGTTCTGTTATTCTAGAATTTGCAGCTAAATAGGTCTTTGTTTAGGCCTAGGTCATTGCAAAAAGCAATTAGGCCTTCTGGTTTTAAATATAAACACAACATACCAGAATCTCTGGGACACATTTAAAGCAGTCTCTAGAGGAAAATATACAGCAATAAATGTCCACATGAGAAGCAAGGAGATATCTAAAATCAATACCCTATCATCAAAATTGAAAGAGCTAGAGGAGCAAGATCAAAAAAACTCAAAACCTAGCAGAAGACAAGAAATAACTAAGATCAGAGCAGAACTGAAGGAGATAGGGACACAAAAAACCCTTCAAAAAATCAATAAATGCAGGAGCTAGCTTTTCGAAAAGATCAACAAAATAGACATACCACTAGCCAGATTAATAAAAAAGAAAAGAGGCCAGGCGCAGTGGTTCATGCCTATAATCCCAGCACTTTGGGAGGCCGAGATGGGTGAATCACAAGGTCAAGAGATTGAGACCATCTTGGTCAACTTGGTGAAACCCTGTCTCTACTAAAAATACAAAAATTATCTGGGCGTGGTGGCGCACACCTGTAGTCCCAGCTACTTGGGAGGCTGAGGCAGGAGAATTGCTTGAACCCAGGAGACTGAGGTTGCGGTGAGCCGAGATGGGGCCATTGCACTCCAGCCTGGGTAACAAGAGTGAAACTCCATCTCAAAACAAAAAAAAAAAAAAAAAAAAAAAGAAAAGAGAGAATAATCAAATAGATGCAATAAAAAACGATAAAGAGGATATCACCACAGATTCCACAGAAATATAAACCATCATCAGATATTATTACAAACAACTCTATGCACATAAGCTAGTAAACCTGAAAAAAATGGATCAATTCCTGGACACTTGCGTCTTCCCAACCCTAAACCAGGAAGAAGTTGAAACCCTGAATAGACTAATAACAAGGTCTGAAGTTGAGGCAGCAATTAAGAGCCTACCACCCAAAAAAAGCCCAGGTCCAGATGGGTTCACAGCAGCATTCTACCAGACATACAAAGAGGAGCTGGTACCATTCCTTCTGAAACTACTCCAAACAATCCAAAAAGAGGGAATCCTTCCCAAATCATTTTATGAGACCAACATCATCCTGATACCAAAACCCCGCAGGGACTCAGCAAGAAAAGAAAACTTCAGGCCAATATCCACAATGAACATAAATGCAAAAATCTTCAATAAAATACTGGCAAACAGATTGCAACAGCACATCAAAAAGCTTATCCACCATGATCAAGTAGGCTTCATCCTGGGGATGCAAGGCTGGTTCAACATATGCAAGTCTATAAATGTAATTCAGCACATAAACAGAACCAAAGACAAAAACCACATGATTATCTCAACTGATGCAGAGAATGCCTTTGACAAAATTCAACCTTTATGCTAAAAACCCTCAATAAACTAGGTATCGACGGAACATATCTCAAAATAACAAAAGCTATTTACGACAAACCAACAGCCAATATCATACTGAATGGGCAAAAACTGGAAGCATTCCCTTTGAAATCTGGCACTAGACAAGGATGCCCTCTCTCACCACTCCTACTCAATATCATATTGGAAGTTCTAGCCAGAGCAATCAGGCAAGAAAAAGAAATAAAGGTATTCAAATAGGAAAGGAGGAAGTCAAATTGTCTCTATTTGCAGACAACATGATTGTATATCTAGAAGACCCCATCGTCTCACCCCAAAATCTCCTGAAACTGATAAGTAACTTCAGCAAAGTCTCAGGATACAAAATCAATGTGCAAAAATCACAAGCATTCCTATACACCAATAACAGACTTAAAGAGAGCCAAATCAAGAACGAACTGCCATTCACAATTGCTACAAAGAGAATAAAATACCTAGGAATACAACTAACAAGGAACATAAAGGACCTCTTCAAAGAGAACTACAAACCACTGCTCAACGACATAAGAGAGGACACAAACAGATGGAGAAACATTCCATGTTCGTGGTTAGGAAGAATCAATATTGTGTAAATGGCCATACTGCCCAAAGTAATTTACAGATTCAATGCTATCCCCATCAAGCTACCAATGACCTTCTTCACAGAACTGGAAAAACCACCTTAAACTTCATATGGAACCAAAAGAGAGCCCGCATAGCCAAGTCAATTCTAAGTAAAAAGAGCAAAGCAGGAGACATCACACTACTGGACTTCAAATTATACTACAAGGCTACAGTAATCAAAACAGCATGGTACTGGTATCAAAACAGGGATATAGACCAATGGAACAGAACAGAGGCCTCAGAGGCAACACAACACATCAACAACCATCTGTTCTTTGACAAACCTGACAAAAATAAGCAATGGGGAAAGGATTCTTTGTTTAACAAACGGTGTTGGGAAAACTGGCTAGCCATGTGCAGAAAGCAGAAACTGGACCCCTTCCTGACACCTTACACTAAAATTAATTCCAGATGAATTAAAGACTTAAACATAAGACCTAACATCATAAAAACCCTAGAAGGAAATCTAGGCAAAACCATTCAGGACATAGGTGTAGGCAAGGACTTCATGACCAAAACACCAAAAGCATTGGCAACAAAAGCCAAAATAAACAAATGGGACCTAATCAAACTCCACAGCTTCTTCACGGCAAAAGAAACAGTCATTAAAGTGAATCAGCAACCAACAGAATGGGAAAAAATTTTGTAGTCTACCCATCTGACAAAGAGCTGATATCCAGAATCTACAAAGAACTAAAACAGATTTACAAGGAAACAACAAACAAGCCTATTCAAAAGTGGGCAAAGGATACGAACAGACACTTTACAAAAGAAGACATACATGAGGCCAACAAACGTACGAAAAAAAGCTCATCATCACTGGTCATTAGAGAAATGCAAATCAAAACTACAATGAGATACCATCTCACGCCAGTCAGAATGGCGATCATTAAAAAATCTGGAGACAACAGATGCTGGAGAGGATGTGGAGAAATAAGAAATAAGAAATAAGAAATTACACTCCCACTGTTGGTGGGAGTGTAAATTAGTTCAACCATCGTGGAAGACAGTGTGGCGATTCCTCAAGGACCTAGAAATAGAAATTCCATTTGACCCAGCAATCCCATTACTGGGTATATATCCAAAGGATTATAAATCGTTCTACTATAAGGACACATGAACACGAATGTTCATTGCAGCACTATTTACAATAGCAAAGACCTGGAACCAACCCAAATGCCCATCGATGATAGACTGGACAGGGAAAATGTGGCACATATACACCATGGAATATTATGCAGCCATCAAAAACGATGAGTTCGTGTCCTTTGTAGGAACATGTATGAACCTGGAAACCATCATTCTCAGCAAACTGGCACAAGAACAGAAAATCAAACACTGCATGTTCTCACTCATAGGTGGGTGTTGAACAATGAGAACACATGGACACAGGGAGGGGAGCATCACACACTGGGTTCTGTTGGGGGGAAATAGGGGAGGGACAGCGGGGGGTGGGGAATTGTGGAGGGACAGCATGGGGAGAAATGCCAGATATAGGTGATGGGGAAGAAGGCAGCAAATCACACTGCTGTGTGTGTACCTATGCAACAGTCTTGCATGTTCTTCACATGTACCCCCAACCTAAAATGCAATTAAAAAAAAGTAAATATAAACCATATAATAAACAGCTAGACCTAGGACTTTTTATAAGACAACAACTAGATCTTTTGTTTTGGAGGTATGCCATTTGATATATATATATGTATTCACCTTATTCTTATAAGATATATGTGTGTGTGTATATATATATATATATATATATGTATTTCGCTTATTCTTATTAGCTTATTCTTCTGCTGCTTGCCTTACTTTGGTCCTGTTTGTCTGTATGTACATAGTCTTGTTTCATGGGTTTTATCTTATCCTGGATTGTCTGTTTTTATTGAGTATATAAGGGAGTGTTTTATAGAGAACATATGGGAGCATAGGCCAGATACATTTCCAAAACAATAAAGGGGGCCTTGAGAACTAGTGGCTGGAGTTCCATTAGACCAGCAATCACTTGGTGAAGAAAGGGTTGGTCAAACATTGTCTAGGGACTCTATAAATCCTTCATGAGGATACCCTTTTTCTTATTAATTTGGAAAAGAAGCTTACTTTGTTTTGTCCCTTCTAAGGAGTCAAGAATTGTCAGGTTGTTGACTGTGTGGCCCCTGTACAGTTTCTTCTTGGTTGGGGAAACCAAACATCCTTCGAAACCTCACACTGAGTCGTCTTTCTCTTGTGTGTTATGGGTTTGTGCATGAGAATGCCTCATCTTCCTCCTGAAAGAACTTCTATTTTTTTTTTTAAAGAAGCACCATAGTTTTATTTGATGATATCTTTTTTTTTTTTTTTATTGTACTTTAGGTTCTGGGGTACATGTGCAGATCATGTAGGATTGTTGCCTAGGTACATACATGGCAAGGTGGTTTGCTGCCTCCATCCCCCTGTCATCTATATCTGGCCTTTCTCCCCATGTTATCTCTCCCCAACTTCCCTGCCCCACCTGCTGTCCCTCCCCTAGTCCCCCCAACAGACCGCAGTGTGTGACACTCCCCTTCCTGTGTCCACGTGTTCTCATTGTTCAACACCCACCTATGAGTGAGAACAGGTGGTGTTTGATTTTATGTTCTTGTGTCAGTTTGCTGAGAATGATGGTTTCCAGATCATCCATGTCCCTAAAAAGGACATAAACTCATCGTATTTTATGGCTGCATAGTATTCCATGGTGTGTATGTACCACATTTTCCCTGTCCAGTCTATCATCGATGGGCATTTCGGCTGGTTCCAGGTCTTTGCTATTGTAAACAGTGCCACAATGAACATACATGAAGAAGCACCATAATTTTAACGTTTGCATTTTTTTCTTGAAAAATGGCAAAAGAAAAAATTGTCTTGGATTAACAATGTCATGTTTTGACATGTCCAAATCTTTAATATATTTAAGAGAAACTCTAAAAAAGTTAGGAGACAAAATACTAAAAGTCAATAGTCTTCTCTAATTGATATGCTTAGGCCTTGAAAAATAATTCTAACTCCAAGAATCTCTCTCAGAGACTCTAAACTTTTGAGACCTATCCTCTTTGCATTTTTCTATTTTTCTACTCATCTTTACCTGACCTTCTAAATGAGCTACTCTTTTGTCAGGGCAAGAATAATTATGCCATAAAATTTCTAGGCCATAAGGACAAATTAAAAATTCTGGCCTACAGCCAAATTGAGGGACATAATAAAGGATTTGCTCAATTTTCAGAATATAGGCAGGAAATTGTTATACAAGTTAAAATTTTATTACATACTTGATTTCTTCTACTACAGATTTGTACCAACTAGTTCAGCTAAGTGTTAGCCTCTTAGTTACAGAAAATGCTTAGTAAGCAGAAAGATAGGAGAAAAAAATTGTTAACCAATTATATAAGATTTTTAAATATTGTCTTAAAACATCAATAAAAATGTAAAAATTAACTACAATAAGAAACTTAAGAAGACATTTTGGTAGAAAAATTAAAAAGATTCAAATTATAAACAAAACAAAGATGAAAAATAGACTTCAGGAAATATTCAAGAAGCTACCATAAAAACATAGCTATACACAGTTAACTACAATCACCATGTCAAGAAAAAAAGCAAAAAAACGAAAACAAAAAACCATAGCTAAAGTAGAGAACTGTATCTTCTATTATTGTAAATGGGATCCATCCTGAAATAGAGAATTTAATAATGAAAATTAAATTGAAATGTAAAATTGCCAATTTAGAAAGTATTCAATATGCGTCAGACATTTCCAGAGCCTTAGAAAGTAAATAAACTAAAACTCAATATAGTGTTATGCACTTCAGTTAAAAAACAACAAAAGAACCTCTATTCTATAAAAATTGGAAGCCTATGGATAAGGATACTTGTAGATGTTGCAAGTACAATAGTAATAGAAAGATTCAATGTTCCATACTGGCTAAGAAACAGAAGGACAATTATCCAAAGTCTGTCCATTGATCATGCTCCAAGGGAGACATGAGCCCCTAACACTTCCCTTCCCTTCCTCTAAACTGTACAAGGGAGCAATACAGCTTTCTTGTTGCTATGTATCTACGATTAATCTTTTTACTGTAGAACATCAGATTCCACAGAGTAAAATTTTAAAGTTATTTGAAAAACAACAAAGACTTTCAATAAGAAAAAAACATTGTATCTTGAAGTAAAAATGACTGGCTGAGCCAGATGGCAAAAGAACATAACAAAAGACAAGTTTAAAGATGTATAGTAAATTGCAGAGGACTTAAGGAAAATAAGCTTTATTTGTTTTGTTTACTAGAAGCACTCAAATAATCAACATTTCTAAAAAGCCTAATTCCTAAACCCTAACTGTTAAAAACTCAAGACCTAAACTGCAATTCATACTTTGTAATTATTATCAGAAAGACTTTTTTTTGGGAATAATAAGATGATTTATTTGCATTTGTAAAAGTTGACAAGTGCATAAACCATAAGTGAAGACAAAGCAGAAATTGCTAAGAAATTGACATGACAAAAATTTCAATAGTAAAATACACTATTTAAATCTAAAAGGTTACAGTAATACAGCATGAGAAAATTTACTAACCAGACAAACTGCTATAAAAGGCACATCACATTGTTCTGTGTTAATTACAGGTCTGTGAAAAAGCCACATGTTAACTTAGTTCAAGGCCCTTTCTACTTGAGTTAACACACTTAATAAGGGTCACACTGAGGAAGAAGAGTCAACAAATTAGAGTAATGACCTATATGCACTCCTAATGTGCAAAGTATGTACTTCTTTTTTAAATACACGTTATTTAATTGTAATACCATTAACATTACCATTATTATTTCAGATAGAAATATCTTAGGGCTGAATAGGCAGAAGAGCTTAAAAAAAAAGCAACTTTATTATTTCATTTATTATTTTTTGAGAATGGGTCTCCTTACGTTGCCCAGGCTGGTCTGGAACTCCTGGCCTCAAGCAATTCTCCTGCCTCAGCCTCCCAGAGTGATGGGATTACCATTAACTATTTTATTCATTGACCAATTAATTCATTAATGAGGGCAGAGCCCTCATGATCCCATCACTTCTTAAAGGTTGAGGATTAAGTTTCAACATAAGTTTTGGAGGGGGCATTCAAATCAAAGCATTCTGTCTCTGGCTCCCTAAAACTCACATACAAATACATTTATTATAACCTTATAACACCGAAGTCTTTACTCATTCCAGCACTAACTCAAAAATCCAAAGTCCAAAGTCTTATCTGTGAGCTTGTGAAATAAAAATGTTATTTTTTAATTTTAAAATATAATGGTGGCATGGCGAGATCCAACATGGCCAAACAGGAACAGCTCTGGAGTGCAGTTCCCAGTAAGAGCAATGCAGAGGGTGAGTTATCACTGCATTTACAAATGAGGTACCAGGTGCATCTCAATGGAACTGTTTGCACATGGGTGTAGCCCAGGAAGGGCGAGCCAGGGCAGGGTAGGGCACTGCCTCACCCAGGAAGTACAATCCCCAGAGGACCCCCCCTCCCTACCCAACAGAGGTCATCGGGGGCTTTTCCATCCACTCCAGCACAATGGTTCAGACACTGCCGCTTCACCTGCAGTTTTTACTCCCACAGACTGGGAGATTTCCTGGGCCAAAAAGCACCATGAGTTTCCAGCACGGCTCTTTCAGCCTACACCGTGGGTTTCAGCACAAAAACTCACACAAATCTGGGTGGCAATTTCAATTGGTGCCTGGAATGCCTGGGAGACAGAGCTGCCCATTCAACTGAAAAAGAGGGGGCTGAAACAGGGAGTCAGGTGATCTGGTTCAGCAGGTCCCACCTCCACAAAGACCAGCAATCTGAAATGCTCTGTATTCAGAGTTTCACAGCAAGCACAGCCAGACCTGGGATAGTCCAGCTCTGTGGGGGGAAGGGTGTCCACCATTACTGAGACAGTCCACCACTACCAAGGCAGTCGGCCATTACCGAAGCAGTCTGCCATTATTGAGGCAGTCCACCATTACCGAGGCAGACTGCCATTACTGAGGCTGTACCTCTGTAAACAAAACCGCAAGGAAGTTTACGCAGCAGCTGGGCAGAGGCTGTGGCAGCTCAGCAACGCATCTACTGGCAGACTGTGACTAGGCTACTTCCTTACTGGGCAGGGAATCTCTGAAAAAAGGCAGCAGCATGTCAGAAACTTATAAATAAAGCCCCACCTTCTCAGGACAGAGCACCTGGGAAAAGAGGTGGGTATGAGTTCTGCTGCAGCAGACTTGAACATACCTGCCCAGCAGCTCTGAATGGAACAATGGATGTCCCAGCACAGCACTTGAGCTCTGATGAGGGACAGACTCTCCTCAAGGGGCTCCACGACTCCCATAGGTACAAAGAGGGACCTCATAAAGGTAAGCTCTAGCTGACATCTGGTGGGTACCCTTCTGGGACGAAGATAACAGACAACCCTTACTGTTCTGCAGCCCCCGCAGGTGATTCCCGGGCAAGCAGGGTCTGGAGTGGACCTCCAGCAGTTCTGCAGCAGAGGGTCCTGACTATTAGAAGAAAAAATATAAATCAGAAAGAAATAGCTTCACCATCAACAAAAAGGACGTCCACTCAGAGACCCCATCTGAAAGTCATCAACTACAAAGACCATAGGTAGAAAAACCCAGAAAGATCGGAAGAAGCCAGCACAAAAAGGATGAAAAAACCAAAAACCAGAATGCCTTTCCTCCTCCAAGGGATCACAACTCCTCACCAGCAGGGTAACAAAGCTGGATGGAGAATGAGTCTGATGAATTAACAAAAGCAGGCTTCAGAAGGTGGGTAACAACAAAATTCTCTGAGTTAAACATGTTCTAACCCAATGCAAAGAAACTGGGAACCTTGAAAAAAAGACTAGATGAAATGCTAACTAGAAAACCAACTTAGAGAAGAACATAAATGACTTAATGGAGCTGAAAAACACAGCACGAGAACTTCGTGAAGCATACACAAGTTTCAATAGCCGAACTGACCAAGCAGAAGAAAGGATATCAAATATTGAAGATCAACTCAATGAAATAAAATGAGAAGGCAAGATTAGAGAAAAAAGAGTGACAATAAATGAACAAAGCCTCCAAGAAATATGGGATTATGTGAAAAACCTTATCTACATTTGATAGGTGTAACTGAATGTGACAGGGAGAATGAATCCAAGCTGAAAACACTCTTTAGGGTATTATTCAGGAGAACTTCCCCAACCTAGCAAGGCAGGCCAACATTTAAGTCCAGGAAATACAGAGAACATCACAAAGATATTCCTCAAGAAGAGCCACCCCAAGGCACACAATCATCAGATTCACCAGGGTTGAAATGAAGAAAAAAATGCTAAGGACAGCCAGAGAGAAAGGTCTTGTTACCCACAAAGGGAAGCCCATCAGACTCACAGCGGATCTCTCAGCAGAAACCCTACAACCCAGAAGAGAGTAGGGGCCAATATTCAACATCTTTAAAGAAAATAACTTCCAACCTAGAATTTCATATCCAGACAAACTAAGCTTCATAAGCAAAGGAGAAATAAAATCCTTTATGGACAAGCAATTGCTGAGAGATTTTGTCACCACCAGCCCTGCCTTACAAGAGCTCCTGAAATAAGCACTAAACATGGAAAGGAACAACCAGTACCAGCCACTCCAAAAACTTACCAAATGGTAAAGACCATTGACGCAATGAAGAAACTGCATCAACTAATGGGCAAAACAACCAGCTAGCATCAAAATGGCAGGATCAAATTCACATATAACAATATTAACCTTAAATGTAAACAGGCTAAATGCCCCAATCAAAGGACACAGACTGGCAAATTGGATAAAAAGTCAAGACTCATTGGTGTGCTGTATTCAGGAGACCCATTTCATGTGCAACACACATAGGCTCAAAATAAAGGGATGGAGGAAGATTTACCAAGCAAATGGAGAGCAAAAACAAAGCAGGAGTTGCACTCCTCATCTCTGATAAAATAGACTTTAAACCAATAAATATCAAAAGAGACAAAGAAGGGCATTAATAATGGTAAAAGGATCAATGCAACAAGAAGAGCTAACAATCCTAAATATATATGCACCCAATACAGGAGCACCCAGATACATAAAGTAAGCTCTTAATGACCTACAAAGAGACTTAGACTCCTAGAAAATAATAGTGGGAGACTTTAACACTCCATGTTTAATATTAGACAGATCAATGAGACAGAAAATTAACAAGGATATAAAGGATTTGAACTCAGATCTGGACCAAGAAAACCTAAGAAATATATACAGAACTCTCCACCCTAAATCCACAGAATTCTTCTCAGCACCACATCACAGCTACTGCAAAATTGACCACATAATTGGAAGTAAATCACTCCTCAGCAAATGCCATAGAATGGAAATAACAAACTGTCTCTCAGACCACAGTGCAATCAAATGAAAACTCAGGATTAAGAAACTAACTCAGAACCGCACAACTTCATGGAAACTGAACAACTGGCTCCTGAATGTCGACTGGATAAACAATGAAATGAAGACAGAAATAAAGATGCTCTTCAAAATCAATGAGAACAAAGACACAACATACCAGAATCTCTGGAACACATTTTAAAGCAGTGTCTAGGGGGAAATTTTTTTTTTTTTTTTGAGACGCAGTCTTGCTCTGTCGCCAGGCTGGAGTGCAGTGGCGCAATCTCAGCTCACTGCAACTTCCGCCTCCTGGGTTCAAGCGATTCTTCCGCCTCAGCCTCCCGAGTAGCTGGGACTACATGCACGTGCCACCACACCCGGCTAATTTTTTTGTATTTTTAGTAGAGACAGGGTTTCGTCATGGCGAGAATGGTCTCGATCTCTTGACCTCGTGATCCGCCTGCCTCGGCCTCCCAAAGTGCTGGGATTACAGGCGTGAGCCACCGCGCCCGGCCTAGGGGGAAATTTATAGCAATAAATGTCCACATGAGAAGCAAGGAAAGATCTGAAATTGACACCCTATTATCAAACTTGAAAAAGGCAGAGGATCAAATCAAAGAAGCTCAAAACCTAGGAGAAGACAAGAAATAACTAAGAGCAGAACTGAAGGAGATAGAGACACAAAAATCCCTTCAAAATATCAATAAATCACAAGCTGGTTTTTTGAAAAGATCAAAAAAATAGACAGACTGCTAGCCAGATTAATAAAAAAGAGAAGGGAGAAGAATCAAATGGATGCAATAAAAAACGATAAAGGGGATATCACCACTGATTCCACAGAAATATAAACTACCATCAGAGATTACTACAAACAACTCTATGCACATAAACCAGTAAACGGAAGAAACGGATACATTTCTGGACACTTGCACCCTCCCAAGCCTAAACCAGGAAGAAGTTGAAACCCTAGATTGTCCAATAACAAGGGCTGAAGTTGTGGCAGTAATCAATAGCCTACCAACCAGAAAAAGTTCCAGTCCAGACAGGTTCACAGCCAATTCTACCAGAGGTACAAAGAGGAGGAGCTGGTACCACTCCTTCTGAAACTATTCCAAACAACACAAAAAGAGGAAACCCTTCCCAAATCATTTTATGAGACCAACATCATCCTGATACCAAAACCTGGCAGAGACTCAACAAAAAAAGAAAACTTCAGGCCAATATCCATGATGAACACAGATGCAAAAATCTTCAATAAAATATCGGCAAACCAATTGCAACAGCACATCAAGTAGGCTTTATCCTGGGGATGCGAGGCTGGTACAACATACTGAAGTCTATAAACATAATCCATCACATAAACAGAACCAAAGACAAAAACCATGATTATCTCAATAGATGCAGAGAAGGCCTTAGACAAAATTCAACAGCTTTAATGCTAAAAACTCTCAATAAACTAGGTATCAGTCGAATGTATCTCAAAATAATAGCAGCTATTTATGACAAACCCACAGCCAATATCATACTGAATGGACAAGAACTGGAAGCATTCCCTTTGAAATCTGGCACTAGACAAGGATGCCCTCTCTCACCACTCCTATTCAATATAGTATTGGAAGTTCTAGCCACAGGAATCAGGCAAGAAAGAGAAATAAAGAGTATTCAATTAGGAAAGGAATAAGTCAAACTGTCTCTCTTTGCAGATGGCTCAGCCCAAAATCTTACACTGATAAGCAACTTCAGCAAAGTCTCAAGATACAAAATCAATGTGCAGAAATCACAAGCATTCCTATACAACAATAAGAGACATAAAGAGAGCCAAATCAAGAACAAACTGCCATTCACAATTGCTACAAAAGGAATGAAATACCTAGGAATACAACCAACAAAGGATGTAAAGGACCTCTTCAAGGAGAACTACAAACCACTGCTCAAGGAAATAAGAGAGGACACAAACAAATGGAAAAACATTATTCCATGCTCATGGTTAGGAAGAATCAATATCATGAAAATGGCCATACTGCCCAAAGTAATTGATAGATTCAATGCTATCCCCATCAAGCTACCTATGACCTTCTTCACAGAACTGGAAAAAGCTACCTTAAACTTCATATGGAACCAAAAGAGAGCCCGCATAGTCGAGACAATCATAAGCAAAAAGAACAAGGCTGGAGACATCACGCTACCTGCCTTCAAACTATACTACAAGGCCTCGGTAATCAAAACAGCATGATACTGGTACCAAAACAGAGATACAGACCAATGGAACAGAACAGAGGTCTCAGAGGCAATGCCACACATCTACAATCATCTGATCTTTGACAAACCTGACAAAAACAAGCAATGGGGAAAGGATTCCCTGTTTCATAAATGGTGTTGGGAAAACTGGCTAGCCATGTACAGAAAGCAGAAACTGGACCCCTTCCTGACACCTTACGCTAAAATTAACTCCAGTTGGATTAAAGACTTAAACATAAGACCTAACGCCATAAAAACTCTAGAAGAAAACCTAGGCAAAACCATCTAGGACATAGGCATAGGCAAGGACTTCATGACCAAAACACCAAAAGCATTGGTAACAAAAGCCAAAATAGACAAATGGGATCTAATTAAACTCCAGAGCTTCTGTACAGCAAAAGAAACAATTATTAGAGTGAACCAGCAACCAACAGAATGGAAAAAATTTTTGCAATCTACCCATCTGACAAAGGGCTAATATCCAGAATCTACAAAGAACTAAAACAGATTTACAAGAAAAAAACAACCCCATCAAAAAGTGGGTAAAGGATATGAACAGACACTTCTCAAAAGAAGACATTTATGCAGCTACAAACATATGAAAAAAAGCTCATCATCACTGGTCATTAGAGAAATGTAAATAAGTAAGATACCACCTCACACCAGTTAGAATGAGAATTATTAAAAAGTAGGACACAATAGATGCTGGAGAGGAAGTGGGAAAATAGGAATGCTTTTACAGCGTTGGTGGGAGTGTAAATTAGTTTTACCATTGTGGAAGACAGTGTGGTGATTCCTCAAGGATCTAGAACCAGAAATACCATTTGACCCAGCAATCCCATTACTGGGTATATACCCAAAGGACTATAAATCATTCTCCTATAAAGACATATGCATATGTATGTTTACTGCAGCACTATTTACAATAGCAAAGACTTGGAACCAACCCCAATGCCTGTCAATGATAGACTGGATAAAGAAAATGTGGCACATATACACCATGGAATACCATGCAGCCATAAAAAAGGATGAGTTCATGTCTTTGCAGGGGCAGGATGAAGCTGTAAACCATCATTCTCAGTAAACTAACACAGGAACAGAAAACCAAACACAGCATGTTCTCACTCATAAGTGGGAGGTGAAAAATGAGAATATATGGACACAGGGAGGGGAACATCACACACAGGGGCTTATTAGGGGGTGGGGTGATGGAGAGGGATAGCATTAAGAGAAATACCTAATGTAGATGATGGGTTGATGGGTGCAGAAAACCACCATGGCATGTCTATACCTATGTAACAAATCTTTACATTCTGCACATGTATCCCAGAACTTAAAGTATAATAGTAAAGTAAGACAGCATTTAAAAACGAAAAACATTTTTTACTGATGCATAATAATTATAAAGATTTGTGTGGTCCGTTTAATATTTGATACATTCCTACAATGTCTAATGATCAAATCAGAGTAGGATATTCATCACCTCAAACATTTATCATTTTTCTGTATTGAGAACATTTTGAGTTTTTTTCTGGCTATTTTGAAACCTACAATAAATTATGGTTAACTGTAGTCACTCTACTATGTTGTCAAACACTAGAAATTATTCCTTCAGTTTAGCTGTATTTTTATACCTATTAACCAACCTCTTTTCACCCCTCATTCTCCCCTGCTCTTCTTCCCAGCCTCTGGTAATCATCATTCTACTCTGTGTCACCAAAAGACCAACTCTTTTACCTACCACATTTGAGTGAGAACATGTGATATTTGTATTTCTGTGCCTGGCCTATGTCACATAACATAATGTCCTTCAGTTCCATCGTTGTTGCTAAGAATGACATAATTTCATTTTTTTCATGGCTGAACAGTATTCCATTATGTATATATGCTACATTCTCCTTATTTAGTCATTTTTGGACACTTTGATTGATTATATATCTTGACTATTGTGAATGGTGCTGCAATAAATATGGAAGTGCAGATATTTCTTCAATATACTGATTTCCTTTCTTTTAGCTATATACCCAGCAGTGGGATAGCTGGATTGTATGATAGATTTATTTTTAGCTATTTGAGGAATCTCCATACGGTTTATCATAGCACCTATATTAATTTACATTTCCACCAACAGTGTATAAGCATTCCCCTTTCTCCACATTCCACAAGCATTTGTTGTCTTTTTGATAATAGCAGTTTAACTGAGGTGAGATGATATTACATTGTGGTTTTGATTTACATTGCCCTGATGATTAGTGACATTGAATATTTTTCATATACCTGTTGGCCATTTGTGTGTCTTCTGAGAAAGGTCTACTCATATCATTTGCCCATTTTTAAGTCAGATTATTATTATTATTTGCTTTTGAGTCCTTGTATACTCTTTATATTAATCCCTTGTCAGATGGAAATATTTGCATATATTTTATCCCATTCAATAGTCTGTTCAGTCTATTGATATTTACTTTGCTGCACAGAAGCTTTTTAGTTTGATGTAATCCCATTTGTCTATTTTTCCTTCTGTTGCTTTTGAGGTCTCACCCAAAAAATCTTTGCCCAGACCAATGTCCTAAAGCATTCTCAAATTTTTTTCTTTTAGTAGCTTCAGGATTTTTAGGTCTTACATTTAAGCCTCTAATCTATTTTCATTTGATTTTTGTATATGGTGAGAGGGGTGTCGTTTTATTCTTCTGTATCAATATATCTAGTCTTTCTAGCACCATTTGTTAAAGAAGCTGTCCTTTACCCAATGTATATTCTTGGCATCTTTGTCAAAAAAATAGTTGGCTGAAAATGTGTGAATGTATTTCTGGGATCTATTCTGTTTTATTGGTCTATGTGTCTGTTTTTATGTTAGTAACATGCTGTTTAGGTTCCTATAGCAGCTCTGTAGTATAATTTGAAATCAGGTAGTGTGATGCTTCCAACAGTGTTCTTTTTGCTGAAGATTGCTTTGGCTAATTATGGTCTTCTGTGGGTCTATGCAAATTTTAGATTTTTTTTCTATTTCTGTAAAGAATATTATTGATACTTTGATAGGAGTTGCATTGAATTTGTAGATCATTTTGGATAGTATGGACATTTTAACAGCATTAGTTCCTCCAGTCTATGAGCATAGGATATCTTTCTATTTGTTTGAGCCCTCTTCAAGTGTTTAATAGTCTTCATTGTAGAGATCTTTGGTTACATTTATTCCTGTTTTTTTTGTTTGTTTGTTTTTTGATTTTTTTGTAAACGCTGTAAATGGGATTGCTTTATTGGTTAGTTTTTCAGATTGTTTGTTGTTAGTGTATAGAAATGCTACTGATTTTTTATGTTGATTTTTTATTCTGCAACTTTGCTGAATTTATTGACCAGTTCTAACAATTTTTTGGTGGCATCTTTTTCTAAATCTAGGCTCATGTTATCTGTGAACAAGGATAATTTGATTTTTTCCTTTCCAATTTGGATGCCCTTTATTTTGTTTTCTTGCCTAATTGCTGTGGCTAGGACTTCCAGTACTATGTTGAATAAAATTGATGAAAGTGGGCATCCTTGTCTCATTCCAGATATTAAAGGAAAGGTTTTCAAATTTTCTCCATTTAGTATGATGTTAGCTGTGGATTTGTTATATACATCTTTTATTGTTTTGAGGTATGTTAGTTCTATACCCAGTTTTTTAAGAAATTTTATCATGAAGGCATATTGAATATTGTTGAATGATTTTTTTTTAGCATTTATTATAACTATCACATGGTTTTTGTTCTTAATTCTGCTAATGTGATGTATCCGTCTATTCATTTGCATATGCTGAACCAGCCTTACATTCCTGGGATGAATCTCCATTGATCACAATGAATATTTTTAATGTGTTGTTGAATTGAGTTTGCTAGTATTTTGCTGCGAATTTTGTATCTATGTTCATCAGGAATATTGGCCTGTAGTTTTCTTTTGTGTATGTGTCCTTGTCTGATTTTGGTATCAGTGTGATGTTGATCTCATAGAATCAATTTAAAAGTATTCCCTCCTCTTCAACTTTTTAGGATAGTTTGAGTAGAATTGGTGTTATTCTTCTTTAAATGTTTGGTAGAATTTAGCAGTGAGGCGATTAAGTTCTGGGCTCTTCTTTGATGGGAGACTTTTTTACTGCTTCAATCTTGTTACTTGTTATTGGTCAGTTCTGGTTTTCTGCTTTTTTGTGGTTCAGTCTTGGTAGATTGCATGTGTAATGGAGTTTCATCCCACTCTTCTAGACTTTCCAATTTGTTGGCAAGCTAAAGATTTGTCAATTTAGCTTTTTTTTTAAACCAACTTTTTATTTTGTTAATCTTCTGTTTTTTTGGTCTCGGTTTCATTTATTTCTGCCCCGATCCTTATTATGTCTTTTCCTCTACTGATTTTGGGTTTGTTCTTGCCTTTCTAGTTCCTTGAGATGCATCATTAGGTTGTTTATTTGAAGTCTTTTTACTTTTTTGATGTAGATGCTATACACTTCTCTCTTAGCACTACTTTTGCTGTATCCTATAGGTTTCGGTACATTGTGTTTCCATTTTAATTTGTCTTGAGGAATTTAAAATTTCCTTTTAAATGTCTTCATCAGTCCCTCCATTGCTCAGGAGCATGCTGCTTTATTTCTATGAATTTGCACAATTTTCAACATTCTTTCCATTATTGATTTCTAGGTTTATTCCAGAAAAAAATACATTGTTATAACTTTGATTTTTAAAAAATTATTAAGACTTATTTTGTGGCCTGCCCTACCGTCTATCCTGGAGAATGTTTTGTGGAAACATTCCATGTGTTCTGGAAAAATATGTGTATTCTGTAGCTGTTAAATGGAATGTTCTGCAAATATCTGTTAGGTTCATTTTGTCTAGAGTGCAGTTTAACTCTCATGTTTCTTGGTTGATTTTTCTGTTTTCACAGTGTATCCAATGCTGAAAGTGGAGTGTTGAAGTCCTTTACTATTATTGCATTGTAATAATACAATATATAGTATTATAATCTCTCCCTCTAGGCCAATTAATATCTGTTTTAAATGTTTGGGTGCTTTGGTGTTGGGTGTATATTTATTTAATTGTTATATTCTCTTGCTGCATTGACCCATTTATCATTATATAATATCCCCCTTTGCTTTTTTTTTTTTTTTTAAACTGTTCTTAAAGTTTATTTTCTGTACTATAAAGCATAGCTACTCCTACTCTTTTTTGGTTTCCAGTTGCATGGAATATCTGTTTTAATTCTGCCACTTTCAGGCTGTGCATGTCTTTATAGGTAAGGCAGCACATAATTGGGTCTTTTAAAAAATCTTAACCCATTTAGTCACTCTATGTCTTTTAATTGGAGAATTTAATACATTTACATTCAAAAGTATTATTGATAAGTAAGGGTTTATTATTGCCATTTTGGCACTTGTTTTCTGATTGCTTTGTGGGTCCTTCCCTCCATTTTCCCTCTCCTACTGTCTTCGTTGTGGTTATCCATGCTGCTTAAGTGTCTCTGTTATACATTTTTACTTTCTGGTTACTATGAAACATACAGAGGCCTCTTATAATAGGTTATCTCTAACTGATATGGACTTGACTTTGATTGCAAAGAAAAGAAAGAAAACAAACTCTATATTTTAACACCTTTCATTTTGATTTTCAATTTTTCAGTTTACATCTTTTTATATTGCTTATTTCTTAACCAATTGTCATTATTTTTATAAAATAGTTCTGTCTTTTAGTCTTCTTACATTAGTTCTGTTAGTGGTTTCTTTATTTCAATTACAGCATTAAAACATTCTAAATTTGTCTGTTTTCTTTCTTTTACCAGTGAGTTTAATATCTTAAGATGTTTTCATGTTACACATTAGCATCTATTTCTTTCAGATTGAAGAACACCCGTTAGTATTTCTTGTAAGGCAGGTCTGGGGTTGATGACTTCCTCAGCTTCTATTTGTCTGGGAAAATCTTTATCTCTCCTTTGTGTATGAAAAAAGTTTTTCTAGGTACAATATGCATGGCTGGCAGTTTATTTTTCTTCAGCACTTTGAATATAGCATCCCTATCTCTCTTGGCCTACAAGCTTTCTGCTGAGAAATCCACTGCATGTCATATTGGAGCTCCATCAAATGTGATATTTTTTTCTTTCCTTTTGCTGCATCAAGTATCCTTTTTTGTCTTTGATTTTTGCTAATTTGATTATGATGTGTCTTGCAGAATTCCTCTTGGGTTGAATTTGGTTGATAACTTCCAAGCATCTCGTACCTGGATGCTGTCTTCCTTCTTCGGATTTGGGAAATTTTCAGCCATTATTTCCTTAAATACGCTTTCTAAACCCTTTTCTCTCTCGTTTCCTTCAAGAATTCCCATTATGCAGAGATCAGTTCACTTAATGGTGTCCTGTAATTCTCTTAGGCCTTCCTTACTCTTTTTAATTCTATTTTTTCTCCCTTGATTGGGTAATTTTATATATTTTGTCTTCAGGCTCATAAATTCTTTCCTCTGTTTGATCAAGTCTGCTGTTGAAGATTTCTAATGAGTTTTTCTAATAAAGATTTCCAATGAGTTCAGTTGTTGTATTCTTTATTTGTAGGTTTTCTATTATTTTAAAAATTGTTTTCATTTCTTTGTCAAATTTCTTATTTTGTTCCTGGATTGTTTTCCAAATTTCATTTAGTTTTCTATACATATTTGCCTGTGACCCCTGACCTTGTTTAAGAGGATTATTTTGAATTCTCTCTCAGAGACTTCATAGACCTTCAGTTCTTCTGGGTTCATTGCTGTAGCTTTGTTGGTTTCTCTTGGTCATGTCATATTTCTCTGAGTTTCCACAATCTTTGTGTGTTTACACTGATGCCTGAACATTTGAGGAGACTGCTACCTCTTCCAGTTTTTAAAGATATTTGTTGATGATGTTAGACCTTTACTACTTACTATCAGAACTTAAATGCTATTCTGTTATTGCTTCTCATTCTGGGGAGGACTTACGGTGAACTGAACTGACACACTGCGGTGGAACTAATTTGTTGCCCTACTGTTGTTTCCTGGCCTCAAAGACTCATAGTGAACACTGGAATTCAAATGCTGTTCCATAGCTAAATTGTTGCCCTCACATTGTTTTTCAGTGTGGGGAAAACTTACAGTGAGCACTGGAAGTTAGATGTTGCCCCAGAACTATATTGCTGCTCTGCAAATGTTTTCCAGTCTGAGGAAGACAAGTTGGCACTGTAACATAATTCTGACATTTTAGTTGCTTCTGGGTAGGAGAAGCCTCCATGCAAGCACCTGGTCTTTGTGGAACATCCAGCCAAGGATTTGGGCTTTCCTGTGGGTTGTGACCCTTGCAATGCTATGGTGCTAATCAGTCTCTTCAACTTGGCATCTCCACTTATCAGAGTGCAGAGAAGCTCTCAAGATCCACTTTCCAATCACTGTGATTAACGCCCTGCTTTTTGTCCCCAATTCACTACAGGTGGTTTAGTCCATCTGGCATTCCTGATGGCTCCTGTGGGACAGAATGGGAGTGGGCTTCCACAAAGATCTGAAGATCAATGGAGAGATGGAACATGCACCTCCAATTCCCTTCTCTCACCACAGAAACCATGAGTTTAAAGAAATTCTCTATGAGTGGTATTTTGCTGGCTTGGGAGGGGCACAGTCTGAAATGAACATTTCTTTTACCTGTTGTGACTTCTCTCAATTCTGCAAGTGTAGGGAGTTCTCCAATTTTCCCTCAAGTTCTGGTGAATTCAGGGTGGTATTCTTGTCTTTGAATATTTTCTATTTATATGTTTGTTGGGGGACAGATGCTGGGGAATCTTCTACTCCACAGTCTTGCTGATGTCACTGTACTGTTCATACTTCCATCAGCATCCTAGTCACAACCACTTACGCAGTAACTAAGGAGTGCCAAACTTTCTCTAGTCTTCTTGTCTTTTAAGCCCTCAATAGCTAGGCTTTTTCTAGCTGGTTTCTACAAATTCTTCCAACCTCTTTCCATTACCCAGTTTCAAAGCCACTTCCACATTTTTGGGTATCTGTTATCAGCAACACCCCACTTCTCTGTACCAATTTTCTGTATTAGCTTGTTTTCTGTTGCTTGTAACAGAATATTTGAAACTGGATAATTTAAAAGAAAAAGAATGTATTTCTTATAATTATGGAGGCTAAGACGTCTCAAGTTGAGGGGTCATAGCTAATGAGAACCTTCTTGCTGGTGGGGCCCCTTTGAAGAGTGCTATGGCAGTGCAAGGTGTCACATAATGATGGGGCTGAACATGCTAGCTCAGGTTTCTAGTCGTTGTCTTATAAATCCACCAGTCTGACTCCCATGATAACCCATGAATCCATTAACCATTTAATCCATTAGTTTATGAATGGATTAATGTGTTCATTATGGCTAAACCCTGATGATCCAATCACCGCTTAAAGGCCCCACCTCTCAAAGTTGCCACACTGGGGAATAAGTTTCAAAATGAATTTTTTGAGGGGTATTTAAACCATAGCAAGGTATAGGGCTTCAGATGTGCAAGATAAAAAGTCTGGAGATCAGCCGGGCGCGGTGGCTCAAGCCTGTAATCCCAGCACTTTGGGAGGCCGAGGTGGGTGGATCACGAGGTCAAGAGATCGAGACCATCCTGGTCAACATGGTGAAACCCCGTCTCTACTAAAAATACAAAAAATTAGCTGGGCATGGTGGCACATGCCTGTAATCCCAGCTACTCAGGAGGCTGAGGCAGGAGAATTGCCTGAGCCCGGGAGGCGGAGGTTGCAGTGAGCCGAGATTGCGCCATTGCACTCCAGCCTGGGTAACAAGAGCGAAACTCCGTTTCAAAAAAAAAAAAAAAAAAAAAAAGTCTGGAGATCTGCTTCACAACATGTGGACATACTTAACACTATTAGATTGTATACTTAATGGTTAAGATGATAAATTACAGGTTAGGCATTTTTTACTATAATTTAAAATCTAGGCTTGTTATACAATAAGTAGTTCACTCTCTCTTGTAAAATTTACTACCTTATCAAATTGTTCAAATTGAACCAGTGACTGAACTGTGGTCTTCTCTAGAGTACTTAAAATTACTAAAATAAAAGAATAAGTATGTAAACTAATAGCTGGTAATGCTTTTAAAATAATTCACTTATTTAAACTGTGACACAAAAAAAGATGTTTTAAAATTTTACTCAAGTACCCTTTAAAAATAACAAACATATTAATTATTTGATGTCTTTACTATATCTAAAATAATTGCTGTGACAGAGATAGGGACACAGTAAAAGAGGTAATATTGAAGTTAGTATACTATACTGCAGATACTATTGAAATACCTTAGAAGTACTATTGAAATATTTTAACAGAATAGCACGTTAAATAGACTGGCTAAAGTTCTTATACAAGGACCTCATGTAAATAACAACAAAATAATAATAAGTCCATGAATTGCATACAATATATACACAAAATTTGGATGCCTAAATTCTTTTTCTTTTTTTGAGATGGAGTCTTGCTCTGTCACCCAGGCTGGAGTGCAGTGGCACGATCTTGGCTCATTGCAACCTCAGCCTCCTGGATTCAAGTGATTCTCCTACCTCAGCCTCTTTAGTAGCTGGGATTATAGGCACATACCACCATACCCAGCTAGTTTTTGTACTTTTAGTAGAGACAGGGTTTCACCATGTTGGCCAGGCTGGTCTTGAACTCCTGACCTCAGGTGATCCACCTGCCTCAGCCTCCCAAAGTGCTGGGATTGCAGGCATGAGCCACCGCACCTGGCCTGAATGCCAAAATTCTTAAAAGAAACATGGGGAGTTATTTCGTTATGAGCTCCATAAGACTAAGATCTGGCAAAAACAGATCTTGAAGTATGAGATGAAACCTCAAACTGATGTTTCCATTAAATTTCTCCATTAAACAAGCCATCACAGTAGGGATAAATTTGCCACAATATTAAACACTGACTAGAAAACTTCTGTAGTATAGCAGAGGACATGGCCAGTTCATGCACTATCTATGCTAAATTAAGCTCAGTATGGTTTCGGAATGATTCAAGCACATTACATTTGCATTGTGCACTTTATTTCTATTATTACTACATTATAATATATAATGAAATAATTACACAATGCATCATAATGTAGAATCAGTGGGAGCCCTGAGCCTGTTTTCCTGCAACTAGACAGTCCCATCTGGAAGTGATGGGAGACAGCGGCAGATACAATCAGGCATTCAATTCTCATAAGGAGTGAGCAGCCTAGATTTCTTGCATGTGCAGTTCACAATAGGGTTCACACTTCTGTGAGAATCTAATGCCACCGCAGATCTGACAGGAGGCGGAACTCAGGTGATAATGTAAGTGATGGGAGACAGCTGTAAACACAGATGAAGCTTTGCTTACTTGCCCACTGCTCACCTCCACCTGTTTGGCACAGTTTCTAACAGGCCATGAACTGATGCCAGGGGTTGGGAACCCCTGCTCTAAGTAATAGTTTTAGCATCCCCAAAGAGAGTCATAGAATTTATACAATTGTGTTTATTAATGTGTACTAATAGGTACAGTTATTTTCTGGGTGGGTTGAAGTATTTCCCTATCAAAAATCCACAGCCCTTACTATGACAAAATAAAAACATAACAAAACAACAAAATAACAGTACAATTAGATTTTGTGTTACTTGCTTAGAATATTCCAATTATCTAATACACAGACATATTTAATTAGAATGCCTATTTATAGAATGCTTACATAAAATCTATGTAAGACTTTTTTTATTACTCATAAACTTTATTGTCCTTATCACTCCTAATCCTCTGAAAAAATGAAAAGGTCCTTGACCCAACTGAAAAGTTACATCTGCTAGATAGGTTAAATTGAGTTTCTCCAGAGAGCCGTTGCCAATGGTTCACAGAAGTTGACTGCTAACCCAAAATCATCAGAATAAGCTGATGATTACATGGAGTAGATAATTTTGGCTCAAGATCATTGGAAGAAGATTCCTCTCTATAGAACACTCTGTTGCATACTCTTATATTTTACCTTTGTGGTAATACTATTACTATTCTCCTTTATTGCTGTAAGGTCTTCCACTTCTGACTTAGCCTATCATATTCACTTTACTAGTGATAATAAGTTACCTTTGTCTAGACCTGAGTTGGCAAACTATGGCTTACAGACTGAATCTGGCCTGCCACCTGTTGTAAAAAAAGTTTTATTGGAACTTAGCCACAGCCATTTTTTTAACATGTTGCCTACGACTGCTCTTGTGCTACAACAGCAGAACTGAGCTGTGACCAAAAAAATGTATGGCTCACAAAGCCAAAAACTTTAATATCTAGCTTTTTACAGGGAATGTTTGCCAATCCTTGATCTAGATAATAATCATAACTCTATAATTTGGTTCTTCCAAGCTATTTTTAGCTCAGCCACTTAAATAAATGATGTTAAGCTATGTTACTGTAACTTTCCAATAACAATTCTCTTTGTCCAAGAAGCCTAGTGAGAAGGAAAACAACAACAACAAGAACAAAAAGCCAAACAAACAATACTCTGCATGCAATATACACACAAAATAAAGTGTCCTTGTATCAGGAAATTACAAAATGCAAACAATAACTATTTGTCAACAGTACTCAGAAACAGTATATCTGGAGTTCCATCTATGTTGAATTATCTCGTGTATACCTTTTTGTTATTTTTTTCCCTTTAAAACAATGAGACTCCTCAGTGCCAATACAGGACCAAGGTTAATTGTTCTGTTGAATCATTAGTTAGGCCATTCCAACAGTGTAATTTCTGTGGTAGTCAGTCTCCAAGATAGTACCTAATGATTTTCACTTCTTGGTATTCATGCCCTCGCACACTGTATTTCTCCCACACTGTGCCGAGGTTGATGTATGTGATCTCTATGGCAACTGTGATGGTATGCCACTTTCATTGTTAGGTAATAAAAGACAATGCTGCCTTGTTCTCTATCATACAATTTACTCTAGGGAAAGTTAGCTGCCATGTTGTAAGCAGCTCTATGAAAAGGCTCATGTGGCAAGGAACTGAGTCATCTTGCCAACAACCAGTGAGAAACTGAGGCCTCCAATTCCTCAGCCAGGTGAGTGAACCTTCTTAAAAGTGGACCCATTCAAACCTTCAGAGAACTGCAGCCTTAGCTGACATTCTGGCTGTAACTTCATAAGAGACACTAATCCAGAACCACTCAGATAAGATGCTCCAACACTTGTAACCCTCAGGAACTATATGACATAATATTCTTGTTTTCAAGCTGCTAAATTTGGAATCATTTGTTACAGAGCAAAAGACAACTAATACAATTTAGCTCCCCAGCATCCCAAATGAACTATATATCCTTTCAAAGGGTACATAAAACCCTTTATGGAGAGAGAATTCTGAGAATAATGATTCTATCCACAGGAGTGAAATTACTAGAAGCTTTTATAGAAAATTACTTTGGTTGATGTAGTAAATAATACATCCCAAAACTATGAGGCATAGCAAACACAACAAACCAGTTTAAATTCTTTAAACAAGTAATTATAAATAATAGAATTGTCTTGGATTTTCTTTTTGTCAACCAGGGAAAATTCTTTACTATTGCAAACATTGTGTATTAGACCTAAACACTTCAGATGAATTGGAATAATCTATATCCAAGCTAAAAGAAAAGGCAACCTGGCTACCTGGCTACCTAAAATAAACTTGGAAAGTCTTTGAGACTTGTTTTCGTGATCAGGTCTGGGAAATTTGGGGTCATTGTTGTGAAATATCTTCCAGACCTTTCCAGTTATACTTATCTCACTGGTGTTCAATGTCTATGTTCCAGAATCTTAAATGCTTGTGTGCAGCCATTGAATCATCAATGATTCAACAAATGACTCAAAGACAAAAAACAGCAAAAATTTATTTTGATAGACACGTAAAACTGAAAATCAAATCTCACAGATGAAACTTCACCCTCAAGGAAAATCACCAACAGGGTTAAAGAGGTGCACAACACTTGAGGTTTTCTCCTGCAGCTTTGATTTAGGAAGGACTAAAAATAAAGAAGTTTCTACAAACGTAGGAAAAGACTGATTTTTTTTTTCTGTAGCAATGTTAACGAAACAGCCACAAGAACCGGTTTTAAACCCCTTCAGTTGATCAAGAATAACCTGCATCAGTGAGCTGCTCACGAATGAGTCCGCTCGCTGGGGAAAGACTCACTTCAATAAACACACCGCTCAGTGCCAGCTAATCAGCAGCAGTCTCACCTGAGTAACTGAGTTTCCGCAGATGACGTTCAATCACTCATACCCCTGAAAATCTGTCAATTTCTGGCACTCCATGCTTCCCCTAAAGAAAAATCTGATATAAGGCTAACAGTCTGCTGTGCCTGACTGGCATAGCCCTCCCTGAGTATGGGAAGCAGCACATTCAGCTTTTTCTTGTCAATGTTTTTAATGTTGAGTGCTGGTCTCATCATCCTTTGACCAACTCCCCTGATTCTTTTATCATTTTTAAAAACTCTTCCTGTTTAATACTACTAAGAGTAATGGTAATGATGATGATGATGATTTTGTAACCTCTACTTACCATATGCCGTGCACTGTGCCAAGGGCTTTCATTATTTTAATGTCTGGCTACCAGCACTTTTTAGATTTTCAGGTAGCACTCACACCTGAGGCTATCCCTGGCTTATTCCATGTGCCCGTCATTTGCTGATTGCCTTCGATTCACTCCTCACCCTTTCTCTGCTCTATCATGGAAGGCTGACTCCTGCATATGGGATTTGCCAGGCTTTCCTGTCAGCTGGCTTCCAGCTCTCTTCTACTACTGGGAATCTGTGGTGAAAGATGGAAGACCGGAAAGGAGGAAGGAAGAATATTTCTTCCCTTTTGGCTTCTGGAGATGGCTTGGCCAATAACTGTATTTCTTCCTATTGCTGCAGCTCCTTTGAACATATCTTATTTCTTTCGGTGATGAAGGCATGATGTAGATATCTAGGTTGTTTGGCAATCCTGTTTGGATTCTCAGCTTTTACAGCACCAATAATACATTCTTTTTAAAACAGCTTGAGTCTTTCCAATTTCCTGGACCATTGATAGAATCAGCAAGAACAGGTGGTAGAATTCATATCAGGTGGAATTGAGAATCTTGAGATTTAGTCCCAAGTCTGTCTCTGAATCACATGTGACCTCGAAACAATCACAGGTTGGTGCTTCAGTTTTGCTATCTATACAATGGAATTATTGATCTTTAAAGGTCCTCCTCCTGGCCCGCTGCCACTATCCTACCCAATTAGAACCTTCTAGAGTGCTTGGCTTGCAAAACTTGGTTTAACATTTATGAGAGTTATAACTTCTATTCTCTCATGTAAGAGCTTAAAAATTGCTTTAAAATGAAAATGCAGAGCCCTTGTTTAAACAGTAGGAAAAAGGTGTCATTAAAAGTGTTATAAATAAAGATTTTTCCTTTAAAAATTTGTAGTATTTATAAAATGCTATAGCGGTAATAGCATAAAGGTGATATATGAGCAACAGTTAACTTAAAAAGCATAAAAATTTTTCTGGCATTATATATTATACAATACAACATATAATACTACTTTATTAATGTGGTGTCTTGAATAATGATAAGATTTTTCAGGCTAACTTTCCACAAACTCATTAAATGGGTCATCAAAATTTAAACTTTCAGAAATTTTATTTTCAATGGATACAATTTAAAGTGACATTAGTTTCTCTTGGAAAATGACAGATTGCAAATATTTTTTGATTATTTTAAGTTTTGATGAGGATCTTACTGCTGATGCAATTGCTATTGGAGCTGTTAAGAGTATTTTGTAGCCTGTTACCGTTGGGACACATTTCTGATAAATTATTATTGTTACTATATTTTAAGACTAGTCCAGTATAGTGTTGAGAAGGGGGGAAGAGTAGAACAAAGACTTTGATCTGTAATTGACTATGAATAATCAATTGAGATAACTCACCACTCTCAGGTCATCCTGATAAATTGTTTTGAAATAAAAATTTTAGCATATGTAGAGCTGATGATTCTCTTGGAGCAATTTTTCTAAAAATATTTAATTATTTATACAAATTAATTTTGTATGAGACTAAATTTAATTGTAAATGTAAATTTATACCATGGCATTTTAACGTTTCCTTTGACGTTTCCTATAACTTGTAGAGGTTGTACAAGAAACTAAATGTGGCTTCATGATTTGTATAAAATTCAAAATGATGATTTATGCAGTCTACCAGTGTATCTTTAATTATAAGGAGAAAACTGATTTAAACATGGTCTCAGCTGCCATGGTGGCACCTACCTGTAGTCCCAGCTTTTTGGGAGACTGAGGCAGAAGTATCCCTTGAATCCAGCAGCTGGAGGCAGAAATCCTTAAGTCCAGGAATTTGAGGCAATAGTGCGCCATGATCATGTCTGTGACTAGCCACTGCTCTTCAACCTGGGAAATACATCAAAAGCCTGTCTCAATAAATAAATAAATGTGAAATTGTCTTACTCATTAATAATTTGTTCATCTGAAGCTTCATATGAAACTAGTATATTTTTCCATCAAATGCCACCATCTTTAAATTTCTTTTCTATTTTTAAGCAACGATCTTTAAATTTCTTTTCTATTTCCAAGCCTATTTCTGTTTCTAAACAGCTTTGCAATGTTAAGGCTGTTTTAAAAATCTAAGATTCCAAACTTTTTAGAGAATTTTAATGATTCCCTGAAATACTTCCTTGAATATCCATGTGTGCACTTTTATTTTGCAATAATTTACTGAGAGTTTACTGCCTGTGTTCTGGCAGTTCCTGTTCTGGCCTCAGGCTGGAATTAATATTTGTACAGACACCTCATGGTTAGGCTCCAGGGACTGATGGCCATGCCCATCTCCCTGGATGGGTCCCAGAGATGCCTACATGCAGAATTCCTTCTTTCTCCCTTGCCTGCAGCCACTGCCGCTGTTGCTGCTGCTTTTGTACTGCTGTTACTATTCCAGCTGCCATCCTGGTCCCATGTCCAGGTCCGGCAGCTTTAGTCAGGTAAATATAATCTTTTTATGTACTTGAGACCTTGAAAGGTGAGCAAAACACTGCAGAAGAGGAGCCAGGGCTGTTTATCTTCTTTGTACAAGAAATTTTTGTAGCCTCAAATGTGAGGAATCTCAGTTGCTGATATTTGCTGCAGTAAGTCTCAAATCAGGGGCCAAGACACAGAGCCACAGATACTCAGAAAAAGCCACAGCATTGCCAGGGGACACAGGAGATTAAGCACAATTGTTTCCACGATGTTCAACAACATATTCAGTATTATGGGTGACTGAGAATTTTCCAGAAGTGGTGTTACATGAAGATTGGTGTGTTGGAGCAAACAATATCTAACCACCTTGAGGAAACTTGAGAAGTTTACTTACATGCCAGCATGTTATCTTTAGTACTTCTTAAAGATTCTACATGATTCATTCACCATAGGTGTGAAATATATTGTACTGTTTTTTACAATGATATTGTAAAAAAAAAAAAATTTAATGCGAAAACAAGTTTTAAAATAAGTTTTGAAAACATTTTGTTATGGAAAATTTCAAACATATTCAAAAGTAGAGTGAAAAGATAGTATAATGAACCCCTCCTTAGGTACCCATTAACTCAGCTTCGGCGATTTCATAACTAAATTTATCTATATCTCCATCCCCTTCCCTCAGTCCTGGGTTACTTTGAAACAAATCCCAAACATCCTGTCATTTTATCAGCAAATATTTTAATTATATCTTTAAAAGATTAGGTACTATTATTTCACCTAAAAATTGAACAACAATTCTTAATATTATAAAATAGTTATTAGTTAAATTTCTCTATCTCCAATTTTTTCAGAGTTTGAACCATGATAAACACCATCCGCATACTGCTATTAGTTGGTATGCTTCTTAAGTCTCTTTTAATATATAATTGCTGGCTGGGTGCCATGGCTCATGCCTGTAATCCCAGCACTTTGGGAGGCTGAGGCGGGCAGATCACTTGAACTCAGAAGTTTGAGACCAGCCTGGGCAAAATAGTGAAACCCTGTCTCTACAAAAAAATACATTAAAAAATTAGCTAGGTGCAGTGGCATGTGCCTGTGGTCCTAGCAACTCAGGAGGCTAAGACAGGAGGATTGCTTGAGGCTGGGAGGTAGAGACTGCAGTGACCTGAGATTGCATCATTGCAATGCAGCTTGGGTGACAGGAGTAAAGCTGTCTGAAAAAAAGAAAAAAACAAATCCTGTCTCAAAAAAAGCCCCAAATATATATATATATATATATATATATATTTGCCCCATCTTCTCTTTTTTCCTTTGTAATTTATTTGTTGAAGAAACTGGGTCATTTGGTATGGATTCCGCTTCTTGCAACCTGCTATGGTCTGAATGTTTGTGTCCCTGCAAAGCTCATATGCTGAAATTCCAACCTCTAAGATAATGGTATTAAGGAGATAAGGTTTTTGAGGGGTAATTAGGTCATGAGGGTGGAGGCCTCATGAATGGCTTTAGTGCTCTTATCAAAGAGATCCAAGAGACACCTTGTGTTCCTTCTACCATGTGAGGACACAGTAAAAATATGGCTGTCCATGAACTGTAACTGGGCCCTCGATAGACACCAAAGCCTTGATCTTGGTGTTCCCAGCCTCCAGAACTGTGAGAAATGAATTTCTGTTGTTTATATGCCATTCTGTTTATTGTATTTTTTAGAGCAGCCTGAATGGACAAAAACACATCTCTAGGTGATTGTTTAACATATTCTGCTGTTCTTTGTATTTCTGTAACTTGGTCCTTGTATTTCTGTAAGCTTAGGTGATTTAGCTTTGATTATTTGGTGTGTGGCTACTTCATAGGTGGTCTTGTGTACTTCTATTCAGACACAATAATGTCACTTTTTTGTGATGTTAGCAGCCGTTAAATCTTTTTTCAGATCCATTATTTCATGAGGGTTTACAAAAGGATTATATTTAAATTGTATCATTATTTATTAGTTGGGCTATTTCTATAAAGATAAATCTCTCTGTATAAAATATGGTTATTATGGTCTGAAGTATAGTATGCATAAAAAACAAGACTTATGCTTATGCTTGATTCTTTACCAGTTTTCAAAATAATGTATTTCTTCTCCAGCATCCTCCATATGTGACCAATGAGGGTTTTTAAAAGAATAATTATGAATTCATGGGTTTAAATTTATTTGATGTGTTTGAATTCCTACTAATGCCCAAATTGTCTCATCTTTGGCCAGTGAGAGAATGCTTGGCTCTTGAGTCCTTTTGACAGGCTGACACTAGTCTTTTATAGTTTCCTTGCTTTTTGGTATAGTCTGATATTATAGCTTCCTCTGGCACATTTTCTGTCCCAGGTTTGGAAACAGCTCTTTCTCCAATGTATCCTGTCTTTTTCAGTGAAAATGATGTTTTCAAGCTACAGTTAAGTTTCTAGGTTTTTCCAGTAGACAGACCCAGGAGTTTTTAAAAATAAAATAAATGATGAATTCATATTGGTACTTCTAATTTGAATTCAGGATCAAAGAGTTTTTGTTTAACATTAGCAACCTTATGTCATCTGTATCTTCTTTGTCCATGAAGAAATTGATTGATTCTCAAGGACAGCAACATAATTATTCAACTGCTTTGTCCCACAAAACGCAACCCCCTGCCCAAATAACTGTATCGGTGCTATACCAACAATATGTTTACTGCACACAATTTATCATTATTTTATTTTATTTTTAGAGGCAGGGTTTCACTTTGACACCCAGGCTAGCATGCAATGCCACGATCATTGGAATCTTGAACTCAAAATAGCTGGGAATACAGGAGCACCCCACTACACCCGGCTAATTTAACAAATTATTTGTACAGACAGGGCTTTCACTATGTTTCCCAGGCTAATCTCGAACTCCTGGGCTTAAATGACCCTCCTACCTCAGCCTTCTGCAGTGCTGGGATTACAGGTGTGAGTCACAGCACTGGTCCAATTTATGATTATTTGTATGGTTAATTTTTGTCTTTAGGTTTAATCCTGCTAGGTTTAAACAATCAAATTATTATGTTGTAAAGTCACTGGAAATAATTTGTGTGATCCATTTTTAAAATTTGTTTTTTGTTTTATAGGATGATTACATTTAATTTTGTTTTATAATTATATAAAATATTTATGTGTCCTCAAAGTCAAGTATACAAAATGAAGCATATTCAGAGTAGTATGACTTTTGTCTCTGCCACTACTCTATTCTCTCTCATAATTTTTTTTTTTGAGAGAGAGTCTTGCTGTGTTGCCAGGCACCAGGCTGGAGTGCAGTGGTGCAATATGGGCTCACTGCAAACTCCGCCTCCCAGGTTCAAGCAATTCTCCTGCCTCAGTCTCCTGAGTAGCTGGGATTACAGGTGCACACCACTGCACCCAACTAATTTTTGTATTTTAGTAGAGATGGGGTTTCACCATGTTGGCCAGGATGGTCTTAATCTCTTGACCTCGTGATCCACCCACCTCAGCCTCCCAAAGTGCAGGGGTTATAGACCCATAATTTTTTTAAATTAAATTTTTGGTTTAGTACTCTATTTCTTCTAGTTATTATAGTGTGTTAAGAATGTAAAGTTGGTCAGGCTCATTAGGAAACTAGGTATCTTTCACAACCTAAAGTTGTAGAGTTTGGAGTAAAGCAGGAAAAGGAGGATGGAGGTAGGCATCGAGCTTCTGATGGGCATGGCAAGAATGGATACGACCAGGAAATTGAAGAATCTGATGTTACTTGCTTGAGTAAACAAAGGAAAATGCTATGAATACCTGGGAAGATACTAGAAAAACTAGAATAACAGTGAGAAGCAAGGTAAAACTTCATTCAACACTTATTGAGAACCCATTGTTTTCTAGGAATGGTGACAGTGCAAGACTAATCAAGTTTTAGGGAAGGTCTAATTTCTTAGTATACATTTTCGTTTGTGATTACTTGGGTTCTCTTATTTTATTCATATTGTTATGAAGTAGTTGAGAAGAAGCTGATTTTGGATTGGGCATTTCAGGGAATATTTCTGTCCAGTTCTAAGATTTTATAGTGTCTTGTTTCAGTAGATGGCTCTTGATTGATAGATAGTCAAATAGATAGACAGAGAGGCAAAGAGAATAGATGGAAAGGCAAAAGATAGATAGGGAGGCAAAGAGAAAGGGCATCCCAGGAAGAAGGCGACAGGTGACCTAGGTGTGTTTGTGAGCATTCATTCATGGCTGTTCTCATATGAATAATTTCTTTATTATTATTATTTTTTGAGATGAAGTCCTGCTCTGCTGCCCGTGCTGGAGTACAGTAGCATGATCTTGGCTCCCTATAACCTCTGCCTCCCGGGTTCGAGTGATTCTCCTGCCTCAGCCTCTAGAGTAGCTGGGATTATAGACATGTGCCACAATGCCCAGCTAATTTTTGTAGTTTTGTAGAGACAGAGTTTCACCGTGTTGCTCTTGTGAGAGAGTGAAATATGAACTTCTGACCTCAAGTAATCTGCCCACCTTGACATCCCAAAGTGCTGGGATTACAGGCATGAGACATTGCTCCTGGCCAGGTAACTATGGAAGGTGATGGAGATATATATATATATATATATATATATATGATTTTTTTTTTCAATAGATGGGGGTCTTGCTATCTATTGCCCAGGCAGGTCTTGAACTCCCTGAGCTCAAGTGATCCTCACACCTTGGCATCCCAAAATGCTGGGATTACAGGTAAATTATATGAATCATTTCTATAACCATGATTTGGGCCAAAATAATTCAACATGCTTAAAAATTCTAGATAATTTGACAGAACCAATCAGAATCAGTATGGCATAAATGGAACATTTGAAAATAAGGAGAACATATTTTCTCTCACAAAATTATGTTATCTAGAGTAAGATGATTAATTGTGTGTGTCCACTTGACTGGCCACAGGGGCCCAGACTAAACATGATTTCTGTTGTGTCTGTCTAGGTGCTTCTGCATGAGATTAGCATTCAGATTGGTGGACTCAGTGAAGTCATTGGCCCTCTCCAGTGTGGGTGGGTATCATTCAATCTGTTAAAGGTGTGAAGAGAACAAAAAAGTGAGGAAGAATTTGCCTTCTTTCTTGCTGCCCACCTGCTTGGGCTGGGACATCTCATCTCACCTTCTCCAGCCTTTGGATGAGGATTTACACCCTGGTTCTCAGGCCTTCAGGCTTGAACTGGAGCTACACTATCAGCTTTCCTGGGTCTCCAGATTGCAGATGGTAGATCATGGTACTTTTTAGCCTCCTTCATAACATAAGCCAATTCCTAATAATAAATTCTCTTTCTCTTTCTCTCTCTCTCTCTCTCTCTCTCTCTTTCTCTCTGTCTTTATATACTATCTACTCTCTAGTTCCGCTTCTCTGGGGCACTCTAATACATAGAGTTAGAAATAAGGTTTTTTGTTTTTTGTTGCTTTTGAGATAGAGTTTTGCTCTTGTTGCCCAGGTTGGAGTGCAATGGCGTGATCTTGGCTACTGCAACTCTGATTCTCATGCCTCAGCCTCCCGAGTAGCTGGGACTACAGGTGCGTGCCAGTATTTTTAGTAGAGATGGGGTTTCACCATGTTGGCCAGACTGGTCTCAAACTCCTGACTTCAGGTGATCTGCCCACCTCAGCCTCCCAAAGTGATGGGATTACAGGTATGAGCCACCATACCTGGCCGAAATTAGTTTTGTTTTGTTTTGTTTTTTTTGTATATATTTTTTAAAATTTTAAACAAGGCCAGTCTGTAAAAAAGGCAAAAAGAACCTTTTAAAAAATCCTGTTTTTTCACAAAAAACTCAGTTGCAATTATCACAGCTCTAAAAGTGGAATAGTCAGGTGAAATGAGAAAAAATTGTCTTGATTATTCTAAATGATTGTAAGGCACCACTTGTTATAGTGCTGCTTTTATTTTTTTCTGTGTTACTTGTCAGGTTTGTGAGGGAGTGAAATATGTTCTTGGATACTATGGTAAGAGAGAGAAGAAATTACTGCATTTCATCAACTTAAGATGCCATTGACTGTAAGATGTACTGTTATTTTATGCACATTAAGAAAGAGAAAAAAGTGTCATTAAACCATGACACAATGTAAGATCCATTCCAACTTCAGAGATGTTAAAATGTGAAAATAAGTGTGCATTTTAGAATCACTATGATACAGTACTTATTGACTGCCTACTATGTACCAGGCTTTGTTGCTGATCCTGACAAACACTATCTTAATTAATTCTTATAAAAACCTAGTGATGTGTATATCCCTGCCCTTATTTTACAGGTGAGAAAAAAGAGGCACAGTGAAGCTAAAGATATTGGCCAAAGATCACAAAGCTAGTAAGTAGAACAAGCTACTTTCCTACTTAAACAAGAACCTTCCTCCTTTCAAACCTCTGTTCTCTTCTTCTTCTTCTTCTTCTTTTTTTTTTAACTGCAACAGTCATTTATTGCCTCTAACAATTACAATTGGTGAGGAATTTTGGAGTAATTTGGTTGGGTGTTCTGGCTCAGAGGTCTCTTACGAGTTTGCAATTAGATGTCAGCTGTGGCTATATCATCTGGACATATGACTGAGGCTGGAACATTCAACCTCAAGGTATCTCACTCATATGGCTGGTAAGCTGGTGCTGGCTGTTGGCTAGGAGCCTTAATTTCTGGCTACATGGGCCACACCATGAGGCTGCTTGAATGTCCTCTCAACATGGTGTCTGAATCTTTGGATTACAAAAGACCAATATGGAATCTGCAATGCCATTTATAATTTATCCTTGAAAGTTCACACACTGCTGCTCTATAAACTTCTGTTCTTACCTGTGACTCTCTGGTCAAGCTGTGTCTTGATAAATGGTGACACTTTTGAGTCTTCGAAGAAGGTGATCTGTTTTTAGTGTGGGTACTTTTCATTGATCTCAAACTCTTGTAGCATAATACTGGGAACATAATGAGTCACTGAGTTTTTAATCATTACTTGAGTAATGTTAATGAAAATCTTTTTGGGTATATATTTGAATGCTAAATAGTTATTGACTATCTGAAATGTGGTTTTCCTTGGTCTCGAGATGGGACTTTGCATTTATTAGGGTTCTTCAAACAGAACCAGTAGGAGATAGATAAGTAGAAAAGAAAGAAGGAAAGAAAGAAAGAAGAAAGAAAGAAAAAGAAAGAAAGAAAGATTGATTTAGATATAACTATATGAGAGGGGATTTAGTAAGGGAATTGGCTTACATGATTATCAAGGCTAAGAAGTCCCACAACAGGCCATCTGCAAGCTAGAGACTCTGAGATACCTGTAGCATGTCTCAGTTTAAGTCTGAAGCCCTCAGAACCAGGGAGGCTGATGTTTAACTCTCAGTCTGAGGCTGAAGGCCTGAGAAACTGGGGGGCCACTGGTATAAGTCCTAAAGTTCAAAAGCCGGAGAGAACCTTGGAGTTTTGATATCCAAGGACAGGAGAAGAATGTAGCCCACTTCTAGAAGGGAGGAAATTTATTTTTGTTCTATCTGGGCCCCCAGTCAATTGGGTGGTGCCAGCTCACATTGAGGATAGATCTTCTCTGATCAGTCTCCTGACATGCACCAATCTCCTCCAGAATCACCCTCATAGACATACCCAGAGATGATCCATTACCAGTTCTCTAGATATTCCTTAATCCAGTCAGGTTAGCACCTAAAATTAACCACCACAAGGGCTTTACTTTATATGTCCAAAATTCCTCAAAGAGTTCCTAGGCAAGGGCTATTGCTGTGTTCAATAGTAGAATGCTAGAATGCCCTTTCTTTCTTTTCTTTTTTTTGAGATAAGAGTTTCGCTCTTGTTGCCCAGGCTGGAGTGCAGTGGCATGATCTTGGCTCACCGCAACTGCTGCCTTTTAACAAGACAGTTCCTTACTGATTTTAAAATACTTGGGCTATTTCCATTCTAAACTACTGAAGCATACTCATGTGCAAAAGCAGCAAGGATCCCTAACACATAATCTAGTTAAGAGCAGAATTCAGAAAATGAGACACTCAACAGGTAAGCATTTGTCTTTGTGGTGAAACTTCCTTTGTTTTAGTATGGACAACTTGAGTGAATTCTTTTAGTAATGTATTTGTCAGGCAAACATCTATCCATTTTTCTTGGGGAAGCCCAGGATATAAAGTAATAATCTCAAATGCAAAAGCTTTAGAGTAAAATATTAAGTGTCTGTCTAATAATATAAATGTAGTGTATTAGCAAGTTAATGAAAGAAATTCACCTAAATCTGGATTTGGACTATCCTTTATGTGAAAATGATTGTGTCAGTGGAATTATGTGTCTTTTTGTTCAAGCAGTGTCCCTTCAAAGTTGGGAACAATGCAGCAAGATCATGCAGGTCTGGACTCCCTTTCCCCTCAAAGCAAAGAGAAGTCTGTGATCAGAATATAGATGGCTTGAAGCTAGATGAACTGGACCACTGGTGTCCTACATAGGAGCTATTTAAGAAGGAACAGCCCTGATTTGGGAAGATGTTTAAAGACTCATTCAAGTGATTGTCCCAGGTATGTCTTCTAGATGAGGGCACCCTCACCCTTAAGGAGCTGAGTTCTCATGCTCCTGCCATCCTGAGGTGAAAAAGGGTCTCGCACAAGGGAGAGAAGGCAATCCATCCTTCTTTATTGAAAGCAAAGAGGGAATTGAGCTTGGCCTCTGGTATATGGAAGTGTCTGAAGATTTCTGTGGATGGGGGTGCTGCTGACCCCCACTCCAGTTAGAAAAAAACCTTGTGGGAGTCAACTAGAGAGAGTCAACTTGTATTTGGGGTGTGGCTTTCAGAGTAACCACCTTTAGTTATGCTATAGGTTGCCTTCTAGGAGTATTCTATTTTTTCAAGCCTTTTAGTGAAGCCTTATTTAAAGGGATAGTCCTCTCCTAGATGTGCCTTGGGGGCATTAATGAAGGGGTCTATGTCATGCTTGGGGTTTACATGACCCTGGAGAGGCAGAGAGAGCCTAGGGCAGGTGGTGAGTCTGAACCGAGATGCTGTGCATGGAGTAGCGCAATAATCCGGAAACAGTATCTGTCTGGGGGATCCCAAGATTTTGTAGAACTTGCTATCATTTTTCAGGTTTTCACTGCTATATTTGAGAAAGTAACCAAATGAAAAATGCAACTTTCTGCTTTTACAGGCTCAGGTTATTGTGATTAGGGCATTGAAGAGAAGATTGCCTTTGGAAAGCTGGAGAACTTGGGGGAATAGCTGACTTGCACCTCCTTCAATACTCCACTTACATATCATTCCTTCTGAAGTCTCCTCAGCTTCATGCTGAGTTCAGTGTCTTTTCTAGTGTTCCTTTAGCCCCTTGGATGCTATCATTTACACAAGTAAATAATAATTATAACAGACTCCTATTGAGTACTTACGTTACGCCAAACACTAAGTTAAGTACTTTACATGGATTATCTCATTCAGTAATTTGGTAATCTCCATTTTTCAGCTGAGGACACTAAAACCTAGTAAAATTATGTGATTTGCTTCAAGTCCTACAGAGAGACACTCATGGAGCCAGATTTTGAACCAAGATGGTCTAGTCCAGAGCCAATACATGCAGGATTTAGAATATACTAATTTAATTTCTCCCCTTGTCCAGTTTTTTTTTAAGTACTATGAGCTTTCTTAGGATAATCTCTTTCCTTTATATCTGTATCCTTATCTTTTAGTATAGGGCTAGGCACCTTAGTAAATGTTTTAAAAATGTTTATGAAAAGGATAGATGAAAGATAGAGCCTAAGGCATAACATTTTAACAACATGCTGAAGCTCTTACAGTTTATGACTGAATAAATAAAGTACTCAGCTCTCCTCTTGGTACATAATTATCATTCAATAAATGTTAATTATTTGTTATCATTAAGTTAGTTATTTTATTATCATTTAAGGGAGGAGGATCACTTGAGGCCAGGATTTCAAGACCAGCTTGGGCAACATAGTGAGACCTCTAGATCTCTGCAAAAAAAAAAAAAAAAAAAAGTTATATTTATTTAGAAAAACAATCATTCTTGCATAGGAATGCATCATATGTCTTATTTTATTCAAAATTTCCTTCATTCTAATCACATATTTCCACATGATTTTAGAAAGAGGTGAATGGTTACTTTCTCTGCAGTATTTTGAATGTAGAGGAGTCAAATGTCACTTTTGATAGAGTTTTCCCTTGAAATTTGAGCTGTGCTTGCTTGAAATGTGAATACAGTTAAGTAGAAAAGCAGGCTGCTACAAGTTCAATTTAAGAAATCTGTAGTGTAACAATCTGAGAATGAAGATGACATTAAATGTAAAAGCTTCTTATTGTATGTGCCCAGCTACCACAGCCTCAGGACCAAAACCAACTGGCAGATTCGAGGAATATTGTGATTTTAATACACAAAACTCACCTTCTCATTTTTCACTTCATAACCAATCTGCTCTCATTAATCTTACTGTAAAAGTTCCTAAATTGATTTTACATTAAATATTTTATGATACCTACTTATGGTGTTGGAATATCCTGATGTAGATGTCTTTGAGGAGGTAGTTTAAATAAATTATTATATTCTCATTATTGTTATATACCCTTTGCCCATTTGTGGCAGAGCCTGGTGGTTGTGTATTCAAATATCCATTCTTCTACTTAAGAACAGAATCTTGCACTTATATGGGCACAATACACCCAACTAATGGACTTAGCCTTCCTTGCAACTAGGTGTGAATGGATTATCTGCTCAAAAAGATAAAAATGGAGGTGTTGTGAGCTATTTTGGGAAAATCTCTTTTAAAAAGAGACAGTAGACCTTTCTTTTCTCCTTCTCATTTCCCATTGCCTGGAACATACACATAATGCCTGGCACTCCAGCAGCTATTTTGGAATGTGAGGTGACATTGAGAATAGAAGCCATAAATGGCAAAACAACAATGTAGAAAGATCCTGGGCCTCTAACACCATGAAGCCTTAATACTAGCATTGAACTACCAATTTCTGGCTTTCTATTATGTGAAAGAGCTTTAAACTTTCATCTTATTTCCACTGTTACTTTGGGTCTTTCTGTTATATATGGCCAAACCCAATCCTACTAAATAAACCATTATTTTAATAAAGTATCAGAAACTTTTCAAGAGAACTTTCGTTGTATTTCTTTGTATTTAATAAAGTATCAGAAGCTTTTCAAGAGAACGTTCTTGGTATTTCTGTCAGTGTGTGAAGGTGCCTTCCTTCTGTAGTGTTTTGTTTTTCTTCATCTCCAGCCTCCTGGTCCTATCTTCCCTTCTCTAATAGTCTTGGTACTTTCCCTTTAAGATGTCAGCTATTTTGAGGACCCTTATTGCTATACTGTTTTCAGCATTACTGTAAGGATCTTATCATTTTCTCAGATAGCTCCATTTTCTCTGAAATTTGCCTGGGGCCACAGCATAAATCTACAGTTACAACCACGAAGATAGAGGTTGCCATTAATTCAGAGGGCAGGAACTTGTGGACACAACTGTTCTAAGTAAAATTTTTATTTAATAGGATTTGTGGATACTAATTTTTAGATAGTATTTCTAGGATGATAGATTAGCAAATAATGAGTTGAATACAGACAGTCTTGATTTCAACCAAGCATTTGATATTCTTTAATGAGAAACAGTGCATACAAAGAACCCTGACCAAGGAGTCTAGAGCTATGACTCCCAGCTCTGACATTCATTAGCTATAAGAAAAGATATCTTTTGACTTGGAAAAGACATCTAAACTCCTTGAGCCTCTGTTTCCTTATCTGTAAAATGAGCTGTGATGAAGATAAAATAAGCTGTGATAAATATTAAATGAGCTAATGCACATGTAATAATACAAACATTTTTGTTTTTAATTCTAATGTACTTTGCAAATGTAATGTACTTTGGGTCAATGGTAAAAAATCTGGGTCCAGAGCTAGATATGTGATTTGGGCCAAATTATTTAATGTCCCTGAGCCTCAGCTTTCTTATCTATAAAATGAAAATGACAATAATACAGCTTTATGTGGGCTAAGAGAATTAAATGAAATAATGTATGTGAAGACTCCAAGACAGTACCTGGTGCTCAAAAATGAAAAATATTAGTATTCTTGTGGTTATTGCCATTATTACCATTTTGGAGTTAAATGGAGATAAATGGCTTGCTGACATTTAGAGTAGATAAATGGATGTGTAGTTGATCCATACTATAAATAGAATATATATTACTAGCTAAAATCAACTTAAAGGAACAAATTGGGTAGAATACTGCAGGCACAGGTAATGTTTTTATTAACGTGATGTTGAAGATCAAGTGTGCTTATTACATGTGATCATAACACCAAGTTGGGAGGAACAAAACTGTGGATGTAATATAATGGAAAAGACTTCGAGTTTGAAGACTTTGGCTTTGAGACCCAAAATGAAACCATATGACTCAGTTTCTTAATCTGTAAAATGATATTGACACTAGCAAAATACCAGGAAGATGTTTTAAAATATCTCACATAATTCATTACTCATTTTGAAAAATGACAGTAGGCTGGCCTCTTTACCATTTAAAGTAGATCCAATAAATGGCAATAATATAAATACTATTTACCAGCTTCAAACTCATGCAATTTCTTTTAAAAATATGGAATTGGAATTATTTCAAATTTTATGCACAAGGTGTAACTTTACTAACATTTCCAATTCATGTACTGAAAATTTGCATTAAATGAATTAACCTGGGCTGCTACTCAGGAGATGGCTGGATGTTTTTGGATTCTGAAACCAGCCTGAAACATTGAAGATACAAGAAGAGCAATTTGACCAAAATGTGATGGTTGGTCCTAAAAAGATCAATTTTGATAGAAGACTGACAATATACATTTTTTTGTCTCTCAGCCCTATCTTGGAGACAATGGTACCCTGCTGGTGTGGGAGCAGAAGCTGTCTGGAGTTGACTAGATAAGCTAGATTTATGTATTAAGTTGGATAAAACTGAACTTTGAAGCTATACTGGGTACCTGTTATTTTCCTGTTTGCCATTCAGACTACAAGAAGGGTCTAGCCACAGATATCTACCAATGGCTATGTCAAGTGCATTCTTTCAGTCTTATTTGACTTCTAAAGCCTTGTGTTTTTATGGCTTTGCCATAGCTACTGTAGTGAAGAACTCTATGGAGTGAAGAATGCAAGGGCCCATGCATTTCTCTTACCTGAGGCTAATGTCCAGAGTCTCTGGCCTGTCTTACCATTACTGGATTTCTATGAAGTCCCACATAGAAGACTAGGTGCTCGTGGCTGCTGAAGTGGCCACAGCTTGGGTGTTCAGAGGAATCAGCCCCTCATACAGCAGATTTTGATTAGGGGGAAATAGGAATCAAGATGGAGCTAGCAGATAAATTCCCTCTCTATTTCTCCCTGCAGTGGACTGTTCTGAGTTATGATTTTTTCCATAAAGTCTGTCCAGACATGTCCTGCATGGCCAAGTGAGAGTCAAGCAGTGCTTGTTTTGGAATAGTAGCCAGTGTGATCAATGCATTATCTTACATTTGCTCCCCATCCTGTGCTGCTTAAATTATCTTTTCTTTTTCTCTTGCTGCCCTGGGATTATACTTGTCTGTAAGTCTTGCCTCAGACTCTTTTTTTTTTTCTAGAGAACTCAGACTAGGGCACTTACTATGAGCAGGGAATTGAGCTAGGTACTGAGTCCGTACCTTCTAAAAGCTACAATTTAGGTCAAGAGACAGAGACATGAAGCATACACTACAACACAAAGCCATGCATGATGACAACTCATAATCTCATCTTTGAGATCTTCCAGAACTTCAGTAGTTATCTCAGGTTCTGGTGATTTCCTTTTGTGCTACTTGTCACATCCTGATTTGCCTCTAACATTGCAGTCAGTCCTCTGAGATTTATATAAGCTCTTCATGTGAAGAAGGCCAGCATTTTCCTTGGAGTTTCAAGAGAATATTTTGAATGTGTTCATTTCTGTAGGTATTTTGCTTTAGAAAATACACCACTCAGTTGTTCTTTAATGATAGCATTTTATCATAGTCCTCTTTTAAAATTAAATTATTGTTGGATTTTTTTTGGCTGTTCTTCTGAGTCAGATAATTCAGTATAATGATGTTGTTTACCCATAGATACTGTTTAGATTAATTTTCATCCTGCTTTATGAAATTAATTTGGCAGTCATTGCAGTCTAGCTAGCTGCCTATATGGTACTCTGGTGGGTGCTTTGGACCTAGACTTTATATTTTTGAACATAGTAGAGACAAAATGTCTCTAAGTAGAGACAAAAATGTGATTGAATTTGAAAAGTGCCAGAAATTTGCTTTAATTGATTAAAGGTAGAAGATAAAATGTGATATGGGGAAGTCTTTTTCTTCATTTTGGGAGGATTAATTTGTTGTCTTATTCATGTCTAAATAAATTAGGTATGTATGTTAAATATTGCTGCTTACCAAATCATCCTAAGATTTGCAGCAAGAACAGTAATTAATTTTTCACAAAGTTTATGAGGGTCATTAACTCAGGAACATCTTAGCTGGGTAGTTCTGGCTCAGGGTCTGCCATGAGATTTGCGAATCCATCACTTCTCAGTTAAGATGTTGGTCAGAGCTATAGTCTTCAAAAGGCTTTACTGGGGCTGGAAGATCCATTTCCAAACTGGCTCACTCATAGGGTTAGCAAGTTGATGCTGGCAGTTGGAGGCCTCAGTTTCTCACCACTAGGATCTCTCCATAGGGCTGCTTTGGTGTTCTCATGACATGGTAGCTGGTTTCCCCAGCATAAGTGATCCAAGAGAAAACAAGAAGAGAGTGGAATGTTTTAAAGGACATAGCCTTGAAAGTCACACATTGTCACTTCCACTGTATTCTATTGGTCGCACAGACCAACCCTGATACATTGTAGGAGGGAACTATACAAGGAAGGTAATGAGCACCAGGAGACAAGTGTCATTAGGGAGCCATCTGGAGGCTGGCTACCACATTAAATTGTATCAGTTATTTTTCTTGAAAGCCTTTTAGCTGTGGAGTAATCCAAATGCAAACCTTATCAGACAGGGATGAGAGGTATTTTGTTTGACAATAACATTCTCAAAGGCTGACCTGATTGGAGATCAGCATGTATCTCTGAAGAGATTAATTTAATGGTAAGTGATTTTTCTGCTTCCTCTGCTGGAGAGGCCACCAGAGGTAGTGATGAGAAGGGAAAAAACAAGATGCCCATTGGAAGGACTCATGGGGATGGGGTAAAATCTTAAGTTCTTTGCAGTTATAACTTTAGTAACTCAAAGTTTCTTTAGCTCATACTTCTGGCAAAATTCCCATAGAAATTTCTGTGATTCTCCCTGTCTTCACACATGCCCACAGTCCAGCCCATTAGGAGCAATCATCACATGGGACTGCTGTGTTCCCTCTCTTCTGTTCCAGCTTCCCTGAGTTCACGTCTGCCGCCTCCACTTCTTTGCCTGTGATAATAGTGCCTATCATTAGAATGCTAAAATCTTTGCTGAATATACTTTTTCCCTGAAGCTACAAATCCCCTGGGAGCCAAAGGGATGCTGGACCCAGTGCAGCAACCTCACAGGTAGAAAAATCAGCCCTTTTTCTAACTTTTATGATCGACATCATTGCCAGGGCCCTGAAGCTGCACCACCTGTGCCCAGCCCATCGCAAAGAATTTCATGAAAACAGGTCCTTTTTGCCTTTGAATAACTCTCCACCAAAAAAGCACAAGGACCAACAGTAGTGTTTAGGCACAGCTAAAACCACAATCCAAAAGGAAACAAGCCTCCAAAGGAAATGGTGTTTGCAGAAAGCCAACTCGTCCTATAACACAGATAACATTCTCTCGTCTCAGCTTGAGTATTCTTGTATCCTTGAGAGGTACTCTGTTAACTAGTTCTTTTTTCATTATGGTCTGTGCCTTGCATACCCAAAGACCCCTTCTGGTAGGCTCTCCTAGAACAAAGAACGAGGCTCTGTAACGCCTTATCAAAATCTCTATTTCGTAGGCCAGCAGGGTGGCTCATGCCTGTCATCCCCGCACTTTGGGAGACTGAGGAGGGAGGATCGCCTGAGCCCAGGAATTCAAGACAAGCCTGGCAACATAGCGAGACTCCCCATCTCTAAACAAATTAAAAATTAGTCAGGCATGATGCTTTAGGGAGCCATGATCACACCACTGCACTCCAGCCTGCTGAAAGGGTGAGACCCTGTTTCAAAAACACAAAAACAAAAACTCTACTTCTTACATATCAAAAGCTCTTGCACAGCTGGACTAAATCCTTCTTGGTCGTAGTAGGATTCTTTTTACACATTGTGGGATTGGATTTTCTAATATCTTAGATCTAAAATCTTAGGATTTTGTGGCTAAGTTCATGAAAGATACTAGTCTGTAGTTTTCTGGAAGAGATTGTGTAAAATTGGTGTTACATTTTTGGTAGAATTCTACATTGAAACCATCTGATAATTGATTGGCTTCTCCTTCCCTCCTCCCTTCCTTCCTCTTTCTCTTCCTTCTTTTCTTTTAATAGACTTTATTTTGCAGAGCAGTTTTAGGTTCACAACAAAATCGAGAAGAAGGTACAGAGATTTCACAGGTGCTCTCTTGCTCCCATGCATGGGTATCCTTCCCCATTGTCTACTACCCTCACCAGAGCAGTGCATTTGTTACAACTGATGAAGCCACATTGACACATTGTTATCACCCAAAGTCTGTGGTTTACATTAGGCTTTACTCTTGGTGTGATACCTTCCATGGATTTACACAAATGTATAATGACATGCATGCACCATCATAGTACCACACAGAGTTCTTTCCCTGCCCTGCGAATACTTGGCCTATTCATTTCTCTCTCCTCTGGCAACCACTGATCTTTTCACTGTCTCTGTAGTGTTGCTTTTTCCAGAATGTCATATACTGTAGTTGGAATCACACAGCACATAGCTTTTTCAGGTTGGCTTCTTTGACTTAGTAATAAGCATGTAGGTTTCTTCTATGTCTTTTCATGGCCTGATAGTCATTTCTTTTTAGTGATGAATGATATTCCATTGTCTGGATGTACTACACTTTATTTATCTATTCATCTACTGAAGGACATCTTGGTTGTTTCCAAAGTTTGGTAACTGTGAATAAAGCTACTATAAACATCCATGTGCAGGTTTTTGTCAATTATATCCAGTTGATAGATGGGTCATTGAGTTCAACTATATCCTTATTGATTTTCTGCCTAATGGATCTGTCCATTTCTGACAGAGGGATATTGAAGCTTCTAACTACAATATTGGATCATCTTTGCAGTTCTATTAGTTTTTGCTTCTTTTATTTTGATGTGTGCTTGTCAGGTGACAGGTTGTTATGTGTTCTTGGAGAACTGGCCCTTTTATCATTAGGTAATAATGCTCCTCTCTATCTCTGAGAACTTGCCTTGCTTTGAAATTTGTTCTAACATTAATATAGCTAGTCCTGCTTTGCTTTGGTTAGTTTCAGCATAGTATATCTTTCTTCATTCATTAACTTAAAAAAAATTTTTTTTTGAGATGGAGTCTCACCTGTTGCCCAGGCTGGAGTACAACGGCACAGTCTGGGTTCACTACAACCTCTGCCACCCAGGTTCAAGCGACTCTCCTGCCTCAGCCTCCTGAGTAGCTGGGATTACAGATGCCTGCCACTGCGCCTGGCTAATTTTTGTAGTTTGTAATAGAGACGGTGTTTCACCATCTTGGGCACGCTGGTCTTGAACTCCTGACCTCATGATCCACCTGCCTAGGCCTCCCAAAGTGCTGGGATTACAGGCATGAGTTGCTTTGCCCGGCCCTATTAACTTTTAATCTATATGTGTCTTATATATAAATTGGTTTTCTTGCTGACAATGCAGAGTTGGATAGTTTTCTTGATGAATTTGGATAATCTGTCATTTAACTGGTACACTTACATAACTGACATTTGTGGTGATTATCAATATATTTGGATTAACATCTAGCATATTTATTACTGGTATTTGCTCTCCCTTTTTCTTATTCTCTTTTTGTTTTCCACTCTTTTTCTACCTTTGGTGGTTTTGATAGAATATTTAATGTTTCATTTTTTTCTTCTTTCTTCACATACCAGTTGTACTTTTTTTTAAACCTTTTTTTTAGTGGCTGCCCTAGGATTTGCAATATATATTCACAAATAATCCACATTCAAATAACACTATACTGCTTCACAGTTAGTGCAAGTACCTTATAATTAAAAAATAATCCCAATTCCTCCCTCCCATCCTGTGTGAATCATTGCTTGCATTCATTTCACTAACATACACACACACACACACACACACACACACACACACACACACAGAGATACATAATCAAATACAGTACACACACATACACACAGAAGGATGCATAATCAAATACAGTATTGTCCCCTTATCTTCGGTGGATACCTTCCAAGACCCCCAGTGCATGCCTGAAATCAAAGATAGTGCTGAACCTGATTGGCATCAAGTGGAACACACTTAAGTTCTTGTCTTCCACCTACAAATTTAATTCCTTTTTCATCTTACCAAAGCATTTACCATGCACCGTGGCTGTAACTTTTGCAGTCTGACAGCAAAACGAGCATGCATTTCTTTTTCATTCTACACAGTTCACGGATTGAAATTCATTCTTATTAATAGAATTTAGAAACCTAGGCATATGGTTTTTTTTTCCCTTTTCCTGTTAAGTAAAAAACTCACCTCTTCACTTAAAGGGAGCACTTTAATGCTTCTCTTTAGCTTATTCAAATTGCCACCATCACTACTCTTGTGCATTGGGGCCATTATGAAATAAAATAAGGGTGATTTGAGCGTGAGGACTGTGATACGGAGACAGTTGATCTGATTACCAAAATGGTTACTAAGTGATTAACCTGTGGTTAGAGTATACAGCAGAGGTCCCCCCACCCACCTCAGCTGCTGTGGACCTGGACCTGTCTGCAACTTGTTAGGAACCGGCCCGCAGAACAGGAGGTGAGCAGCAGCTAAGCATTACCACCCGAGCTGCACCTCCTGTCAGATGAGCAGCGGCATGAGAGTCTCAAAGGAGGCGAACCCCGCTATGAACAGGTATGTGAGAGATCTAGGTTGAGTGCTCCTTTTGAGAATGTAATGCCTGATGCTCTGAGGTGACAGTTTCACCTGGAAAGCATCCCCTTACCACCCTGCCGTGCGTGGAAAAATTGTCTTCCACAAAACCGATCTCTAGTGCCAAAAATGTTGGGGACCGCTAATATACAGGACAGATTCACAGGATGAAGGGATGATTCACGTCCCAGGCGGGATGGCATGATATTTCATCACACTGCTTAGAATGGCACGAAATTCAAAACTTAACGAATTGTTGATTTCTAGAATTTTCCATGTAATATTTTATTTTATTCTATTTTATTTTTTGAGACAGGGTCTCTCACTCTGTTGCCCAGGCTGGAGTGCAGTGGTGCCATCTTTGCTCACTGCAACCTCTGCCTCCCAGGTTCAAGTGATTTTCCTGCCTCCGCCTCCTGAGTAGCTGGGATTACAGGCACGCGCCATGAGGCCCAGCTAATTTTTGCGTTTTTAGTAGAGCTGGGTTTTGTCATGTTGGCCAGACTGGCCTCAAACTCCTGGCCTCAAGCAATCCGCCCAGCTTTGTCTCCCAAAGTTCTGGGATTACAGACATGTACCACCGCACCCGGTCTCCATTTAATGTTTTTGACTTTGGTTGACCACAGGTAAATGAAACCCAAGAAAGCAGAACTGCAGTTAAGTGGGAACTATTGTACATTGTTGCAATTGCTGTTTTGAACAAACTTTTATCTGTGGGATTAATTAAAATAAGAAAAATAAAATTTTTAATTTTACCTTCACTTATACCTTCTTGTTTGTTCTTCCCTTATGTAGACATGAGTTTCTGACCTACGTATTTTCCCTTCTGTCTAAAGAACTTTTAACATTTCTTGCAAGGCAACTCTATTGGTAATCCATTCCTTCCATTTCTGTTTGTCTGAGAAAGTCTATTCTTCACTTTTGAAATATAATTTTGCAGAATTCTAGGTTTTTTTTTTTTAATTTTATTTTTTAAATTTAACACTTCGAATGTTTCACTCCATTTTCTTCTGGCTTGCATGGTTTCTGAGAAGTTGGATGTAATTCTTATCTTTGCTTCTTTATAAGTCAGGTGTTTTTCCCGCTATGGCTTCTTTCTGGATTTTTGGTTTGTCTTTAGTTATTCTGTAGCCGAAGAGGCTGAGGCATAGTTTTTTGACATTTATCCTGTTTGGTGTTCCCTGAACTTCCTAGATCTGTGGTTTGGCATCTGATATTAATTTGGTAAAGGTCCCAGTTATTATTATTTCAAATATTTTCATTCCTTCCTTTCTTCTCTTTCTTGTATTCTCATTATGTGTGTGCTGTACCTTTCATATAGCTGTCCCACAGTTCTCGAATATCCTGGCTTGTTTTTTTTTCAGCCTTATTTTCTCTTTACTTTTCAGATTTGGCAGTTTCTATTGAGATATCCTCAAGTTCAGAGATTCCTTCCTCAGCCATGTCCAATCTACCAGTAAGCTCATTAAAGGTATTCTGTAGTTGTGTGTTTTCGATCTCTAGCATTTCTTTTGGGTTCTTTCTTAGAATTTCGCCCCTCTGCTTATGTTGCCCATCTGCATGCATGGTGTGTACTTTACCCATTAAAGCCCTTAGCATCTTATCATAGTTGTTTTAAATCCCCAATTTGGTAATTCCAACATCCCTGCTATATCTGGGTCTGGTTCTGAGACTGAACTCTGTTTCTTCACATTATGTTTTTCACCTTTTAGTATACTTTGTAGTTTTTCCTTTTTTGATGTCATCTGAAATAAAGATAATTAATTTTTTGCTTTTCAAACTGTCTTTATTTTTCTTGCATAATTTTCCTGGCATCACCAGAACAACATTTAAAGGAAGTAATAAAAGTGAACGTTCTTATCTGGTTCTCAATCTTCTGAAGAAAATGTTCAGTCTTTCATCATTAAAAGTGATGCTGAAGCAAGGCACAGTGTCTCATGCCTGTAATTTCAGCACTTTGGGAGGCCAAAGCAGATGGATCAGTTGAGGTCAGGAGTTCAAGACTAGCCTGGTCAACATAGCGAAACCCCATCTCTACTAAAAATACAAAAATTAGCTGGGCAGTGGTGCAAGGGCCTGTAATCCAAGCTACTCGGGAGGCTGAGGCAAGAGAATTGCTTGAGCCCAGGAGGCAGGGGTTGCAATGAGCCGAGATCACGCCATGGCACTCCAGTCTCTGCGACAGGGTGAGATAGAGTGAACCCTGTTTAAAAAAAAAATTATGCTGGTCATAGATTTGGAGTATTGATAGTTTGTGATTTTTAAGGAATTGGTCTATTTCTTCAAAGTTGTTGACTACATGAACATGAGGTTGTTATGTAGTGATATGGTTAGGTTTTGTGTCCCCACCCGAATCTCATCTTAAGCCGTAGTCCCCGTAATACTCATAATCCCCACTTGTCAAGGGAGAGACCAGGTAGAGGTAATTGAATCATGGGGCCAGTTTCCTCCATGATGTTATTGTGATAGTGAGTTGTCATGAGATCTGATGGTTTCATAAGGGGCTCTTCTTCTTTCTCTTGGCACTTCTTCCTGCTGTCTTGTCAAGAAGGTGTGTTGCTTCCTCTTCACCTTCCCCCTTGACTGTAAGTTTCCTGAGGCCTCCCAAGCCATGCTGAACTATGAGCCAATTAAACCTCTTTCCTGTATAAATTACCCAGCCTCAGGCAGTTCTTTATAGCAGTATGAAAATGGACTAGTATATGTAGTATTTCTTTATCATCCTTTTACTGGCTGCAGGATCTGTAGTGATATCTTATTTTGTTCCTGCTATTGATAATTTTGTCTTCTCTTTTTAATTTTTATCAATATTGCTAGAGGATTATACATTTTATTGATTTTTTTAAAACCAGTCTTTATTTCATTGACTTTCTCTATCATTTTCCTGTTTCTTGTTTCACTGATTTCTGCTCTTATTATTTTCTTTCTTCTGCTGGGTTTGAGTTTGTTTTGATCTTCTTTTTCTAATTTCTTGGGGTAGGAACTTGCTTTATTAATTTGAGATCTTTCCTCTTTTCTAATGTAAGTATTAGAAATGTCAGTACTGTTAATTTCTCAGCATTGCTTTAACTGCATCCCACATATTTTGATATGTTATAATTTTAATTGCATTGAAATTCTTTGTTTTTAAAAATTTTTGTTTGAACTCTGTCTTTGACCCAAGGGTCATTAAAAAGTCTGTTGCTTAATTTCTAAGTGTTTTAAGAAAATTTTATCTTGTTACTGACTCCTGGTTTGATTCTGTTATGGTTAGAAAAACACTCTGTATGATTTTTATTTTAAAATATTTGTTGAGGTTTTGTGGCCCAGGAGATGGCCCTCCTTGGTGAATGGTCCATGGGCACTGGAAAAAAGTGTCTATTCTGTCATTGTTGGGTGGAAGCTTTTATATATCAATTAGATACTGCTGGTTAATTATATTGCTCAGTTGTTCTGTATCCTTGATGATTTTCTAACTAATAGTTTTCTCAGTTGCTGAGCAATCAAAAGCTCTTTAGTTTTAGAAAGAGGCTTTCTGGAAGAATCATCATCCTCAATAATAAACAGTTAAAGATCAATTTCAAAGCAACATGTGCTTTCTTTCCTTCTAGGAATAGCTCTATTGTTTCCAAACTCAGGCTAGAATCAATTAGTGGTCACTCTCTCCTTTTGCAAACAACCCAAATTATTTCCTAGATTCTTTATTTTGGATGCAACTGAATAACCTTCCAACCTGACTTGTATTTATAGGTTGCTATTTTCTTCCCATATATTTACACAGTCTGCTAGTTATTCCCCATACTGCCAAATGTCTTCTGAAATAATCAGCTGTCAGAGGTGAGAAAAATCTGTTAACACATGATGTGTGGCATAGCACAAAGTTGTGATAAAAAAATAATCTAGAGTATTAAAAATTCAAGCTGTCCTCTTTTAGCTAAGCTTTAAGCAAGTGCTAGTCATCTGCCCAAGGTCATTTGACTTTTGCCAGATTCTCTGTATTTTGAACGCTCTTGTGATACTTCTTATGTGGCACCATTTAAAACTTTTTTGCATACTCTAGATATTTTACGTGGAAGTGCTAAGTAAACTGTGCTTAATATCTTGGATCCATCGAGTCTCCTGGGCCAGAGCCCTGGGAATCCCTAGTTGGCAGTTTCTCTGTTATTGCATACATTGCACGTATCTCCTGTGGATTCTGCCTCCAAAATACCTTTCAAATTTATCTCTTTCTCCTCATCTCCACCACTGCCACTGGCTTGGTTCAGGCTCTGATCAAGACTTTCCTGGATAATTCCAGTAGTATGCACACTGGTCCCACCTTGCTTTAATTCATCTCCATGTGGCTACCATGAGCATAATCTAAATATAAATGAAATCGCATTTCTCCTTCTTAAAGTCCTTCTATAAATCTTCCCATAGGTACTGGAATCAAACTGAGGCGATAAGTTAGCTGACAGATATTTGTCACCTCTCTGACTTCATTACCACCAACCTTCCTTCTGTGCTTATTTGCAGCCACTCAACCTGCAATTACTTTGTTTATGTTGTTTAGTGTCCTATGCATTAGCAATTATTATCTCTTCTGTCTTACATGCATTTTCTACTCATCCTTCAAGACCTAGGTCAGGCATCGTTCCCTCTAAGATGACTTTCTGGTATGGGTTGGATGTTTCTCCCATGTTCCACAGCATCTTCTACACTGTTCTCTCCGTATGAGATATAGTATGGCATTGTGGTTTAAGCTGTGGGCTCTGAAGCCAGAGTATGTGAGTGTAAGTCATCTTTTTGTTTCTTTTTCCTTTGAGACAGAGTCTTGCTCTCTTGCCCAGGCTGGAATGCAGTGGCTTAATGTTGGCTCACTGCAACCTCTACCTCCTGGGTTCAAGCAATTCTCCTGCCTCAGCCTCCCAAGTAGCTGGGATTACAGGCCTATGCCACCATGCCCGGCTAATTTTTATATTTTTAGTAGAGACAGGGTTTCCACATGTTGGCCATGCTGGTCTGAAACTCCTGACTTCAGGTGATCCGCCCACCTCAGCCTCCTAAAGTGCTGGGATTACAGGTGTGAGCCACTGCGGCCCCGCCGTAAATCACCTTTTTAAAATGGCTGTGTGACCTCTGCAAGTTTTTTAGCTTTTCTCACTCCTCAGTTTCCCTGTCTGAAGTGATAACAGTATCTGTCTGATGTGATTGCTTTGGGTTTTTTTTTTTCACCTGGGTGCAGGCAGGCTGAGGGTGAAAACGGCCTCAGCTGCTTTGGGTTTTACATTGAGGTGACAAACATGGAGTCCTTAGAATTACGCCTGCATCAGAGTGGACGTTTGATGCATATTAGCTGTTCCCAATAATTTATTTTTCAGTTTGCTGTTTCATAAGATCCTAAGCTTTCAGAGGAATGTAACTAGTCTTTGTTTTGTCAGCATGTAGTGCAAAGAAGGCATTCAATGCTTTGTGAATGCATAAATGACTATAAGCACCATATGTAAGGTGTTATTTTACTTGGTGGTACTTTCCTATTCCCCAGTACCTTCTGACACATTTAGCTCATACAATAACAAGCTAGCAGTGTGCATAGCAAGTCTTTAATCAATTATAGTAAATTATAGCATATATATTGTATATTACATTATTTATTTCCAAAGCAAAGTTTCGTAACTTAGAGAAGGATAATATCTAAATTTGATAGAATTTTATTGTTTGGGTGATTTGTTTTGAAGTGTCAGCACTATTCTTTTTTGTTGGTGTGTGGCATCTTCTATGATGCCGTGTGCCACTAGCTTCAAATTATGACAAAATCCACATATTGCTCCTGTGGTTGGCATAGGGGAAAATTCTGTTTCCTATCTTCTTTGAATCTCTCACATATTTTTGCATTTTATACAATGTTTCAAAATCACATCCTGTGTCCAATAGACTAAAAACAAGCAAGCTCCTGCCATCTCCCTGAGAAAAGGCTGCTAAATGGCACACGATTTCATTTTCCAGCAACATCGTCTGGGAAATACACAAGACATTCATCTTCCTCCATTTCTAGATTAACATGTTTTTATTTAATAAAACTAACCACATTGTGTAGCAGTCCATAATCTTCTGGATGTCTATATTAGAATGAGTTTTGACTCTGAATGATAGAAACTCAAAATAACAATGGCTTAAACAAGTTAAAAGTTTATTTCTCTCTTATGTAAACAGAAGTAGCCCTGAGCTAGAATGGCAGTTCAATCATCAGAGACCAAGGTTCTCTCCAGCAAGCTGCTCTGCCATCCTTAATACACAGGTTCAACTCCTAGTTTAAGAGAGCTGTTCCTTTCCAGCCTTCACATCCTCAGTCCAGCCAGCAGGAAAAGGGAAACACCGTGCTGCTATTTAAGGACACTCCCTGTAAATTTTGTATGCATTCCCATTTATCAGAACTTGGTCACAGGGCCACACCCAGCTCAAAGGAAGTCTTGGAAATGTAGTCCTTGTCCTGGGTGGCCATGTGCTCAGCTGAAAATTGTGGGTTCTATTTCTGAGGAGGAATAAATGTATATTCGATGATTGCTACCAGTCTCTGCTACTTTGTCTTTGCCATTAACTGTCTCAGCTTACTCGGGTCCCAAATTTAAAAAATAGTGGGTAAAATGGCTCTATTGATGTAAAAAATACGTATTTGATCCTTCAGAAAGGGTCAAAATTAGAGTGTTAGCTAGTATGAGACTCCTTTTAAATTTTAGAAGCTATGTTAATTTTATGAATTGTCTCTAAAATATATTTTTAAATATTAATATTGTTATTAAAAATGTTTCTTATAAAGGAGCAATATGAAAATAAACGGGCATATGACACCAAAGGCACAGGCAACAAAAGACAAAGTAGACAAACTGGACTTCCTCAAAATTAAAAGCTTGGTGGCTTGGTGTATCAATGGCTGGGTGCAGTGGCTCACGCACTTTGGGAGGCCAAGGTGGGAGGATCACTTGAGCCCAGGAGTTTGAGATCAGCCTGGACAGCATGACCAGACCCTGTCTCAAAATAAATAAATAAATAAATAAAGACAGATATCTGAGAAGGGAGTAATATCAAGAACATGTGAAGAACTACAACTCAACAACAACAACAACAAAAAATCCAATTTTAAAAATGGGCAAAGGACTTGGGTAGACATTTCTCTAAAAAAAAAATATAAATGGCCAAAAAGCACATGGAAAGATGCTCAACATCACTAATCACTAGAGAAATTCAAATAGAAGACCACAAGGAGATACTACTTTTCACCTATTAGAATAGGTATTATTAAAATAAAGCAGTAAATAAGTGTTAGCAAGGATGTGGAGGAACTGGAACGCCTGTGTAGTGCTGCTGGGAATGTAAAATGTTAAGATCTCGGTGGAAATCTGTATGGTGGTTCCTCTAAAAATTAAAAATAAAATTACCTTATGATCCAGCAATTTCACTTTTGAGTATATACCCAATAGAATTGAAAACAGGATCTCAAATAGATGTTTTACACTCGTGTTCATAATAGTATTATTCACAATAGCTAAAAGGTGGGAGCAATCCAAATATCTATCAGTGGGTGAATAGATGATAAAAATATTATATCTATGTATAATGAAATATTATTCAGCATTAAAAAGAAAGAGAATTCTGATGCATATTCCAACATAGAGAAGCCTTATAGACATTACGCTAGGTGAAATAAGTCAGTTGCTAGAGGACAAGTACTGTCTTATACTACTTATATGCGGTATATACATAGTCAGATTCATAGAGACAAAAAGTAGAATGGTGGTTGCCAGGGCTCAGGGGAGAGGAAGTGGAGAGATTTTGTTTAATGGGTATGGTTTCATTGTGGGAAGATGAAAGGGTTCTAGAGATGGATGATGGTGATAGTTGTACAATATGAATATATTTAATGCCACTGAACTATACTTTTAAAATGGTAAAATGCTAAATTTTATGTTTTACCATTTTATAGAAAATATTTTATATTTTTATACACATATTTTATTTTTTATTTTTTATTTTTTGAGATGGAGTTTCGCTCTTGTTACCCAGGCTGGAGTGCAATGGCGCGATCTCAGCTCACCACAACCTCTGCCTCCTGGGTTCAGGCAATTCTCCTGCCTCAGCCTCCTGAGTAGCTGGGATTACAGGCACACACCACCATGCCCAGGTGATTTTTTGTAGTTTTAGTAGAGACGGGGTTTCACCATGTTGACCAGGATGGTCTCGATCTCTTGACCTCGTGATCCACCCGCCTTGGCCTCCCAAAGTGCTGGGATTACAGACGTGAGCCACTGCGCCCGGCCCTATACACATACATTTATGTAATCAGTCTTGAAATCATTTCTAGAGATTTTTTTCCCCAAGAATCTTCATCTTATTATGAAATGTTATTTTTGAAAAAATTCTATAAAACATACACAAAACAGATAATAACATATGGAAAAGTTCCTAGTTCCCTTTACTTAATGTTAATGCCTCAATTTATAATAAATATTTTCTGTGAATGATTAGACCATTGCCCCAATTGTTGAGTGCCATTTGTATTTATCACCCTTATTCCAATGATTTGAAAAGCCAGCTATGAACTCTTCATATCTGTGAACTGAACTGAACTAGAAAAGCTTTAGAAAACCTGACTTACTATAGATTCTGCAAAAGTAAGAGCATTGTGCAGACCAAGAGTTGTCAAACTTTTGCCCAATAGTAAATAAACATTCCAGGCTTTGTGGACCACATTAGGCCTGTTGAATAGTTTAAAAAAAATTTTTTTTAAACATCCCTATAAAAATGTAAAAACTCTTCTTAGCTAGTGGGGCCCTGCAGTAAATGGCTATAATTTGATTACCTCTGGAAGACCATGAAGCCCTTCTGCCACCAAGCCACAGTTAACAGGTAGATGTGGGCATATGATAAAGGTAGGCCAATCTTTAGGGTGCCGGCAACCTCTCTCTGGGCCTGACTCAAATAGAATGAGTGAAGTCTATGGGATTTATTTCCTGATACTCTGATAAGGAAGCATGTAGCAGCAGTGGGTCCTAAGTGAGAGACGAGGGGGTGGTGATTCCCTAGAATAGACTCAGTTCCAATCCCACTGTATACGTATAATAAACCACTTTTTCTTGAGGAAATTTATGTGTTCCTTGTAACCAGAAGAACTTAAATTACTTCCATCCATTACAAATGTAAATTGATAGAAACAGAAGACAGCCTGGTAATATTTAATAAAGTTGAATATGGGCATATTAGTGATCCAGCAATTCTGTGCTTAGTTCTCCTAAAAAATTATTGGACATGTGTACCAGAAGATATTTATAATAACATTCATAGCCTTGTAGCAGAGGTCCACAGAGTCTCTTTCAACCTGAGCAAATCCCAGCTCTGCTCCTTACACAGCTGTGTGACCTCAGGCAAATTGTTTAGTTCTCTGTGCCCCATTTTTCTCACCTGTGGGGTGAGAGCAATTATTTTATCCTTACAGGGTTGTCATGGGGGTTAAATAAGTTGATATACATAGAGTGCCGGGCACCATCTCAATGCTATATTTTTAGCTATTATTTCAACTCTCATTATTATAGCATCGTTGTTCATGATAGCAAAAAACTGAAAACAAGCTAAACCTCTATCAGTAGAGCATGGGTGAATAAATTGCAGTATGTCTATACTATAGAATCATAGCATAGGAGTGAAAAGAATGAACTAGAGCCACGTATATCAATAGATACAACTCTTGGACGCATAATGTTCAAAGAAAAGTCCAGACACAGAAGAACACATATAGTATAATCCCTATGCTATAACATAAGCAAAATTAAACCTTTTCTTTAGAGACACACACATAGGTAGCAATAACAAACGGTACAACAGCACAAATTAAAAATGGGAAAGAAACAAAACTCAAGGTAGTGAACAGGTAGATGGGATTGGGAAAGAGCTTCAGAGACTTTTGTGAAGTTCATAAATTCATAAATTTGGTGATAAGTTCATGAGTGCTCTGTGTTATAAATGTGGGACAATTAACCTCAATGGACTAAATCTTCCTTTTTTGAAATGGAGTCTTGCACTCTCACCTGGGCTGGAGTGCAGTGGCGCGATCTCGGCTCACTGCAACCTCTGCCTCCCGGGTTCAAGCAATTCTCCTGACTCAGCCTCCTAAGTAGCTGGGATTATAGGCACCCACCACCACGCCCAGATAATATTTTTTATTATTTTTAGTAGAGACGGGGTTTCACCATGTTGGCCAGTCTGCTCTTGAACTCCTGACCTTGTGATTCACCTGCCTTGGCCTCCCAAAGTGCTGGGATTACAGGTGTGAGCCACCGCACCCAGCCCCAAATCTTTAAGAAATTTTCTTCAAGAAAATTTACATGGACATGAATTGAGCTGGTGAAAATCCAGGAAATAAGAATTAAAACAAATAGTTTTAATAGTTCATATGCTCTGTCAAGAATTCATTCAGGAACTAAATTGGTTGAATAGAACTTGTTCTATGAAATACTTTTGATAAAAATTTATCAGTGCTAGTATGCTTATTAGGATGTTTGTCTTAATATGTCTTAATAAATTCAAAGTCATTATGATCTGATGGTCATATTTAGTTGAAAGATATCATCCTGTGCATTGTTAATAATACCTTAATGGTGAGAGAGGGCATCCTTGTCTAGTGCCAGATTTCAAAGGGAATGCTTCCAGTATTTGCCCATTCAGTATGATATTGGCTGTTGGTTTATCATAAATAGCTTTTATTATTTTGAGATACGTTCCGTCAATACCTAGTTTATTGAGGGTTTTCAGCATAAAGGGCTGTTGAATTTTGTCAAAGGCCTTCTCTGCATCAATTGAGATAATCATGTGGTTTTTGTCTTTGGTTCTGTTTATGTGGTGAATTACGTGTATGGACTTGCGTATGTTGAACCACCCTTGCATCCCTGGGATGAATCCTACTTGATCATGGTGGATAAGCTTTTTGATGTGCTGTTGCAATCAGCTTGCCAGTATTTTATGGAAGCCATCATTCTTAGCAAAGTGACACAGGAGCAGAAAATCAAACACTGCATGTTCTCACTCATAGGCGGGTGTTGAACAATGAGAACACATGGACACAGGGAGGGGAGCACTATACACTGGGGTCTGTTGGGGGGAAGTAGGGGAGGGACAGAGGGGGGTGGCATGGGGAGAAATGCCAGATATAGGTGATGGGGAGGAAGGCAGCAAATCACACTGCCATGTGTATACCTATGCAACAATCTTGCATGTTCTTCACATGTACCCCAAAACCTAAAATGCAATTAAAAAATAATACCTTAACGGTACAATAGACATTAAATTTATATAATGAGCTTTACACAATCATAGGAAAAACAAGGTTTTGACAGAAGTCTGTTGGGAAGCAGGTGTCAGGAAAACCTGAATGGCCAACTAGCTAAAATGCAAAATAGCAAGAAAGTATTCATCTCTAGAGGTAAGAGAAACAGGAAAATACCAAAAAATATATCATCAAGGCAGAAAACTAATAAAGATATTTGGGACTCAAAGTTGACACTTGACCAAAGGGACCTAACAGACATCTATAGAACACTGCACCAAACAACAACAGAATATACATTCTTTTCATCTGCACATGGCACATACTGTAAGACTGACCACAGGCTCAGCCGTAAGGCAATTCTTAACAAATTTAAAAAACCTGAACTCATGCCAACCACACACACAGACCATGAAGCAGTAAAAATAGACATCAATACTAAGAAGATCTCTCAAAACCATACAATTACATGGAAATTAAGCAATCTGTTCCTGAATGACTTTTGGATAAAGAATGAAATTAGGCAGAAATCAAGAAATTCTTTGAAACTAATGAAAATAAAAATACAACATACCAGAATCTCTGGGATATAGCTAAAGCAGTGTTAAGAGGAAAGTTCATAGTGCTAAATGCCTACATCAAAAAGTCAGAAAAATCTCTAACAACCTAACATCCAAACTAGAGGAGCTAGAAAAATAGAGAGCAAACCAACTCCAAACCTAGCAGAAGAAAAGAAATTACCCATCTTACAGACGAACTGAACAAAATTGAGATGAAAAAATCTATACAAAAGATCAATGAAACCAAAAGTGGGTTTTTTGAAAGAATAAGATAGTAATAAAAAAGAAGATCCTAATAAACAGAATTAGAAATGACAAAGGTGACATTACCACTGAACCCCTAGAAATACAACAGAAAGCCCCTCAGAGACTACTATGAACACCTCTATGCACACAAATGAGAAAACGTAGAAAGGGATAAGATCTTGGAAGCCTACAGCCTTCCAAGATTGAACCAAGAAGAAATTTAATGCCTAATGGACCAATCATGTGATCCAAAATTAAGTCATTAATAAAAAAAAACCTACCAACCAGAAAAATGCCCTTGGACCAGACAGATTCACAGCCAAATTCTACCAGATATATAAAGAAGACCTGGTAGGCCAGGCACAGTGGCTCATGCCTGTAATCCCAATACTTTGGGAGGCTGAGGTGGGTGGATTGTTTGAGGACAGGGGTTCAAGACTGACCTGGCAAATATGGTGAGGCCCTGTCTCTACAAAAAGTACAAAAATTCACCAGATGTGATGGTACATGCCAATAATCACAGCTACTTGGGTGGCTGAGGTGGAGGATCGCTTGAGCCCAGGAAGTCAAGTCTGCAGTGAGCCATGATCACATCACTGCACTCTACCCAAGACAACAGAGGGAAACACTATCAAAAAACGAAAAACAAAAAACAAAAATAAAAAACAGCTGGTATTAATTCTACCGAAACTATTTCAAAAAGTTGAGGAGGAAGGACTCTTCCTTAACTAATTTAATGAGGCCAGCATCATTCTAATACCAAAACCTGGCAGAAACACAATGAAGAAAACTTTAGGCCAATATCCCTGATGAACATAGATGTAAAAATCCTCAACAAAATACTAGCAAATCAAATCCAGCAACACATCAAAAAGCTAATCCACCTTAATCAAATAGGCTTTATTCCTGGGATGCAAGGCTGGTTCAATATAAGCAAACCAATTAATGCAATTCATCACAAAAACAGAACTAAAAACAAAAACCACATAATCACTCCAATAGATGCAGAAAAGGCTTTTGATGAAATTCAACACCTGTTCATGTTAAAAATCCTCAACAAACTAGGCATTAAAGGAACATACCTCAAAATAATAAGGGCCATATATGACAAACTCATAGCCAACATCATACTGAATGGGCAAAAGCTGGAAGCATTTCCCTTGAGAAACAAAAGAAGGATGCTCACTCTTGCCACTCCTATTCAACATAGTACTGGAAGTCCTCGCCAGAGCAATCAGGCAAGAGAAGGAAATAAAAGGCATCTAAATAGGAGAAGAGGAATTCAAACTATCTCTCTTCGGAAGTGATATGATTCTATACCTAGGAAACCCCATAGTCTCTGGACAAAAGCTCCTAGAATTGATAATTTTAGTAAAGTTTCAGGATATAAAGTCAATGTACAAAAATCAGTAGCATTTCTATATACCAATAACATCCAAGCTGAGAGCCAAATCAAGAATGAAATCTTATTCATTATCACCACAAAAAGAATCAAATGCATAGAAATACAGCTAACCAGGGAGGTGAAATATCTCTACAACAAGAATTATAGTAAAACACTGCTGAAAGAAATCAGAGATGACACAAGCAAATAGAAAAATATTCCATGCTAATGGATAAGAAGAATCAATATTGTTAAAATAGCCATAACTACCCAAAGCAATCTACACATTTGATGCTATTCCTATCAAACTACCAGTGACATTCTTCATAGAAACAGAAAAAAGATTCTAAAATTCATATGGAGCCAAAAATGAGCCCTAATAGCCAAAGCAATCCTAAGAAAAAGGAACAAATCTGGAGGCCATCTGACTTCAAACTGCACTATAAAGCTACAGTAACTGAAACAGCATGGTACTGGTATAAAAATAGACGCATAGACCAATGAAGCATGTTAAATAACTCAGAAATAAAGCCACACATCTATAATCATCAGATCTTTGACAAAGTCAACAATAAGCAATGGGGAAAGGATTCCATAATCAATAAATGGTGCTCAATAACTGGCTAGGGATATGCAGAAGACTGAAATTGGACCCATACCTTTCACCATATACAGAAATCAAATCAAGATGGATTAAAGACTTAAGTAGAGAACCGAAAACTATAAAGACGCTAGTGGGGAGAACCTAGAAAATACTATTCTGGACATAGACCTTGGCAAAGATTTCATGACAAAGGCTCTAAAGACAATTGCAACAAAACAAAAAAATGATAAATGGGACATAACTAAAGATCTGGGGCACAGCAAAAGAAATTATCAATGGGGTAAACAGACAATCTACAGAAGGGGAGAAAATTTTTGTGAACTAAGCATCTGACAAAGGTTTAATATCCAGAATCTACAAAGAATTTAAACAAGCAAAAAACAAACCACCTCATTAAAAAATGGGCAAAGAACATGAACAGACACTTCTCAAAAGAAGGCATACATGTAACCAACAAGCATATGAATAAATGCTCAAACTCATTAATCATTAGAGAAATGCAAATCAAAACTACAATGAGATATTATCTCACACTCATCAGAATGGCTATTTTTAAAAAGTCAAAAAATAATAGATGTTGGCAAGGTTGTGGAGAAAAGAGAATACTCATACACTCCTGGTGGGAATGCAAATTTTCAGCCACTGTGGAAAACAGTTCAGTGATTTCTCAACAAACTTAAAACACAATTACCAGCAGATCCAGCACTCCCATTACTGGATATATACTCAGAGGAATATGAATTATTCTATCATAAAGACACACACACATGCATACTTATTCCAGCACTTTTGCTCCTCAACAATGGACTGGATAAAGAAAATGTGGTACATATACACCATAGAATGCTATACAGCCATAAAAAAATGAAATCATGTCCTTTGCAGCAACATGATGCAGCTAGAGGCCATTATCCTAAGTGAATTAATGCAGGAACAGAAAACCAAATACTGCATGTTCTTATAAGTGGGTGCTAAACATTGAGTACACATGGACACAAAGACAGGAACAATAGACACTGAGACTTACTTGAGAGTGAAGGGTAGGTGGAGGGTGAGGGTAAAAAACTACGTATTGGGTACTGCACTCACTATATGAGTGATGAAATCATTTGTATACCAAACCCCAGTAATACACAACTTATCCACTTAACAAACCTGCACATGTATGCCCTGAACCTTAAATAAAAGGTGGAAGAAAAATAAAGAAAGAAAAATGAATTCAATGTTGAGGTGATTATTTGGATGATAAGCTTGATCAATTAAGCTGGCACATGCAGTTTAGGAGTAGACATATCTGTAGACCCCTTCACTTCCAAAAACCGCTGCATAGTTAGCTGTTTTCTCAGGCAACAGCAAATACACTGCCTTCAGGATATCTTCAGGGGTGAGAGTACAGCGATTTCTGATGTACGTCAGCCTGTAAGCTTTCATGGCAATGTGTTGCAAGATGAAGTTGATCAGAGAGTTCATGAGGTACAAGGTGCGAGATGATATGCCTCTATGGGGCACCACTTCCTTTAGGACCCTGTTTATGCCAAATGAGTAATTTCTGTGGCCAAAATCAGTGCTGGAATGTGCTTTCTTTGCTTTCTTTCTGGAGGTTGGGATTTGATGTCTTTTGGAGTACTTGTACTTTTTGGTTCTGGATTTGGCCATTGTGGATGTTGTTCCTCTGATCGGTTACGAATGGAGAGAAGGGCCCAAGAGTAGGTGGGAGTGCTCATATTTATAGGGACATGTCACAGTCAGAATTCAGAGGCTTCCCTCTGATTGGAGATTACTTCTCCTATGTCACAATCACCTAGCAATAGCACTGATTTGTTGTTGAGTTCAAATTTTGTTCTCGGCCAGCCTAAAGCTTTCCTAAGAAGGAGGACTGAGGCTGATTTTAGGGCAAAAAGAGGAATGCTCATTCTTTCAACTTTGTTTCTTAGCCATTTACAAGCACAATATACAATATCCTCAGAATTGCAAAATCCCATCAAACTGAGAGGGTTAGTGAAAGGGAAGGAAAGTTGCCATAGGCCTTTTCTCAGGGCCACTGTGTTCATAAAAGCCTTCAGAAATTCATTTTATGAGCAAATGAATAATTAAATAAGTCACTAAAGTCTCAAAATGACTATTTTATATAAAATATGTGTGGCTAGTCTGGTTTTAAGAACTGTGACCATTACTTTACAAATGAAGCTTAAGCTTTTATGTGGACTTCAGCTCCTCAGGAGCAAACATGTACAACTGAAGAATAAAACGAAAACCCCCTATTTTATTGTTAAAATATGGACTGTGTTTGTTAACCTTTTATAATAACATTAATTTTATTCTTGCAAATTTCACAGATTCCATTGCATGGTCTGCATTTACTTGATATTGTAGTTCTGTTATTAACTGAAAGATGTTTGTAGGGTCACTCTTGACCATGTGCTTCGATGCAGCAAACCACGATGGCATGTGTATACCTATGTAACAATTCTGCACGTTCTGCACATATACCCCAGAACTTAAAGCATAATTTAAAAAATATTTCATTGTTTTCTTAATTAAATGTATCCCTGAATAAAAGAAAAAGACATGCAAATAACTATAAAAATAATAGGCTGGGTGCCATGGCTCACACCTACAAACCAAGCACCTCGGTAGGCTAAGGAAAGTGGATTGCTTTAGCCCAGGAGTTCAAGACCAGCCTGGGCAACATAGAAAACCCCATCTCTACAAAATACATAAAAATGAGCAGGGCGTGGTGGTGCACAGCTGTAGTCCCAGCTACTTGGGAAGCTGAGGGGTGCGGGGAGGATCACCTAAGCCTGATAATTCAAGGCTGTGGTGAGCTGTGATCATGCCACTGCACTCCAGCCTGGGCAATACAGTGAGACCGTGTTTCAAAAAAACAAAAAACAAACAAAAACAAACAATATATAAGCATTTCAATTATTCACAATTGCCACAACTCTTAATGCTGTCACTAAATGTCCTTCACCGGGAGCTTCTTCACAGATGAGGTAGAATGGCTTATGTGTAATTTCTGGAATGTTATCTTAATTTCTCCCCTTTCTCTCCTACTCAAGAAAGTAAATCTGAAATGAGGTAAGAATAATGTTATTATAGCGATACTTTGAACAAGCTCTGACTTCTAAAGACAACAGACATCATGTGTAAATAGCCACAGCATATTGTAAGTAACACATCTCGGACTGTGCTCATTACACTGAGAGGAGGCTGCTGCTTCCAGGGATGCTTGGGAGTGATGGATCTTTAGTCAGCTCTTGCTAATTTTGCTTTCAAATTTCTCTAGATATAATTACTTAGTTTGCTTAATTATAGCATAGCTTTATTTGCTACCATTTAGAAGTAACTATCAGGTGGAGAACATTTTTCCCTCTTCTTCAACATATCCATGTTAAAGAGCTTCCACAAACCTAACAAACCTGATCTCTTTCTGCATCAGTGACTCCTCCCTGAAGCAAATGACTTACCTGATGGGAGGTGAAGACAGGACAGCCTTGTGGATCTCACCCCTTTTAGGATTCTCCCTGGGATGTGACTGTGGGGAGCACCATCACTGGGAAAGAGTCACTATTTGCCAGCTGCTCATGACTCAGTAGGTCCTTCTGCTTAACGCTTTGGTGTTATATTAGAAGCTTATTGTTGCATCACACCTAAAGGCTAATCTCCAAAGAGCTTGTCAGCAATGAAGCTGATGTTTTGATCGCCATCTTTCTGGTTTCTTTGGCTCTCTCAATTGGTTCTACGCTTGAGTGAGGAGAAGGAAGGATGCGAAGTATTAAGTAGCTAAAAAAAAAAAAAAGAGTTTCTGAAGTCCAAATGATAAGCTGTATGCTAAAATACTAAATGACCAGAAAGTCCAGAAAATGAGGAATACTGGTTCCATACAATTTCTGGCTAACGTAAAATTTCAAATTTCCTTCTAAAGTTCAGTGAATGATTCTAAAATATGTATGAGTTCACCACTGATAGGCAGTTTTTTGTTTTCTTTTCCTTCTCACTTCCTCCTCCTCCAGACAGATTGGGACAAAGGATAAACAACTTTTTGCATGATGGCCTGCAGGAGATGCCTGCAATGTGATTAATCCAGGCAGTGCAGCAAGTCTGTTTACTTTGCGTCTATCACACCCTGAGAATGGACAGTGTAAGAACCTCTGTCCTTTCTCCCCTTCCCCTCTGCCTCTATCCCAAGATCATAGCGTTAGAATGAAGCCTGGTGTCCTTTAGCAGGAGACACAGTGGATTAAAAGGACTGATGACTAGTATACCAGAGGTCCTGGGTCTCCCAGCTGTTTAAAAGTCGCTGGAGTCCAAAGTCAAAAACTGTTTCCTGCATTTTCCAGGCTCTTGATTTGTGCTCCATCATATTATGTCTATATAGGACATGGACTATATTGTATCCTCCTTTCCGTGATTAAGTAGGTAAAGTTTTGGAGTTATAGCGGCTTATTCTTTCATTGATGACTCAGGATCTTGTAATGATTCAAGGTCATCAACAAGACTATCCGTGATTATCTGACAATAATATAACTGTGGCAGAGGTGATATTAACTCAAAGCAGAAAGCATGCACTGACAGGTATGAATGTACTCTGGGTACATTTTCATAGCCACAGTATTAGTTTTCTATTGCCTTAACAAATCAGCACAAATATAGCAGCTTGAAACAACACGAACCTACTGTCTTACGATGCTGACCTCTCACTGGGCTAAAATCAAGATATAGACTGGGTTGCTATCCTTTCTGGAGGCTCCATGGAAGAGTCTGTTTTCTTGCCTTTTCCAGCTTCTAGAGGCCACTTGTGTTCCTTAGCTTTTTCGTGTCTTCCAAGCTAGCAGTAGTGGGTGGAGCCTTTCACACACTACATCACTCTGGCCCTGACTCTCCTGCCTCCCTCTTTTGCTAGAAGGACCCTTGTGATTACATTGGACCACCCTGATAATCCAGGATAATCTCCCTGTTTCAAGGTCTTTAGCTTAAGCACATCTGCAAAGTCCCTTTTGCCATGCGATAGAACTTGTTCATGGTTCCAGAGTTTGAGACATGGATGTCTTTCAGGGGACGTTATTTTGCCCACCACAGCCACCATCAACAGAATGGGATTGTTATAGAAGATCTGGGTCACCGATGGTAAAGTAGTCAGAGATGAAAAATACTGTCCTTCGTAGTAGGTGACCAGAAATATATATGTATAGATATATATAGATCTCTCTCTATATAGATATACGTATGTCTGTCATCTATCTATCTATCTATCTATCTATCTATCTATCTATCTATCATCTATCTATCTATCTATATTTTTGAGACGGAGTCTTGCTCTGTTGCCTGGGCTGGAATGCAGTGGCTTGATCTCAGCTCACTATAACCTCCCCATCCTGGGTTCAAGCAATTCTCTGCCTCAGTCTCTGGAGTAGCTGGGATTACAGGCACCTGCCACATGCCTGGCTAATTTTTGTATTTTTAGTAGAAACGGGGTTTCACTATCTTGGCCAGGCTGCTCTCAAACTCCTGACCTCATGATCCTCCTGCCTCGGCCTCCCACAGTGCTGGGATTACAGGCATGAGCCACTACACCCAGCCCAGAAATTTATTTTAAAAATACTTTCTATATATGGGTTTTCTTGTCACTTACTTATTTTACTTCTAAATAATATAGTTGTCTTGGATTTTTACTTTCTGTGCTGTGTATCTACATTATATTTCCAAAAATATGCTTAGTAAAACGTTTTACCCTTAAAGGCAGGAGGATGACAGTACAGGTGAGATATTTCTTCTTCTTTTTTTAATTTGAGATGGAGTCTTGCTCTGTTGCCCAGGCTGGAGTGCAGTGGCTCGAACTCAGCTTACTGCAACCTCTGCCTCCTGGCTCAAGCAATTCTCCTGCCTCAGTGTCCCAAGTAGCTGGGATTACAGGTACCTGCCACATGCCCAGCTAATTTTTGTGTTTTTAGTAGAGACGGAGTTTCACCATGTTGGCCAGGCTGGTCTTGAGCTCCTGACCTCGTGATCCACCCGCCTTGGCCTCCCAAAGTTCTGGAATTACAGGCAAGATATTTCTTCTTTTCTTTCTTCCTTCTCTCCTTCTCACATTCCCTTCTCCATTCCTTCTTTCCTGCTTCTCTCTTTTTTACAAGTATTTATCTGATGCCAACCATGTGCCAGGCACTCCATGAGTTACACTGTGCAGATACAGAGACGAAGAAGATATAATTTCCATTCTTAAAAAACTCACAGTTTATTGAGGTAGGCAGACATGGAAATAGCTGATTATTATGAACAGAGAGATAAAGGCTATGCCAGCCATCCACAGGGTGTAAGTGAGAGGAGAGGGAGAGAGGGTGGTTCCTAGATCACTGGGCCTATTAGGGCAGGCCTCTACGAGGAGGAGTTACTGTGTTAGTTACATCTTGAAGGACACAGATGTTATTCAGGCAGATAAGGTTGGTGGCAGGGGGAGGGGGAAGAGTGTGGGGGCCCTGCAAATAAAGTACTTGCAGGAAAAGGCTTAATGTTTTTGCTTGTTTGTGCGTGAGGATGGAAGACCCACAGTCTGGAAGAGGCAATGTGGAGCCCGAGATTGGCTGTCCCATCTTGTCTGGCGGTACTGGGGTATGGGAGGATGTGGAATCTCCAGAAAGGGGTGCAGGAAGCATGTTTGCCAGGAGATAATCTAGGTTCCAGTTAAGGCAGTGGTTCTTTAGACTGGGGGCACTCTGGAAACAGCTAGGGATGTTAAACAAACAGAACCTAAACAATAGAACAGCCATGCCAGGGCTAGACCAAGGCTAACTAAATCAGATTCTGCAGGGGCCAGGTTCAGGCTCTTTTTTTTTTTTTAAGTTTTCCAGGTGCTTTTAATGTGCAATCAGGGTTCAGAATCACTGAGCTAAGACAGAGCAAAATATTTGAAGGTGTTGGGGAGTTTTAAAATTTTTCTCAAACACAGAGGAAAGGGTGAAGAGGGAGGGAAAAGAAGGATAGCAGGTGAGCAGATGCGAGGGCAGATGAGTGGAAGCATGGCCTCTGCGGGCGACACATGTTCTCTGATCACGGACTCCCAGCACTGAGACATGAAGAGAAGTGGACTTTGCTGTAAACTTGTTTCCATGCTAATGTTATAGACTGAAGCAACCTGAAAAATTCTTTCAGCATTTGACAAGAAAGAGATCTAGAAGAACAGAGAAGGGCTAACTGAGGAGGGAGGAAACAGGCTGGTGACCTCTTTGCTGGGGAGACCAGTTTAGTTTTTGCCTGTCTTGTATTTCCATGCTTCAAAATAAAACAACAAACAATGTTCCATGTTCCCCTTTCCTGACTTGTTGACAGTTTTCTGGCCTAGGTCATTCCTCTTTGACTTCCCTCTCTTGCTGCATTCCTAAGGCTGATGCTCCTCACCTCACCAGTTCAGAGCCCTCTCTCCCACACCTGAGTCACCCGTGTCCTGCTTTGGGGTCATTGTTCTCAGGTGACCTGAGAGAGAGAGACACACAGAGAGAGAGAGAGAGAGAGAGAGGGAGGGAGGGAGGGAGATCAGATTAGCTTTGTGCAGAGTAAGAACATCATAATAAAGGAATTAGCCTTGAAAGTAGGTTGAAGGTTGTCAAATCCTGGATGAGGTTCCAGAGAAGTCTGATGTTCTTTAGCAGAAACAGAAAATGCTCTGGGACAACAGAGAGAAGCAAAACTCTAATTTTGTTTTGAGCTCTCATTCACTTATTGTAGTAAAACATCAATGAACTAAAAAGCAATTAAACCCCTCTGAATCAATACATTTATCACTGTAAGTGGATTTTTCTCTTACTATGCTAAGAGTGTCCTTGTTCAGCACATGGAATTGGCATCGAAGTTGCCCAAGATCACATGCCTGCCAAGTGTGGAGCCAGGAGGTAAACGAGGCCTGTCAGACATCTAAGCTGGAGCTCTTAATCACTATACTACACTGCTTCCCATTCATTGGCCCAAAAGGGAGGACGTTCTAAGCAGGCAGAAAAGAATAAATAACAACAGTGAGGCATGAAATCACAAGCTGCATTCAAGAACTAGGGAAAAATTATTTTGCTAAGAGTAGAGGCATTGCATGTGGAGAGAGATGGTTAGAAAGGTATGGTAGGCTCAATTTATAATGTCTTAATTGTAGTCTAAGGTATTAAAATTATTCTCTAGGTATTTGAGAATCACCAAGAATTGGAAGCATGTATGTAATTGGCTTAAAGTGGTGTTTTGAGAGGGCCAATGTGGAGCAGGTGCAGGAGGGAAATGAGGTTAGAGAGTCCAGCAATGCTATTGCGCAGCGGCCCGGGAGGGCAAAATAGAGGCCTGGACTGGAGGCAATGGGAATGAGAAGGAGGCATCATCTCTGAAAGAACTGGTGAAGTGTGATGATTGATTTACCGCTTGAAACTAAAAAGAAGGAAGGCTCTCATAAAATGCTGACATGTACTAAGCACTGACAGCGTGTCTAGGCAATGTTCTGCATACTTTCCAGGTATCAGTCGGTTCTCACAACAACCCTATGATGCAGGTACTATCACTAGCATCTCCTGTTCCCAGGGGAGGAAACTAAGTGGGCCTCACAGCTCACGTAGCTGAGGCCCACTATGTGATCATACATAGCAGCAGAGCTGGGATTCAGAGCCAAGCACCTTGGTTGCAGGCTGCCTGCTCTTTACTCTCAGACATCCTGCTTCTCCCCGGGCCCTTAGGTATGCGGTGCTCTACCTGTGCTTAATCATTGTGTCTCTTTCATCTCCACAGGTTTCGAGGCAAGCAGGGAGCACTTCTGCCTCACAGCTGTAAATGTGGCTGTCGCCAACAAGCAAGTGTCAGAATCAAGACTTGAACCCAAATCTTCTAACTCCATCTCTACGCCCTGGGCAAACCTTCATGCTCAAGACTACAAGGAAAAAAGAAAAAGAAAAAAGAAAGCTTCATGAACCCAAATAGTACACTGAGGGCAATGGAAAAGATATGATTTTTGGATTTAGGATGAAAAATCTGATTTTAAGCAACTTTAGGAGTATGCTTTTCTTTATGTTCAGTAGAATCCCTGAGGCTGTGGTCTATATAAAGGGAAAATAATTTATTTTCTCAACAAAAGAGAAGATTCTCACAGCCATCATGTAGGTTTACATTCTAGACGAGTCAGAAGGAAACTCACACCTTTAGCTAGAAGGAAAAGATGATTGATTCTAAATTGAGAAGAAAGGATTTAAGGAAGGGAGACTATACTCAGAGAATCCTAATACGGTTTTAAAATTATGTAACTTCTTCAGTTGTCCTGCAATGACCTTTTAAGCTGGTTTACACATAAAGAAACCAGAAAGACAAATATATTAGACATCATAAAATTAGAGGCTAACAAGCATAATAAGAAAATTATGTTCATTGCAAAACAGCCAACTAGAAACCAGGGACTGCCAAGTGTCTTTCTTTAAGTACATGGGAATATTTTCCAGTCTAAGTGATAGAATAAAGTCCTGCCTTGGTTATACTCAACGAAATCCAGTATTGAGTTTAGTAAAATCTAGAGATCTAAATCCACTGTCTCTCCATGGCCTGATGAAAGAAAAGAATTCTCTAAGAAACTCAGTCCAAAGACATTCGTGCCAAGGCTAGTTCCCAATGTTCTTGTGCTGAGTTCTATTTGAAGACCATCTTTCAATGTAATACAGTCTTTCTCTTGGTTTTCCAATCTCTCTGGGCAAAGCTGTGCTGCTAGAGTAGAGACCTCTTAGAGGAATGCTGGGCTGAGTGAGGTCAATTCACTTAGAGTGTGCTGGAGGCTGCCATCTGGGGACGTAATCTCTCTGGTCTATTGTTTCCTCAAATCACCATTTATGTTTAACATCTGCTGAGTACTTTCTACTTTCCAACGTGTTAAGAGTTGATCAATTGAAAGAATACTACTATACCCTGTAGTAGGCCTTGTCAGTTTCCCTGATGAGGCCCCATCTCCTCTCTCTTGTATAAAAATGTACATTTTTTTTTCACAAAGAAGGGTTTAGGGGACATCTGCTTACATGAGTCTGTCCAGGATCCACAGAATAGTGTAACCAAGAGTCTCAAGACAATAGAACACCTTAGAAGTGCTTATTTTTTTTCCCCAGCTATACAGGTGAGGCAAGTTGTGATATAATTGAGGACTCTAAAATAACACTGTGGTTCTCCTCTGAATGGTGTTTCCAACAGCGAAGGTTCGAGAAATGTCTTGCCTTCAGGGCATTTTATCTTCACTATTGAGAATCTCATCGCCTTGAAGAAGTCAAGACCATACAACACAAATACTTTTTAAAACACAATTTCCTTCCATTTCCTTAATAAACCTTTGATATAAGCAGGCTAGCCCTACTGCTTTACAGGTGAAATTCAGAGAAATTAAACTCCTTACTTCAAAGATGCACACCCCAGAAATGTGGTAAAACTGAGCCTAGAACTAGGTTTCTTTACACCGCATGGTGCTGCTGGTATCAAAGCACATACCTACCTCTGCAGCCTTAGTGGAGTTGGTGGTTTTCAGGTGGTTTTTAGTAGTGTTTGTTAGAAAGTCTCTTTGGGGTTCTGCAGGTCCTTCATTCATGTAAGAATCTGTGATATGCACCCAGTACTTAGGAAAATACCAACTTACATGCCTCACTGAGACTCATGAACCATTTCCTTTTCAAAATGCTCTTCTTCTCCTACCTGTCATCTCATTAGTTGGTGTACCGCTTTGCCATCTACATCGACTGCAATTTTAGCAAAAAGAGAAAAAACTATTATAAAAAGGATTGTGGAAGTAGTCACAATTGGCCTATTTTCTGCGTGGGCCTTTCCTCTGCCTCATCACCTCCACTGCAGATCCTCCTCCTAACAACCCAGATCACCCACTTAACACTTGAATTTCTCTATCTTTTCTCTCTTCACTCAAGTAGGATTTTAAGGCACTGAGAGGTAAAAACAGATTATGGAGATGAGCTCAAATTCTGGATCTGCCACTGATGTTTAAGCTGCATGTCTCTGCGCATACCCATCCTCAATCAGTGCTTTCTCTACTTTTAGGAAATTCTCTAATGGAAGAGAGGGCCTAATATTCCTAGAATGATAGGAAATAGGAGCTCCTGAGGGAACTCCTTAGTCATTATTATATTCCTAGTGCTAGCACAATTACTTGTATCTACTGGTGTTCAAAAAGTAATTCTGAATGAATGAATAGGGCCCTCCCAGAGCAGCTGGCCAGCCACATCTCCATCTTTCACATTGCAGGGAACTGCAGGGAACAAACATTTGTGACTGCTGTTGTGCAGATGCTTTATAGATGTAATCTCATTTAATCCTCATAATAGCTCTATGAAGTAGGTTTTATGAGTGCTGTGCTCCAGTGAGGGAAGTGAGGATCATAGATAGAGGTGAAGGAATGTGCTCAAAATCCTGTAGTCACTTATAGGACTGGAATTGGAACTTCATTCTGCCCACCTTCGAAGCCCGTGTTTTCTGATACACTGAGCTACTTCTGAAGGACATAGGTATTGTCTCTAGAAAACCCCTTATTTTATTCCACTCTCTTCCACCCATTCAGAACGAACATTGACTACCACCATATTAAAATATTTAAACGTTTTCTTTTGGGTTCAGTTCAAAGTTTTCTTTTTTTTTCCCTTGGCTCAAGTTTGTCTACTTTCTCACCTATGATGTAAGTATTTCACAAAATGCTCCTTAAGTTAAAAACCAAGTATAACAATATCAGGAGTAAATTTAGAGAAAAGATGTCACATGACTTAAGACAGTTATATTTAGCAATGCTTGTAATACTATAAAAATATTTTTGTGGAATAGCTCTCACTACAGAAGTTTTGAAATGCTTAACAAAGAGTTGAGGTTATTACTGATTTTCTAGCATGCAAGCATCCTCCACCTTTTGTAATTGTTAGTCCCCTCCATGGTTTAGTGACTCCGTGGCTAAGCTGGGTCCACTGTGCATCCAGACCCTCAGACATCCTCAGGTGTTAGATCTGCCACAGGAAGCACTGAGATGTGAGATGTGTTGGCTTTCTGCCTGAAGATGCCTTGTGCCATGCCAAAATTTAACTAGTCCAATATTACTTAATCATGCATACTTTAGAGTATCAATAAAGATTCTAAATGGGTGCACAAACCCAGGAACAGGAATGAGCAACCTAAAGCTCTGGAGGTATTTTCATGACAAAACGTCAGAAGCTAAACGTTAAGACATTTACCTAATTTTGCTTCATATTATACATGTTTTGTATTTTCTACTAGACTTAAGTGACTTGATAAAAAAGAATGCTTTTGTATTTCCCCATTGCTCTTAACAAAGTGAGTTTTAAAAAACATTTTTTCAATATACAAGTGTTTTTTCTATTTATTTTCCTATTTCTTATATTACACCTTGCTGAATGCTTCATTGTTTCATTTCAGCCCTCATCAGCAGTGTGAAGAAGGTATTTTTTTCCTTAAATTAGTGGTTTCATGGTTATACCTATAATATTTATCCTTTCCAATTTCTTACATTTTTATTTTAAAATTTCGATTTCCTATTTCTTATGGAAAATGGGATAACTCTTTTATCTTTCCTAAGTAGTCAACATAAACTCATATTTTTCTTAGTTGATTTCTGTAGAATCCACTAGCCTGTTAGAACCAAGGTAATTCTTCTACTTAGAGTAATAAGATAAACTTCTGGAAGGAAAAGATACTATGCGGATCTCAATTTTCGTAGCTACAATATAAATAAAAAATAAACATGGACTCATGATACCCTGAATTAATAGAACAATAATTTCCTAGAGACCAGGAGAAAGTGTTCTTTAGGGGAGATGACCACTATCTTCTTGGAGCAGCTCCTGCTGGTGTAAGTGATGGCCACAGTCCTTAGACACAATAATCTTTGGTGATAAGATCACATCACCTTTTTTTTTTTAACCGAACAAAAATCAATAAAGTTGTTGAGTAATTCATGTAAACAAAGAGGAAAAAATTATTGAGTACTTACTATGAGCTAAGCGCCCTGCTAAATGCTTCATTTTTTCATTTTGGCCTCTCAGCAGCAATGTGAGAAAGACATTATTTTCCTCAAATTAGTGGTTGCGTGGTTATTCCTACAATTATATTCACTCACTTATATTCTGATATACTTCCTCGAATAAGAAAAAAGTAGGGTAGGGCTCCATGTTTTCCACAGGCAGTTGTCCAGAAGTTCAGACAGTCACATGGGATTGTGCTGGCCATAGGAATGGCATCTACGTATATCTTGGTAGAAAGAAAAAAAGATTGAGAATGGCTGGACTGTAACTTGAAATGTCACCCTGGGCAGAATATCCTATCACTGGGGAGATAATATTTTTATTTTTAAAGTTGCATATTAATCTAAAGTACACTAAAAAAAGTGAATAGCACATCCTCAAGTTATAATTTCTCACATGTTACGACTTAGGACAAGTATAAACAAAAACCCAGGATGATTTACTTACAATGTAAAGGCAAATATTAAGTAATTAATGGTGATATGAACAGATGATATGCAGATATGACAAAACCTTGGAGGTGACATGTGATCGACTAGCATTTGGAAAGCCAGGGTGGTGCCTGGCCTGAGGTCTGGAGCTCTGTGTCAATCTTTATTGAATAGCATTCACTCACCTTCTAGAACCCAAAGAATCTTCTCTGGGGTGACTTTAGGCACTCTAGATTGGAGTGTTTAAGAGTGGAATAGGGGAGGTGGATCCAAGATGGCTAAATAGGAACAGCTCTGGAGTGTAGTTCCCAGCGAGAACAATGCAGAGTGATCACTGCATTTCCAAACGAGCTATTACTGCCCACAGACCAGGAGATTCCCGGGCTGAAAAGCGCCACAAGTTTCCAGCATGGCTGTTTCAGCAGCGCAGCGGGTCTCTGCACAAAAACTCACACAAATCTGGGTGACCATTTCAACTGGTGCCTGGAATGCCTGGGAGACAAAGCCACCCATTCAACGGAAAAGAAGGGGGCTGAAACAGGGAGCCAGGTGATCTGGCTCAGTGGGTCCCACTCCCACAAAGACAAGCAACCTGAAAAGCTCTGGATTGAGAGTTTCATAGCAAATGCAGCTGGACCTGGGATGATCTGGCACTGTTGGGGGAATGGTGTCCCCCATTATTGAAGGCAGTCCACCACTACTGAGGCAGTCCGCCATTACCAAGGCAATCTGCCATTACTGAGGCAGTTCTAACTATACCTCTATAAACAAAACCACAAGGAAGTTCACACAGCAGCTGGGCAGAGCCCACGGCAGCTCAGCAATACTTCTGCTAGCTGATGGTGACTAGGCTACCTCCTAGGTGGGCAGGGCATCTCTGAAAATGGCAATAGCACATCAGAAACTCATAAATAAAGTCCCACCTTCCCAGGACAGAGTGCCTGGGAAAAAAAGGCGGTTATGAATTCTGCTGCAGCAGACTTAAATGTACCTGCCCAGCAGCTCTGAATGGAACAACGGAGCTCATAGCTCAGCACTTGAGCTCCTATAAGGGTCAGTCTGTCTCCTGAAGCAGCTCCCTGAAATCTGTATATCCAAAGAGACACCTCATAAAGGAGAGCTCAGGCTGATATCTGGTGGGTATCCTTCTGGGATGAAGATAACAGAAGAAGAAACTGGCAGCAACTCTTACTGTTCTGCAGCCACTACAGGTGATCGTCAGGCAAGCAGGGTCTGGAGCGGACCTCTAGCAGTCCTTCAGCGGAGGGGCCTGACTGTTAGACGGAAAACTAAAAAACAGAAAGAAATAACTTCAGCATCAACAAAAAGGACATCCACTCAGAGACCCCATCCAAAAGTCACCAACTACAAAGACCACAGGTAGATAAGTCCAGAAAGATGGGAAGAAACCAGCACAAAAAGGATGAAAACACCAAAAACCAGAATGCCTCTCCTCCTCCAAGGGATCACAGCTCTTCACAAGCAAGGAAACAAAGCTGGATGGAGAATGAGTCTGATGAATTGACAGAAACAGGCTTCAGAAGGTGGGTAATAGCAAACTTCTCTGAGTTAAAAGAACGTGTTCTAACCCAATGCAAAGAAACTAAGAACCTTGAAAAAATGTTTGACAAAATGCTAATGAGAATAAACAGCTTAGAGGAGAATGTAAATTACCTGATGGAGCTGAAAAACACAAGAGAAATTCACGAAGCATACACAACTTTCAATAGCCAAATTGACCAAGCAGAAGAAAGGATATCAGAGATTGAAGATCAACTCAATGAAATAAGACAAGAAGGCGAGATTAGAGAAAAAAGAGTGAAAAGAAATGAACAAAGCCTCCAAGAAATATGGGATTATGTGAAAAGACCTAATCTATGTTTGATATCTGTACCTGAATGTGATGGGGAGAATGAATCCAAGCTGGAAAGCACTCTTCAGGATATTATGCAGGAGAATCTCCCCAACCTAGCAAGGCAGGCCAACGTTTAAGTCAAGGAAATACAGAGAACACCACAAAAATATTCCTCAAGGAGAGCAACACTAAGGCACATAATCGTCAGATTCACCATGGTTGAAATGAAGGAAAAACTGCTAAGGGCAGACAGAGAGAAAGGTTGGGTTACCCACAAAGAGAAGCACATCAGACTCACAGTAGATCTCTCGGCAGAAACCCTACAAGCCAGAAGAGAGTGGGGGCCAATATTCAACATCCTTAAAGAAAAGAACTTTCAACCCAGAATTTCATATCCAGCCAAACTAAGCTTCATAAGGGAAGGAGAAATAAAATCCTTTGTGAACAAGCAATTGCTGACGGATTTCATCACCACCAGGCCTACCTTACAAGAGCTCCTGAAAGAAGCACTAAACATGGAAAGGAACAACCAGTACTAGCCACTCCAAAAAGGTACCAAATGGTAAAGACTTTTGCTTTACTGACACAGTGAATAAACTGCATCAACTAATGGGCAAACAACCAGCCAGCATCAAAATGGCAGGATCAAATTCACACATAACAATATTAACCTTAAATGTAAACAGGCTAAATGCCCCAATCAAAAGACACAGACTGGCAAGCTAGATAAAAAGTCAAAACCCATTGGTGTGCTATATCCAGGAAACCCATCTCACATGCAAGCGCACACATAGGCTGAAAATAAAGGGATGAAGGAATATTTACCAAGCAAATGGAGAGCAAAAAATAGTAGGAGTTGCAATCCTAGTCTCTGATAAAATAGACTTTAAACCAACAAAGATCAAAAGAGACAAAAAAGAGCATTACATAATGGTAAAAGGATCAATACAACAAGAATAGCTAATGATCCTAAATATATGCCCACCCAATATAGGAGTATCCAGATACATAAAGCAAGTTCTAAATGACCTACAATGAGACTTAGACTCCTATACAATAATAGTGGAGACTTTTAACACTCCACTGTCAATATTAGACAGATCAACAAAACAGAAAATTAACAAGGATATCCAGGACTTGAACTCAGATCTGGACCAAGCAAACCTAACAGACATATACAAAACTCTCCACCCCAAATCCACAGAATATACATTCTTCTCAGCACCACATCACCCCTACTCTAAAATTGACCACATAATTGGAAGTAAATCACTCCTCAGCAAATGCAGAAGAATGGAAATCATAACAAACCATCTCTCAGACCCCAATGCAATCAAATTAGAACTTAGGATTAAGAAACTAACTCAGAACTACACTACTTCATGGAAACTGAACAGCTGCCTCTTGAATGCTGACTGGATAAATAATGAAATGAAGGCGGAAATAAAGTTGTTCTTTGAAACCAATGAAAATAAAGACACAACATACCAGAATCTCTGGAACACATTTAAAGCAGTGTCTAGAGGAAAATTTATAGCAATAAGTGCCCACATGAGAAGCAAAGAAATATCGAAAATCAACACCCTATCATCAAAATGGAAAGAGCTAGAGGAGCAAGATCAAAAAACTCAAAGGCTAGCAGAAGACAAGAAATAACTAAGATCCGAGCAGAACTAAAGGAGATAGAGGCACAAAAAACTCTTCAAAATATCTATAAATCCAGGACCTGGTTTTCTGAAAAGATCAACAAAATAGACAGACCACTAGCCAGATTAATAAAAAAGAAAAGCGAGAAGACTCAGTAGATGCAATAAAAAATGATAAAGGGGGTATCACCATCAATTCCACAGAAATACAAACTACCATCAGAGATTACTACAAACAACTCTATGCACACAAACCAGTAAACCTGGAAGAAATGGATAAATTCCTGGACACTTGCACCCTCCCAATCCTAAACCAGAAAGAAGTAGAAACCCTGAATAGACCAATAACAAGGGTCAAAGTTGAGGCAGCAATTAATCACTTACCAACCAAAAAAAGTCCAGATCCAGCTGGGTTCACAGCCTAATTCTACCAGACATACAAAGAGGAGCTGGTACCACTCCTTCTGAAACTATTCCAAACAATCCAAAAAGAGGGAATACTTCCCAAGTCATTTTATGAGACCAACATCATCCTGATACCAAACCTGGCAGAGACTCAACAAAAAAAGAAAACTTCAGGCCAATATCCATGATGAACATAGATGCAAAAATCTTCAATAAAATGCTGGCAAACTGATTGCAGCAGCACATCAAAAAGCTTATCCATCACGATCAAGTAGGCTTCATCCTGGGGACGCAAGGCCGGTTCAACATATGCAAGTCTATAAATGTAATTCAGCACATAAACAGAATCAAAGACAAAAATCACATGATCATCTCAATAGATGCAGAGAAGGCCTTAGACAAAATTCAACAGCGCTTTATGCTAAAAACTCTCAATAAACTAGATATCGACAGAACGTATCACAAAATAATAAAAGTTATTTACAACAAACCCACAGCCAATATCATACTGAATAGGCAAAAACTGGAAGCATTCCCTTTGAAGTCTGGCACTAGACAAGGATGCCCTCTCTCACCACTTCTATTCAATATAGTATTGGAAGTTCTAGCCAGAGCAATCAGGCAAGAAAAAGAAATAAAGGGTATTCAAATAGGAAAGGAGGAAGTCAAATTGCCTCTATTTGCAGAAGACATAATTGTATATTTAGAAAAGCCCATCGTCTCAGCCCAAAATTTCCTGAAACTGATCAGCAAAGTCTCAGGATACAAAAATCAATGTGCAGAAATCACAAGCATTCCTATACATCAATAACAGACTTAAAGAGAGCCAAATCAAGAACAAACTGTCATTCACAATTGCTACAAAGAGAATAAAATACCTAGGAATACAACCAACAGAGGATATAAAGGACTTCTTCAAGGAGAACTACAAACCACTGCTCAAGGAAATAAGAGAGAACACAGACAGATGGAAAAACGTTCCATGCTCACGGTTAGGAAGAATCAATATTGTGAAAATGGCCATACTGCCCAAAGTAATTTATAGATTCAGCATTATCCCCATCAAACTACCTATGACCCTCTTCAGAGAACTGGAAAAAACCACCTTAAACTTCATATGGAACCAAAAGAGAGCCTGCATAGCCAAGTCAATCCTAAGCAAAAAGAACAAAGCTGGAGGCATCACACTACCTGACTTCAAACTATATTATGAGGCCACAGTAATAAAAATGGCATAGTACTGGTACCAAAACAGAGATATAGACCAATGGAACAGAACAGAGGCCTCGGAGGCAATGCCGCACATCTACAACCATCTGATCTTTGACAAATCTGACAAAAACAAGCAATGGGGAAAGGATTCCCTGTTTCATAAACGGTGTTGGGAAAGCTGGCTAGCCATGTGCAGACAGCAGAAACTGGACCCCTTCCTGACACCTTACACTAAAATTAACTCCAGGTGGATTCAGGACTTACACTTAAGGCCTAACACCATAAATACCCTAGAAGAAAACGTAGGCAAAACCGTTCAGGACATAGGCAAGACCAGAAAATTAACACTGCATGTTCTCACTCACAGGTGAGTGTTGAACAATGAGAACACATGGACACAGGGAGGGGAGCATCACACACTGGGGTCTGTTGAGGGGGGCAGGGGCGGCACAGTGTGGGTGAGGAGGTTGGGGAGAGATAACATGGGGAGAAATGCCAGATATAGGTGACGGGGGGATGGAGGCAGCAAACCACATTGACATGTAGGCACCTATGCAACAATCCTGCATGAGATCATGCAGAACCTAAAGTACCACAGAACCTAAAGTGCAATTAAAAAAAAAATACACACACACACACACACACACACACACACACACACACACACACATTAAAAAAAAAGAGTGGAATAAAACTGACTCTGAGTCAGACAATCAATACCCTAATATGTCAGTTCTCCCTTCTAAATATTGGCAGAGAACAAGTTTATTTTATAAATTTATATCTATGTATAGAGACAGATGCAGGAAGAAAAAGAGAGATTTATTATAGGAATTGGATCATGCAATTTGGAGGCTGGGAAGTTCTGTGAACTGGTATCTGCAAGCTGGAGAAATAGGAGAGCTGGCGGTGTAACTTAGAAGAGATCCAAAGGCCAGAGAACTAGGGGAGCGGATGGTATAACTCCCAGTGAGAGTCCAAGGGCCTGAGAATTGGGGGCAGGGATGTAGCAGGGAAAGCAGGTTGGGGGGGAGCTGCTAGTTTAAGTCCTGAGGTCTGAAGTCCCCAGAAACAGGAGCTTCAATGACCAAAGGCAGGAGAAGATGGATGCTCAGCTCAAACAGAGGGGATGAATTCACCCTTCTTCCTCCTTTTTGTTCAATTGGGGCCCTCAACAGATTGGATGATGCCCACCTGCATTGGTGAGGGTGGATCTTCTTTATTCAGCCCATGGATTCAAACATTAATCTCTTCTGGAAGCACCCTCACGGACACATCCAGAACTAATGTCTCACCAGTCATCTGGGCATCCCTTAGCCCAGTCAAAGTGAGACATAAAAACCATTACATGGGTGAAACTCAAAGACTCTTATCAAGCAGCTTTCTGTGGAGGAGACAGAAAACAACCTGTTTTTCTTTGACATTGCTGAGACTTCCATGACCCTTATTTTATTGTATTGTAGTGGTTTTCTTCACTCTTCAGAATGGAAAATGATCCAGGGACAGTTTATCAAGTACTATCTATGTGCCAGACAGTGCTGACCAGAGAAATGACAGAATTGTGCCCCTGAGAAGCTAAGTAAAACATTAAGGAGTTCTCGGGATACTGATGAGGGAGATGCACTAGATTTAAGACGCTGATTCAGGACAAGTAAGCCCAGTAAATAACAAAGACTTTTAAGAAAATCTCTGTATATTATACTGTGGTAAAGAGGGAATTGGATTGGAGAAGATTCAGCACAGAATCATAGTTGCATATGGATGGGTGCATTCGTGAAAGCTCAGATATCCCAGGTATCCAGGTTTGCCCTTAAGCCACTACTAAAAGATAGTAGTTATTCTTATTTCTTAATATCTTCAGAGAGAGTGTTTCCACATTGTTCCCACAAGGCTTATGCCCAGGCTATTTTCTAATGTCTACCCTAAATCCCTCCTATTGAAAGTTAAGCCCATCCTTTCTTGGGGAATGGCTGTCTGATGTTTCTTTCAATATCATGAATGATTGAAAAGAACTTCTTATGAATCTGCACTCCCTGTCCATCTACATTCCATTCCAAATTCTACTGTTCTCAGCACCTCTGGTCATGAATGCTGTCATCTGGTTTTTTTCTTCTTGTATTTTTTCTAACCCCAGATAATTGCACCATTAATTTTAGTGTTTCCTTCCAACTGTATAAACATAAATTTCTTTTGACTTATCATCCCTTCTCCCATATTACAAATTTCTAAGGTTTCACATTCTCCCTTTTTGTATTTTTTGTTCTTCAAATTTATCTTCTCTTCTAAATTCTAAATTTTAATTTAAAGTCTGAGTCTTCTCATCTTTTAGCTGGATTTAAATTCCTTCCTAGAATCAGTATTGCCTGTTTCATTCCAAGCCTCAGAGTGTATTTAGGCATTTTCATTTCTCACTCTCCAGAGATACCTTTGGGGTGAAGCTTGATGAGAGGAGTTTGCTTGATGGAGGTCTGTAGAGACGGGCTGAAAAGGAAGTGAAAATGCTTTCATGTGGGCATCCACTGCACTTGGTGCACCGCATTAGGGGCAGTTATTGGGAGGCACATATTTCTTAAGGGGCTCTCAGATTATTTCTCACCTCTGGACCAGAAGAAACATGAATAATGGTCACCTCTCATATGTATGTACCATCGTACACACAAGGCAAGGGAGCCCACCGGTTTAAATTGTGCTTTGCTGTGTTCTGAGGGTTATAGCTACATTATTCAGTGTGTGAGAATTTGAGGGGAAAAAAAATCATACCTCCAAGGTTTTGAACGCTTTTTTGGGCTGTAATTTCCAGGACCTGCATCTTTAGGGGTGTATTACTGCTATTGCTAGGAGGGAGGGAGCAGATGGAAAATAAATATACTCAAGGGCTCAGAGGCTATTACTGATGCTGGAGGCAGGTAGTCAGGCAACAGCAAGTAAATACAGCAGAACAGTGGGAAAAAGATATTTATCTTTGGAGCTCGGGGATGGTTAGTCCCAGGGCTTCTGCATGGGGCAGTCTTACAGGTGATTTGTAGAATGTTCTAGTCATACAGCAATTGACTCTGAGCAGCTGCATCTTATAGATCTGAAAATAGCCCCAAAATGAGATTTCTGAGACCCCGGGGCTGCATACGGCAGAACTGGTGACAGTAATGACACCTGGGCATTGGTGATATTGAACAGCTCTTTACAAGGCTCCATCCATGCCCATTGTTGGAAAGAACTTTGTAACAACCCTGTGAGGGACAAGGGTAAATATCACTAAGACTCTGTTGTGCAGATGAAGAAACTGAGGCTGAAGAGCTTAAATAAATTGTCCAAAGCCATATACTTAGTTTTAATGTTACCCCACGCTTCCCAGGGCACAACGGCGTCAGGGTAGAATTGGATCCTCATAACAGTTTCTAAGCAGTATTTCCTTTATTGCTATTCCCCAACTTTTGGGAATTCCAGATCTCCTAAAATTTCTTCATAATAATAATGTTAATAATTGTAATTGCATTCAAAATTAGCTATTATTGTTTAAGCATTTACCACATGCTATTTAAACCTCACAGAAATCCTAACACCCCACGATGTTGTTACCCTTACTTAAAACATTTTTTAAAAAGGTTCAGAGAAGTTTAATAATTTCCTGAGATAATACAGCTAGTGGACAGCTGGTATAAGATCATAACCACAGGATATACAGTTCCAGAGTCACATATTTGCATTAGGACATATTCAGGGACTCATTTAGGGAGTCCCCAGGGATGTCCCCATGTGCTCATAAGCACAGCCTCCTGGCGACAACAGCCTTTCCTCCTCTCCAGGGTGGTGGCACACCGGGGCTGCTCTGACTCTTGGCCTTGGTGGATGTGAGTCTGGGGCTGTGTTCATGGTGGCTCTGGCTGCTTCATCTCTCTCCCCATTTCTATTCCCTGTTAAAGTGGCAGCAGCCACCTCAGTGAAGGAGGACCCAGTGTAAACTACTTCTCTAAGAATCACAGCCTGGTACTCTGGTTTCTTAAAGAGATGTCAGCGGTAAACACCTTTTTTACCTTTTTATGTATCTCTTCTTCCTAAGCACTTGGGCATGAACCCAGAAGGGCAGGGCAGAAGGGCATGCTCTTTGCTCTGTGCAAAATTGTTCTTCTCTTTCAACTGCTACTTCTCATCTTTACACAAATCATGCTGCCCCTCATCTCTTTCATTCCTAAGCACATTCTTTTATTTTTCCCTCAAAAAGTGTCCTGGGGCCATTCAGACATGTGCAAGAGGGACCGAGCTCTCAGAATTAATATTTCCTTTGGACTCTTAAACTGGAAGACCCATTATCTCTGCTGTTACAGTCATTGCTTATTAGGCATGTCTTAGGCCCACTTCTACTAGGTGGAGGATGTGAGGTTGTTTTGAGGCAACACATCTTTGCATTTCCACACACAGCAGGGTTCTTGATATGTAGCTTATGATATGAATGAAAATATGAATGAGTGCATGTAGGTAAACAAGATTAAGTAGTGTAGTTCCTGTTGATTTTAGATTATATTTCTATCAGAATATTAAAATAAACCTTGACTTGTACTCATTTGAAAATAACTTATATTTTCATTTAAAAAGAATATTTAAATAAACCCAACTCATTTCTGCCACAGGGTATTTGTCCTTTCTATTTCTTTTCACCAAATACTCTTCTCCGAATTTTGCATAGCTTCCTTTTTCATTTCACTTAAATCCAATGTAACCTTCTTGGAGAGGCTGTCCATGATAGCTCCTTTTAAAATATTATCTACTGAAGTTCTTTACTCCTTTACTCTGATCTGTGTTTATTAACAGAGCTATTGAATGTTTTCTTATGGTGGGTAAAATAAAGTTCCATGAAGATTGAGATCCTCGTCTTATTTTGTGTTGTATCTCCAGGGCCTTGAATGGTCACTGACAGGTAGCAGTGATGGTGGCAGTGGTCCACCTGGAGCAGCTGCTGTGGGAATGCCAACGGCAGTAGAGAGAGGTGTGACTGGGGCTGCACACTCCATGGAGCTGGCAGGGCCCAGGAACAGGCAGGAGCCCTGTCCCCTACTGAGTTGATGAGGTGAGAGCCCTGTGGTCCTGAGCCATGGCTCCAGAACCAGGGGTTCCTGCACTCTAGGGATCCTGGGAAGCCCTCCATCTCCACAAACTCAGAAGTGCCCACTCCTGCTCCCTGTTCTCTCCCTGCTCCTGGTGCCCGCTCCAATTTCAGAGCAATGTTGAAGCCAAGCCCAGGCATTGTTGCAACCAGCCCTCACCCTGCCTGGCTCCTCTCTGAGACTTTGGGCACCAATGAGCTCAGGGAGGGAGGCCAGGGGCTGGCGATGGCACTTGGGCGCAGGCCTGTAGGTGACCCTTGGTGCAAACAACCTGGGTGCCATGGAGAACATGTTGATGGTGGCAGGAGGCAGACAGGTTTCTAGACAGGTTTCTGGATCCCTGGTGAAGCTTCACCTTCAAGCCAGAGATGGCCTGCAGACTGGGGGTGGGGCCTGTGACCTGAAGTGAGAACTTATGGTGCATTTTCCAGGCCTGCCCAATGCCACCCATGGACCAATCAATGTGCACTTCCTCCCTTCTGAGCCCATACGAATCCCAGACTCAGTCAGACTTGCACACTCATTGGGATGACCTGCCTGCAGAAAGGAGCTGCCCACTGTGGGTCTCCTCTCTGTTGAGAGCTGGACACTCATTTGGACAACCTGTCTGTAGAAAGAAACCACTCACTTCAGATCTCCCGTGAGCTGTTCTGTCACTCAGTGAAGCTCCCTCTGCCTTGCTCACCCTCTAGTTGTCCGCATACCTCATTCTTCCTAGATGAGGGACAAAGACTTGGGACCCACCGAATGGCAATACTGAAAGAGCTGTAACACAAACGGGGCTGAAACATGCTCCCCACTCGTCACATTGCAGGTGATGAAGAGAGAAGAGCTACCACCCTTCTGGGAGCCTAGACCTTGGAGCTCCCCAAGTCAGGGCCATGACATGCTGTAACATCCTTTTTGGGGCTCTGCGGATTCTGGTGTTCTCTGAGCTTTCCGGCACCATTGCGTTCCCCTTGTCCAGACACAGGTGCCCGCAGCAGAAGCTGCTTGCAGTATATCTGGTCCAGCTGCAGCCTTACATGGAGCCGGCACCTGTGCTGGCACCTGGAGCTGCCCACCCCGCTATAGCTGGTGCACCTGGCTGTACACAGTGGCCAGACCCCGCACTCACTTGCTCACACATCTCTCACTGCTCTGCAGCTGGCTTGCCTTTGGCAGGTGTGGGATCTGGGCCAGTAGTGCAAGCTGAGAGCAACTGTTGGGCTGAGTGGGCTGAATGAACCCAGCCAGTGCAACCAAAACCCAAGCAGAGGCACTTCTGGCCACAGAGTTTTTGGGTTGGCAAAGCAACACCCTAAGGATCCTGTGACAGTAGGAGCTCAATTAATATGTACTAAATCAGGAATTAAGCCAAGAAAGCCTTCCTAAAAAGGGCGTGTGCCCACATGCAGAGGCTTCCTTTTAGGGAAGGAAGATGCTTCTTTTGTTAGATGCTACTTTAGGGAATACATTCAAAGTTCAACGGTTTGGTAACATCTAAAATGTTGACTCCTCGAAAACGTTAATTGTTTATATCTCTTCTTGTTGCTCCTTGAAAATGTGTATCTAGAGCTATAAAACTCTTAGTTCAGAGTCCATTACTTCCTAGTATTTACAGATGGACAGTCTCTTGACGAATGACAGCTTATATGAAAAACTGGTTTTATCTGCCAAAATTGAAAAATAAATAGACGTTAGTGCAGTGTGGATTTTTAAAATACTTTTATACTAAAAAACAAATTATTTTTCTGACATTAAAATATTTGATAAATGTTGGTTTGCTTCTGGTCATGATGGAGTAACAATGATTAGATTTACTCTCTTGCCTGAAATAAGTAAAAATTAGGACAAAGTATATGAAACAATGGTTCTCAGGATATTGGACATAAGATTAGGCACAATGGTGACCTTTGAGAGATGCCTTCAAGCAAGGCGAACCCTATAGTTGTCCCAACTTACTGTCTTGAGACAGTGTCTAGGCTGTGGGACAGGGAGAAGAGTCCAGGACAGAGCTTGACAGTCTCCCTGAGTCTAGGGGTTGGAGCTGGAAGTCTAGGTAAGGTAGGTCGAGTGGTTAGAGTTCAAGGACAGAGTGCCAGAGAAAGAGAGATGTACAGAGAACTCCAGAGACCTGTACAGGGTCCCCTCAAGCATTCAGCTGAGTACTGATCAGCTCATGCATATGGAAAACCCAACTGGGCACTGGGAAGAACCACTCAGAATGATTAGAGGGAGCAACCTCTCAGGCTCACATGGTACAGAGAATAGTGCCTGCTCCCACCAGCAGTGGTGGAAAATGTCATAATTCACAGACTATCCAGTGAAGTATTAAGAAGTATTTTCTCTGAGTAGCACAGAAAAATTAGTCATATCCTAAATGCTGCTCTGGTCCTGCCTGACAAAGCCTGAAAGCAGGACCTGAAATTTCCAAAACTTAACCATGTCCCAGAACAAGATAAATTCAAAATACAACCTGCAACTAGGTAAAAAGAAAAAAAAAATCTGTCAGTAGAAACTGACCCCAAAATGACACAAATATTAGAATTACTAGACAAAGATATTAAAACAGCAATAACTATATGCTATCTGTTCAAGAAGCTAAAGAAAAGATTGAACCTGTTAAGTAGAGATATGAAAGATATTTTTAAAAGACCCAAATTGAACTTCTAGAGATTAAAGCAACAATAAGAACAAAAGCATACTAAATTCTTTATGCAACACAAAAAACATGATCTATAAAAAAAAATTAAACTGGACTTCACTAAAACTAGGAGTGGCTCCTCTTCAAAAATTCTTTTAGAGAAGAGAATAAAAAGACAAGCCACAGATGGGAAGGAAATATTTGCAGATCACATATCTGATAAAAGGCATATATATAAGAATAATATAAAGAACTTTCAAAGCCTAATAATAAGAAAACAAACAACCTAATTTTAAATGGGGAACATATTTGATAGGTGTTTTACCAAAAAAGATATAAATGGGAAATAAGCACATACAAATATGCTTAACATTGTTCGTTATTAGGAAAATACAAATTAAAACTACATTGAGATACCACTACAGACTTGTTAGAATATCTGAAATGAAATGACTCTCCACCAGGTGTTGGTATAGATGTGGAACAACTGGGACTCTCATATACTGCTGGAAAAAATGGAAAATGGTACAATCATGTTGGAAAACAATTTCTAAAAATAATTTCTGGAAATGTTAAACATCTACCTACTGTCTGATCCAGTCATTCCTCTCTAAGGAATTAATCCAAGAGAAACAAGAATATATCTCCATATCAAGACTTATATATAAATGTTTTTAAGAACTTTATCTTTAATAGCCCCAAGCTGGAAACAATTGTAATATATCCATCAACAGGTAAAAGGGTAAACAAATTATACTATAGTCACATAATGGAATTCTATTCAGCAATGTGAAAAGAATGAACTATTGATATATACAACAACATGGATAGATTTCAAAACAATCACGTTGATTAGAAGAAGCCAAACAAAAAGTGTAGATGGTATATGATTCCATTTATGCAAAATTGTAGAAAATGAAAACTAATCTACAGTGGCAGAAAGCAGAGCAGTAGTTGCCCAGAGATTGTTCGTGGGGCAGAGATATGCAGGAGAACAGCATTATAAAGGGGTATGAATAGTCTTGGAGGTAACAAGTATGGTCATTATTATAATTTTGAGGACGGTTTCACAGGTATATACATATATAAAACCTCCAATAATGTATACTTTATGTATATGTATTATATTGTTTATTATGCTTCAATATAGCTCTTAAAAATATGTAACAATTGGCCAGGCGTGGTGACTCATGCCTGTAATCCTAGCACTTTGGGAGGCTGAGGTTGGTGTATCACCTGAGGTCAGGAGTTTGAGACCATCCTGGCCAACATGGTGAAACCCTGTCTCTACTAAAAATATAAAAATTAGCTGGGCATGGTGGCACGTGCCTTAGTCCCAGCTACTTGGGAGGCTGAGGCAGGAGAATAGCTTGAACCTGGGAGGCAGAGGTTGCAGTGAGCTGAGATCGTGCCACTGCACTCCAGCTTGAGTGACAAAGAGAGAATGTCTCTCTCTGTCTCAAAAAAAAAAAAAAAATATATATATATATATATAACAATTTTTCGTTAAAATCTTTTAAAAAGAATTTCATTAATCTTGCATTTTTGAAAAGAGTAAATTGAACACAATTCAATACCTTCTGAGTGGCTCTGGTTCATCATTGTGAATATGAATTATTATAAGACAACCTCAAAAATAATCTCAGATGAATATAAGTGATTGAGTTTATACCTGGGATTTTGGTCTGCTCTTCCAGTTCTTCAGGCACCTCTTTGCTGTCAGTTTTCATAACCTCCTGCCACCAGCACATCCTCCTCTAATCTGAAACTTTATTTAAAGCACCATTGGCCGAAGATGTACTGCCAAACCTTTCTACAGACGAAAGCTCACAGGCCACCTCAGCAGACGACCCCATCTCTTATTTCTGAATACTAAGAAGTTCTCACTTGCTCAACATCGTTGGGCTAGCCCCAGCCTTCTCTCCCTCTTCATTTTCAAGATCAATCCCAGCCAGTGGGACATGTGTTGCCTTTCAAAGGCATGGATAATAAACATTCTCTGTTCAGTAAATGAATGAATGAAAAAGAGATGGAAAAATTCTATAACCTGACATATGCTATCTTCTTTTTGGTCCTTCTATCTGAGTTACTGATCTTTCTATGCTGTTTTCTGGAAATGCTGCTCTGTGGGATCCTGTTGTGGCTCATGGTGGCAGGACATTAGCGACCAGGGCTCTAAGGTGTTAGTCACATTACGTTGTGAACATCTAAGTCCCAGAGATAAAAGGAACAGCGTGATTGCTGTGGAAAATGTCATAAACTTTGTTTTGCTGGTAGGTCTGTGTATATGGAGATTGGGATAGTTTTGTCCGTCTCTCTAGCTCTCTGTCTGAGAGCTAGGTATTTTCACATTTCTTTTTCTCCTCTTTATCATCCTAAATGTTTTAAGTTATTTCTGGTGCCTCTTCTGTCAATAATTTTAAATGAAGTGAAGCTTTCTCTGCAGGTTTGTTGATGCCTTCTCATTGAACTTTCCTGGGAACAAGCATGTTCATGGCATATTTAACGTTGGTATAAACCATTGATTTGCATTTGTGATATTTGCTGGAACATTGTGTCCTGAATACAACATAAAAACACACTAACATGTAACCTAAGAAACTGAATATTTAAATGGTCATGATTGAGAAAGCACAATCCAATTATTTTTTCCCCTGGAGTATACGGAATGTGGAAATCTAAATCTGAGATTCATGTTTGATTATACGAAGTGTTATGTTTCAGAAAAATTCTTTTTAAGAACAAATAAAGAATATAAATAATGACATCTAAAAAGTTTCTTGCTTAAAATTGCTGTCCAAGGTATAGTATATATGATAGTAAAAGTCACTTACTGGCATTTATCATTGAAATGTTGGTCTTTAAAAATGAATTGCTATAATAAAAATAAATCTGGTATTGCTGCTGTTCTAATAAAACCATACTGAAATCATCATCCCTCTGAAGTTGATGACCTAATCAATTGTTTTTTTCATTGTTGAAAATTGTTATTCTGCTATTGGATTAATTAAGAATCCGTGTTCAGAAATCTTTTTTTGTTTTTGAGACAGGGTCTTGCTCTGTCACCCAGGCTGGAGTGCAGTGGCACACTCACGGCTCACTACAGTCTCAACCTCCTGGGCTCAAGCAATCCTCCTGCTTTAGTTTCCCAAGTAGCTGGTACTACAGGCATGCACCACTACACCTGAATAATTTTTGTATTTTTGTAGAGATAGGTTTTCACCATGTTGCCCAGGCTGGTCTTAAATTACTGGGTTCAAGCGATCTGACTGCCTTGGCCTTCCACAGTGCTGGGATTCCAGGAGTGAGCCACTGTGCCCGGCCTGGAAATCTTAACTTTGAAATAATAAAACAAAATTAAGGTTTTTTTCTTGCTGTGGTAAATGGCAGCATTGGCCTTAATTCTTTAACCCTTGCTGTGTCCATGTCCTTTGCTATGTGAATTTACAGCTCCCTTCACTCTGTGGGTGGAGGATATTTTCTCTGCCCTGTGATATTGTGTGGGCTGAAGAGAATAGAGCAGAAGCAACAGTGTAACAGTTCTGAGTCTAATTCTTTTGTAATTCTGCTTCTCTTGTGCCTCTGCCATTGCCGTGAAAGAACATGCCTCCTCTCAACTGCCCATAGGAGGAAGAGGATGAGGGGCCCAAGGAAAAAAGCCATCCGAGCTGAGCCCAGGCTAGATCAGCTGGGTCCTGGCCCACACAGCAATGTGCAAGTTAAATAAATGCCTACTACGGTATGCCACTGAGATTTTATGGTTATCTGTTGCACAGCATTATCATAGCAATATCTAACAATACTCTACAGATAAAAAGAATTGCAACGATAGCACCAAAAATAGTTATACACTGCGTTTTCTAAACATTTGTAGCCAAATGACATATATAGTATTTTGCTTCTGTGTTAAGAGTCTAGGTTAAAAATAATTGTGGCAGCAATTCTCAGAAACAGACATTAATCAATCCACGATAATATTGAATGAAATAAGTAATATGAAAAGGATAAAATTTTGGGTTGTGATTGCCTTACCTATTCATCTTTTATACAATGTCTGTTACCCTTCAATACATTCAACAAATTCAATAAGAATTGAAATAAATTAATGAAGGAGTGAAATATCTTTTCCTTCCTATTTCTTTTTTTTTTTTCTCTTAAAAGTTTACTACAAAATGGCAAAACATCCAAAGAAGAGACTTCAAACATCAAACAAACCAATCAGAAATTCACAAATCATTGCTCGAGGTCAGTGGTTCTCAATGGGATGTGTCTACGCCCCTCAGGGGAATCTGACAAGGTCTGGAGACACTTTTGATTGTTATAATTAGGGGTGGGTGCTAATGACGTCTAGTAGGTAGAGGCCAGGGATATTGTCAAATATCCTGCAAATGCACAAGATAGACACACGCCTCCTCGCAATAAAGAATTATTTACCCCTAATAATTTTGTGTGCCCTTTGACTATTTTTGTATTCTTTTGTCTTGAAGCTTCCTAAATCTTTCCCTTTTGTTTCTTTTTGCATTCTCTATGCAGTCTCCAAAGATTACCTTAACTTATCTTTTGTCTTTTTCTTCCCCAGTCTTTCCAGAACTGCCTCCCTGAATGTCATGACACTTTTCAGTTTCTTCCTTGTTGTCTGTATTCTTATCCACAAAAACTCTCTTTCAGTGTTTTGACATTGAAGATGGGCTTTCTCCTTCTGGGAGCTATTTTAGCTTAACTCCCTCTTCTCTCTTCCTTCCAGATTTTCTGGAGATCCTCTTTCCCCTACTCAATCTCTGCTAAGGCTTGTAGTGGAGGATCTAGATACAGTGTGTCTGCACATGGAATTTTAAAAATTACAGATAATTTAAAGTTTGTAGTGTTACTGGTTTTGATAAAGGTGTGGAATTTGTGTATTCCACAAAAGATTGTATCTTTTCTTCTTTTTGACCTTTATGAATTTTTGGAGGATGTGTGGAGAGATTCAGATTTAGGTAGCTACCATTATCTCAGCTATCCAGAAATGAAATGATGTCATTTGCTTTTTAACTTTGCTTATAGTATCCTTGTTGTATAGAGGTTTTGCAGTTTTATGTAGTTAAATCTGTCTTTTTATGTTGTTTATGGACTTTTGTCATGCTTGAGAAAGGTTTGTTCCCCTAAAGAGTGTAAAAGTTTAATCTCATATTTTTTCCAGTATGTTTTTTTTAAACAAAAATGTAAAAATCTGAATGTATTTATATTGTAAGACATAGGGTTCTGTTTTTTTTCTTTTTCAACTTCGATTTTAGAGCTGGAGTACATGTGTGGGTTTATTACAAAGGTATATTGTGTGATGCTGAGGTTTGGGTAGATTGAACCCATCACCCAGATGTAAGCACAGTACCCAATAGATAGTTTTTCAGGCCTTTCCCCACTTCCTCTCTCCTCTCTGGTAGACCCCAGTGTCTGTTGTTCCCATTTTTAGGACATGGGATTCTACTTTTATTTTTCGGGTAGACAGTTGATTTAAAAAATAATATATGATTTCAGGGAGGTAAGCTTCCTTCCCAAATTCTTAGGCTAAAGAAATGTTAAAGCCTATATAGGGCATTTGTAAAGGATTTTGATGTGAAAATTCCCTGGTGCAACCTATACCAACTTGTGAATAACCATTTGAAATACAAGTATTTAAAGATTAGGAAATGATAGTGCTTTGTGCACACAATCAGGCATGGCAAATAAATTTTGATTCATGTACTATCTCTAATTGATAATGGCTGCCTTGGAACTCTGGGTTGAGAAAAGCTCTCAGGCCAATTTGAGCTCAGCTGAAAAGGACATAATGACTACCTAGGTAGAAGTGAGCTGGGCATCAGTGGAGATGCTATGAATGCAACACATTGCTGTCCCCATTAGCACTTTTAATTTCTATCATCGTTGCCTAGGATGGTGTCTGGCATATAGCAGAGCTTGGGCACAAAAGCTAGGCTGCTTGAGTTTGGTTGGATTCTGGCTTTACTACTTACTAGTTTTACAAATTTGAGTCAATTATTTAGCCTCTCAGTATTTCACTTTATCTGTGAAATGAGGGTAATAATAACATCTATCATATAAAATTATTTTCAAGAATGATAACTTATATGTAAAGTGTTTAGAATAGTCCCTGATTTATTATAAACAATAGTTATTATTGTTATTTTTATTACAGATGTTGAATAGGTATCTGTGGAATGAATATATTCAGCTGTTTTATTACAATGTTTCTTGCATGTGTAGGAAATTATGCTAGTATCTGTGAGTCTAATGGTAGTCTTTTGGAAAGTGTAATTATACTCAATAAGAGAATCATATCCAACACAAATGTTTTATTTAGTATCTACTTACACGAATTATAGAAAAATTATAGTTCCTTTAGATATTAGCCTTGCAAATCCAGATTTATAATGTGACCCATTGTCTTAGCAAACCCAGAAAAGTTTGTTGGGAGAATGAATATGAGGTGTTATGAGCTCCTCAGAAGAAAGTGGCTATTAAGTACAGGATCATAAAATCATGAAATGTGAACTAGAATATTGTGAATCTTTGACATTTATCTCCACAGTTGAATCTATATTAGACTAATAAATTTTGAAGGGAGTTAATTTTAGTAATTACGGAAATCTTGTTTAAGTATGTCACATGTAAACAAACTTCGCACAGCAGATGGGAAGGTGAGAACATGAACTTGAATCCTATTCTCAGGAAGAGGTTTTCAGTAACTAGGAGACCATATTTCGATTTGTTTATGTACATTTACTGCAAAAGAAGAGCCAAGCAGTCAACAATAGTGCAGCTGCGGATAAGTATTGGCTTTAAGCTTTGCTTTAAATGAATCTGTGTGCGTTCTGTTTTGGATCACTTCCTGAAGTCAATATTCATTGGTCTCAAAGGACCTCCCTGAGATCTAAAAAGATGTCTACCCATGGAGATAACATTTAGGGCAATTACGACTGCATTTTAAAATTCATGTCTAAAATCCATTTCTCTTTAAAAATAGTCATTGTTATCGTTCAGGAAACAAATCACATGCAATTATGTAACTGTGTTTTTATTTTCTGTTGGATATTTTAGAGAAGAATATCAAGGTGATCTGTGCTCAATGTGTGCATCTCAGGTCAGCAGCATTAGCCTCACCTAGGGGCTTGTTAGAGCTGAAGAATCTCAGACTCCATGGCAGATTTCCTGAATCAGGAGCTACATTTTAACCAGAACCTTGGGTGATCTGAAAATGCAATAAAGTTTGGGAAGCACTGCTGTTGGTCATTAGACAACCTAATGAACTAAGACTTGCTGAGCACCTGGTAGGTAGAGGGGGTCCATTGCACAATTTAGACTGGCAGTCATTTACATCAGTACAAGTTGGCTGAGGTGGGAATAAAATGTTTGCTCAAGTAGTCTGTTGATTTTTGTAAAAAGAAGAAAGGGCAGTAATACCTGAAGGTATTAAATTATAATACCTGAGGGTATTAAAATGGAGAAAGGTGGCTTCTGATGGCTATGTGTCAGGGGAGTCATGCCCTATTACTTAATTAGAAGTGTATTGTTTCTGTTCTCTGCTTTTATAGTCAGATAAACATTGAACAGAACATCTGTTTAGTGATTCAGGAGTTGGATTTTCAAGGGGGAAAGTTATCTAATTATAATGTCACTAAACTTGTGCTAATTTCACAACACTCATTTTTCGGTCCTCTATGGAGAGTGAGATTAGGAAACATCCAGAAAGGGCAAGTCAGGTCTGTAGAATGAAGTCAGCAATCAACGGTTAATTTAAAACAAAACAGCCACACAGCCCAACCCACACACAATCATCCTGTTGCCTTCTGCACACTTTTTCTGTTGGAGCTGATGCCTGAGGACATTTATCCTCTCTTTCCCAGGCTTAAAGCACAGGTGGATTTAAAGCTCTCTTTCCTATGGTTTGTTACAAAGTAACAGTAACTGATAGATGGTCTCCTCACTCTGGATACAGAACAAGCTAATGAGACTTGAGGATGGCTGCTGGTTAAAGACCCAGGACTGATGAACCTGCTAATGACTCTACTGATCCCAGCCTACTGATTTTTATTGACAGCCTGTTGACATAACAAACTAAGAGTTTGTGATTTAAGCTTTTTTTTTGGGGGGGGGGTTTGCTACTGGTACTTTTTACTTGGGGATTTTAAAATAGAAAATCAGTTCCATTACTTCCTAGGACCACCTTTAAGGAGATAATTTTTCAGGACCCAAATCATATAAGAGAAACAGAACTAAGTCTTCCAAAATAAGTCATTCTATTTTTCTACAGCTTTTATCCTGCAATTTTTTTTCCCATTTATTAATTTTATTGCAAGAACATGCAAGATTGTTGCATAGGTACACACGTGGCAGTGTGATTTGCTGCCTTCCTCCCCATCACCTACACCTGGCATCTCTCCCCTTGCAATCTTTCCCCAGCTCCCCACCCCCCACTGTCCCTCCCTGATTTCCCCCCAACTGACCCCAGTGTGTGGTGCTCCCCTCCCTGTGTCCATGTGTTCTCATTGTTCAATGCCCGCCTATGAGTGAGAACATGCGGTGTTTGATCTTCTGCTCTGCTGTCAGTTTGCTGAGAATGATGGTTCCCAGGTTCATCCATGTCCCTACAAAGGACACAAACTCATCGTTTTTGATGGCTGCATAATATTCCATGGTGGATATGTGCCACATTTTCCCTGTCCAGTCTATCATCGATGGGCATTTGGGTTGGTTCCAGGTCTTCGCTATTGTAAACAGTGCTGCAATGAACATTCGTGTGCACGTGTCCTTATAGTAGAACGATTTATAATCTTTTGGATATATACCCAGCAATGGGATTGCTGGGTCAAATGGAATTTCTATTTCAAGATCCTTGAGGAATCGCCACACTGTCTTCCACAATGGTTGAACTAATTTACACTCCCACCAACAGTGTAAAAGTGTTCCTATTTCTCCACAACCTCTCCAGCATCTGTTGTCTCCAGATTTTTTAATGATCGCCATTCTAACTGGCGTGAGATGGTATCTCAATGTAGTTTTGATTTGCATTTCTCTGATGACCAGTGATGATGAGCGTTTTTTCATATGTTTGTTGGCCTCTTGTATGTCTTCTTTTGTAATGTATCTGTTCATATCCTTTGCCCGCTTTTGAATGGGCTTGTTAGTTTTTTTCTTGTAAATCTGTTTTAGTTCTTTGTAAATTCTGGATATCAGCCCTTTGTCAGATGGGTAAACTGTAAAAATTTTTTCCCATTCTGTTGGTTGCCGATTCACTCTAATGATTGTTTCTTTTGCTGTGCAGAAGCTGTGGAGTTTGATAGGTCCCATTTGTCTATTTTGGCTTTTGTTGCCAATGCTTTTGGTGTTTTGGTCATGAAGTCCTTGCCTACACCTATGTCCTGAATGGTTTTGCCTAGACTTTCTTCTAGGGTTTTTATGGTGTTAGGTCTTATGTTTAAGTCTTTAATCCATCTGGAGTTAATTTTAGTGTAAGGAAGCTTTTTTAAGTCCTTAAATAAATAAGGCCTTTCTAATAGTACTTATTTCTAATTTGTCTTAATTAAACATACCACCTTTTTGGAAGCACGCTTACTATTTTTTAGTTATTTGCAAATGGCTTTGTCTGCAGAGCAGTATGTGTGTGTGTGTGTGTGTGTGTGTGCGCGCGCGCGCGTGCGCGTGTGTGTGTGTGTGTATTTTTTATCATCCTCCCCCTCCTGCTATGGCAAAACTCAGCAACATATGAACCCCGGGAGCAGTAATTGATTTTTCCATTTCTCTGTTGTTCGGAGAGGGAAGTAAAAGGGTTACATCAGAATCTTTCTACAAACATTCTGCTCTAAATCAGACTCTGCTGGTGAGTAATCGTTGTTGCCTTGGTGAGCTTTACTGCCATTTGCTGATGCAGCTTGCTGTAGCCAAACTACCACAAGGGACATATAAATGGCAGCCCTGTATTCCAGCCCCTCTTGGAAGAAATCTATAAAAGAGCAGAGATGTGAACCTAGCAATAAATCCTAGAGGCATTTGTGCTGGAGCCATGAAATGATACCAATAACTCCTTAGTAACACATTAAAGGGACAATAAAGGGAACCCGCCAGGGAATTTTATGTATTAGGGCTATTTTTAATTGAAACTCATCAAAGACACAACAGAGCATGTGACAACAGCTGTTTGCCCATTGCTTTTCATTCATTTTAGATTTTATCTTGAACTCTACTTTTATCTTGCTACTTAACAGCTCATTATTTAAAACAGCGTTAAAGATTGGTCAGCTACTCAAGGGCCCCTGAGTTCATCAACCTACAAGCTCCACACTTGATCTCACCCTTTCAAAGCTGCTTGCTGTTATCTCATCTAGCCATCCTCAATAAGTCAGTTCAGTGATCAGCCAGTCAGTTTAGGTTGAGTTGGTGCCTACCATGTGTCCAGTACTGTGCTGAGTGTCACAGAGAAAATGAGGAAAGAGAAATCACTTCTCCTTACAGGGCTCAGAGCATATTTAGAGCTGCCCAGAATAAAACAAGGGGGCCAGGAAAATAATGCAAGATAGAGTTAAATGCGAAACTGTTTAAAGATGGTGGAACTCAGGGTGGCGGGAATAATGAGGGAGGGTTTCTTGCTAGAAAAGGACCTGAGCTGGGCTCTGAACAGGAGGCAGAGAGTAAGGCAAGTGGGCGGTGTCGTAGCTGCAGGCAGGGCTGTCTGAAGCACAGACTTCATGTTAGCGACTGGTGGGAAAACTCGGATGGATTGGGGGCAGGATACAGGGCGGAGAAGATGATATAGGAAGACTTCACCTGGACAAGACCAAACTGGAGTCAGAGAGGTAAATCTGTGGTGCCTCCAAGGTGGGAGAAGATAAGGGAAAGGGAAGCGGGTGTAGCAGGGGAAGGAAGAGCTGAAGAGACGTTGTGAAGAGCCTGGAATCTCTTTCCCCATTTTAGAAATTCCTTAGCTCACTTCCTTCCTACTCCATGTTTCTCAGAATGTGTTCTGTGAACCACCTACATTGAACTTGTTAAAAAAGGAGATTTTCGGCAGATTCCCTGGGCCTACTGAATTAGAATCATTGGAAATATAGTTCTTTAATAATTCCCATACATTTACCTAGAAGAAAATGAAGCTCAGGGAGGCTAAGTAATTGGCCCAGTTATCACAAAGCTCAGCAAGTGGTGGAGCTGTGGCTGGCATCCAGCCTCTGAGGTTCGTTCCGTTTCAATCCCAGTTGCCTCTGTTTACTCTGTCTTTATGTCGTATGGAGAAGCTAGGCTGGCTACATTTGTGTTGTGGCTTTCATGTGTTTATCTTTTAAAAAGTATTTTTTCTTGTTTGCTGTGTGTTTGTGGGACAAACATTCTAACGATAAAGGGAATAAAAAAGAAAGTTCTCCCTAATATTTTACCTCATCAAGTGAACTCTTTTTTTTTTTTTCTTTTTTGGAGACAGAGTCTCACGCTGTCACCCAGACTGGAGTGCAGTGGTGCAATCTCAGCTCACTGCAACCTCCGCCTCCCAGGGTCAAGCAATTCTCTTGCCTCAGCCTCCCGAGTAGTTGGGATTACAGGTGTGCACCACCCTACCCGGCTAATTTTTGGATTTTTAGTAGAAATGGGGTTTTGCCATGTTGGCCAGGCTGGTCTTGAACTCCTGACCTCAGGTGATCCACCCACCTCAGCCTCCTAAAGTGCTGGGATTACAGGAGTGAGCCACTCACGCCCCGGCCCAAGTGAACTATTTTCATTTATAATGTTTCTAATGGGCTGGGAGAGATAGTATAAATGTAGCAAAACGTCCACAATTAATCAATCTAGGTGAAAAGTTCTTGGTTTCATTTTTTGTCTTTCCATTTTTTTCTATAGAGTTGAAAATTTTCAAGATGAAAAGTAGCTAAGGAAAGAGAGAGGGAAGTGGTCTGCTCCAGTGTTCCTCTTTCTTCCTCCCCACTGACTGGGAAGTGGCTGCTCGCAGAGTCACAGCCTTGGGTGAGAGATAAGAGGCACCTGTTGACGGCGGAGCCTCCCCCACAGCCCCGGACCAGGTACTTCTGTGCTAGAGTACAACACAGAAGTAAACACCTATCTTATTTAACAACAACAACAACATAACTACTTAGAGCTGTTAATCTGGTTTCTGGGCTGCCTGGGTCCAATCCCAGCTCCTCTGCTTGCTGATTAGGTGAGTTATTGGAACGTCACTGTGTCCCAGTTCACACGTTTCAAATGGGCATAGTGTCACTTTCGCATGGGGTTGTTTTGAACACTGTTCACAACACGTAACACTTGTAGAATAGTGCCTGGCATACAGTAAGCATTCAATACATGTAATTACTATTACATGCAGTTAATATGTGTATCACATGCAATTAAATGTAACTATTAAACACCAAAGAAGTTGACAATGAACCGCAAACCTGGTTCTGAGGGACACTGGTCAAGTTTTTGTGGAAGAGAAGTCAGAGGAAGAAAGTGAGTTTCATATTGGTTTGGGATTTGAGATAGTTCTGCAATAAAAGGAATGTTAGTGTCAAACTAGGTATAAATCTAGTATTTTATGTGATAAACAACCTATAAAAAGGCCATTGCAAAAGCAATTCTATTCATTTACTTTCAGACTCTAGTGCTGGCAAAAGCCAAGAAGAACCTCTGGTGTGATCAGTCTGTGAGTTCCTGGGATATATTGCTGTCACAGTGGGGTCAGTGATGGCCAGTTGAGAGAGCACTAGGCTGACAGACGGGGACCTGGGTTTCCAGCTCTGTCACCTGCCAGCTGTGTGATTTCTCTGGTTTTAGTTTCCCCATCTGCAGGAGGGGGTTTGATTTTAAAGTAAGCCTGGCATGGAGGAGTTATTTAAATTTAAGCAGAAATCATTCAATCATGCTTCACCTTTCATTTTCAATATAGTAGGCAGATATTTATTATTATGCCAGTCCTCTGATGCCTAATGACTGAGCCCATGCCCTTAGCTTTAGAGCCTGATGCACTTATCTGGGTGAAGACATTCACTTTCCTGCATGGACCTTTGTTCATTTGCGCATTCATTCATTCATTCATTCATTTAATATATACATATGTGCCAGGCTCTATGCTAGGCTGTGGCTCTATGGTGATAAACAAAACAGTCATAGTCTCTACCTCCTCACACAGAGAGCCTCAGGGGTGAGGCAGCCAGTAGACAAGGAAGCCATCAAAAGAACATTCACTTATAAAATTGTGTTAGGCCCTGTGAAGGAACCCGACGAGCTCACTTGGTAGGCTAGCTGGGAGATTTCTGAGCACATGAATTTAGGCAATTTTCCAAAGGTGGAAAAATCTCAGCCATTAGAAGAGATGGTGGTGGAGTGGGGAGAATGAACCAAGTGGAGGAACTAGGAAAAGGTAAAATTGCTGAGGGGTCTTGTTAGTTTTAAGACAGTATAGAGTTAATGCTTCATGTTCTTACTATGAATATTGCAACTTAAACTTTTTTCTAGTATCTTTTTGAAAAACAAAACAAAAATGAAAGAAAAACTATATTTAAAAATTGAAGAAATATATGTTATTATTTGAAAAAGTTGAAAAATACAGATATGCCACCAACAAAAGGAAAGAAACTCTCTTTTTATTCCTCTCAGAGATAAACATTTTAGCAGTGCTAGGCATGATATCTACAGCCATCTCTGCATCTGTGTCTCTGCTGCTAAGCCTGTGTCTGTATTCACATCTGTTTCCATTTTCATTTCCATATCTATATCTATCTCCAAGGAAGCAGATAGCTTGTATTATTTTACAACTTGCTTTTTTATTTGTGAAACAAATCCCAGGCATCATATCATTTCATCTGTAAATATTTCAGAATACGCACATGTTTTTCCTAGGAGGGTTCATACTGTACTGAGGTTGTAAGGGAAGTAACAATGACAGTTATCAGTCATTGCGTTTGGGCCACTGAGAATAATTGGCCAAGCAGTTCTTACTCTAATAGCTTTCCAATGATAGCGACAACAATCATTAACATTTATATAACGTTTACAACTTTATCCCAATTTTCCAATTTTATTCTGGTAGGAAGCATTTTTTACTCATATTTTACAGACAAGGAAATGGAGGCTCAGAGAAGTGACACAGACATCATCAAGCTGACATAAGAGGAGAGACACTGCTTACACACTGTCAGTCTAGGTCTGAATTCTCTGCATCTTGATGTCTTCTGATCACCAGGATATGCACAGTGCTCCTGAACTCTAATTAACAAGATGCGTTGGAATTTTAATTGGATATGCATTAATAATTTGGATTGGAAGTGTTCTCTCAGCAAGACAGAGCAGATAAAACCAAAGTAAATATTCAATAATATATTTAGTAAGATCCCACTTTTAAGAACTTATTGGCACATATGCAATGTAAAAGAATTATACCTTCCAAAAATATAAATAGGCCTCAAATTCTAGGAAATACTGGATACCAACTGAGCTGTTTAATTTCATTTCTGCCTGTGAGTTTTTCAGTTTCTTATAAAGTAACATGTTCTTTTCTAGCATATACATTTGAACACAGATTTCAAGTTTCAAGTCATATTATTAAGCACAAAGAGCTAGCTATGTAATCCACGCACAGGGAGGCAACAATGGATGTGCTTCCTTCAAAGCAGAGGAAACGAAGCCCTCCTTGTTATTCCAGTCTATCACAGCACTGATTACTTGGATGCATTTTGAATAGCTCATCTAAAATGACTCGAGGCAAGCAGACACTTGAGATTTTATAATCAACCTTTGGGCTTCTATAGATCATTCTTATGCCCAGAGGGCACCTTTGACAGACGAACGAACATGCATGGGTTTTGCTGGGGATTAAACTGGTCATTCTTGTATGCTATTAGAAGATTTTCTATCTGGGTTGCCAGATTTCTGCAGAGACAGAGAAACAAGTATTTTTTTAACTTGAAAAGATTCCATGATACGACTAGTAATAATAATTAACCTTTCCATCATGCTTTGTAGTTTATCAGGAGCTTTTAATTATCTTATTAACGGCACATTGAATTTAGCATTCTTTTCACTTTCAATTTTTTAGATGAGGGAACTTAGACTAAGAGACATTTAATGACTGGAAACCATGTGCTTCAAGCAGAGGTTCCAGTGTTTTCTGTAGCGATTTGTTGCCTTGCACACTCAGCAATCATAATGAACAATAAGATTTCAGTTCAACGGATGGTCCATTCATAAATCAAGGCTAATGTCTTTCTTTGATGATGTAGGTTATCCAAAGAGGAGAACATCCAATCTGTCACCTTCTTGTGCTTCCAGCTCTGCTGAGGGAGTGCATTTTGCTTCCAGCACAGTGCTCAGCTCATACAGTTCCCATGGATACCTAGCGGCTACAGAGACATCTAGACCCTGTTTGGCACTCTAACCAGAAGTAGTATTCCCAGAGACTACGAGCACACTGCACACCTTGGCTCAGTTTCAAACTGGAGACAGGCACAGAAAGAAAGATCTTCCTCCCCTACTTCCCTGGGGAGGCCTTGAGAAGACTTCCTTTTTGTTAGTTGTCTCCAAATTTCCGCTGTCGGCATGGTTCTCAAACGGTGTGTCTTGGCGTGGTTGTGAAGGGTCTGCAGAAGATAAGGATACCAAGCGTGGCCTGTGGCTGAGATAAATGAAACGTCTCCCATATATGCGTTGCTATTTTTCAGGTAAATGAGGTTGCTGTTGGGCTTAACTAAAATAAAAATTAATTTAAGAGCAATGCTGAATGCTTAGTAGCTTTTTGCCATGATGTATTTTTGTAACCAGTGGTTATGAAAACCACTGCCATTTTCACATGGGGAATGGCAGAATTGTTTACTGTGAAACTCTGCTCCTACATGGAAGACTGGAAACAACTGCTTACTTGCAGAGGAACAGGGCTGAGGTATGCAGCTGATGAGGTTCTCTTCTTTATGTGGCTTACAGCTATGATGGCTCCCATTATTGACGGGACACAGAGTCTCATCCTTTGAGGTAAGAGCCACAAGGACCCTCAGAGATCAACTAGTCAGGGTCCTCGTTCTAAAGATGAAGAACCTAAAGCCAGGAGAGGTGGAGTGACTTGCCTAGGGTCATGTAGTTAGTGGAGGCAGGCTGGACCCAGGTCTGAAATCCTCTGACTTTGAATCCAGAGTACCTGCTAGCTGCCAACACCTATAGTAGCCCTTAATTATAATGGCCTCATTATCTGAATTCGCCTTCATAGCAATAGGTAGTAGACAGTCTCATTCCCTTTTATAGATGGAGAGGCTGAGGCACTAGGCAATCAGGAACTTACCCGAAGTCATCCATGTAATATACATGAATTGAGCTTTCCACAGGGGCACCTCAAAGACTCTGTGCTTAACTACTGCACCATATATCTATGGGGTCACATGACATTGTTTTGTAATCTGCTTTTTTCACTTAAAAATATACGGTTAAAATGTTCGATAATGTTTTCTACCCCATGATTTAAATTTTATTATATACATTATACTATGCTATGAGAAGCTTCACTATCAAATTTCACTAATGGAAACAGTGCTAAATTTTACAGAAAATTCTTTGTTATTTCCTTAGGCTAAATTCCCAGAAGTTAAATTGTTGGGCTAAATAGCATACACATTTAAAAATATTTTGCTATGTGTATTAGTCTGCTTGGATCATCATAACAAAATACCACAGACTGTGGTTTCAACAATAGAAATGTAATTTCTCACTGTTCTGGAGGCAGCAAGGTTCCAGCAGTGTTTGGTGTCTGGTAAGTGCTCTCTTCCTGGTTTGCAGACTGCTACTGTGTCCTCCCATGGACCTTCCCCTGCATGTGCATCAGAGAGAGACAGGTCTCTGGCCTCTCTTTCTCTTTTTATAAGGACACCAGTCCCATCAGATTAGGGACTCACCCTTATGACCTCACGTAACCTTAATTACCTACTTAAAGGCCCTGTCTCCAAATATAGTCACTTTGAGGGTTAGGACTTCAACACATGAATCTGGGGGAGGGAGGAACAACTCAGCTCTAAGGATAGTTTGGAATATTGTCCTTAGTATGTCCTTAGACAGGATGTCCAATTGATCTGTCTGCCATTGGCACATGAAGAGTTTCCCCCTGCACCCTTGTCAACACAGTATTTTTTAAAAATATTTGTCAATTTGATGGCTAAAAAATGGTCTTTTGTGGTTCTAATTGCCATAATTTTTCATACATATACATTTTGAATGCATTTCCTTTTATTTGTTTATTTTTTTAGATGGAGTTTTGCTCTTGTTGCCCAGGCTGGAGTGCTATGGCACGATCTTGGCTCGCCACAACCTCCACCTCCCAGGTTCAAGAGATTCTCCTGCCTCAGTCTCCCAAGTAGCTGGGATTACAGGCATGTGCCACCATGCCCAGCTAATTTTGTGTTTTTAGTAGAGACGGGGTTTCTCCACGTTGGTCAGGCTGGTCTTGAACTCCCGACCTCAGGTAATCTACCTGCCTTGGCCTCCCAAAGCGCTGGGATTATAGGCGTAAGCCACTGCATCCAGCTGCATTTCCTATTTATTACATTTGCCCATTTTTCTATTTGTTATTTATCATTTGAGACTTACTTGGGCATATATACTCTTTGTCATATGCTACTAAATTTTTTTGCAGGTCATTTTTACTTTATAATTTTGTTTATGAGTATCACCTTTTAAATTTTATTGTGATTTATTAGATATACTTTAAATATGATTTTTAATTATCAGAATGTAGCTTTGCTTCTTTATTTTATACAGGAAATACAAATGTATTATAGCAAGCCTAAAAGGCATAGACAAGCAAGACAAAGAAAAAATAACTGAACTGTAACCCCTGTAGACATTTTTGGGTTCAGCCCTTCATACTTAACCACGCAAATACATACATGTGAATACCTGTGTTATACATAGACTTTCAAAATTTTTGTAAAAATGGAATCATACTTGTACCAAACCTGGTTTATGCAACAGACCAAATATGTTTGGTCCTGCTTCTCCTTGCTTCCCTGATGGAGCTGCCCTAACTAGCTCTAGTGGCCACCCCTGCCCCTGTCACTGGCATCACCTCCAAGGAAGACACCGTGAGTGTCTCTGGATGGGAACCTCAGAAGATCATAGCATTCCCAGTGGCTGCTTGGAGAGACCAGGCAACACAACCTAGAGAAGGAGGGAGAGGGCCATTGCCCTGGGGGGACTTTGACAGTGAGAGGCAGAAGGCAGAAGGGACCCGCAGAAAAATGATTCATCCTGCCTTCATTCAGTGGACTGTCCTGACAAGCAGTGGTATGGCCACCTCTCTAGAGATGTTTTGTTTGCACAACGTTGTGACACTGAATAATGCATCATGATGAGTTTGCTCTCCATCCTTCCCTGCCTCACTTTCCTGTTTTCTTCACTCATGCTTCCTTAGGATTGCACCTCCAAAAAAGCATTGGAACAAAAATGTTTGCCTTACACTCTATATCCTGGAGAATTTTGGCTAAGACAAAACTGTTTTTGTATTTTTATCCCACTGCGGCAAACAGATTTGTTGAACTTTGAGCAATTAGTTTTAACTACTTTGAGTGTTGTGTTGAGATAGATTCTGAAGCTCTGCTCTAAGCTGGAAAGAGATTCATGATTGAAAAGTAATATCTGTGGTGCATGTTTGGAATGGGCTTGACAGAGTGGTAGAATGCATAAGCTGAATTGATTTCCTGAAAGATTATCAGAGTTTATGTAGCAGTATATTGAACCCTACATATATACAGTACTATGTTTTTCTCCTATACACACGTATGTTTAAGTTCTAATTTATAAATTAGGCACAGTAAGAGATCAACAACAATAACTGATAATAAAATAGAACGATCATAACAATATACTATGATAAAAGTTATGTGAATGTGGTGAATCCCAGCCAGGCGTGCTGCCTCTCTGCCTTCTCCTTCTCCGCTTTTGGGGTTTCTTGTCACTTCTTTGTTGGAATCCAGTGTTCTCTCTGGTTAATGTATTTGAACTGTGATTGTTTATACACTATTTTGGTTCTTCTAAGTGGAAAGAGTGGGCATGAAATGGTTCTGGTCAACCACCTTGAAGCCCACTCCCCAGGCACAGGGAATTTTTAGGGCAATGAAACTGTGCCATATTATACTGTAATGGTGGATATGTGTCAAACTCTCTTTCTCTCTCTCACACAATATCTTCTTGTTCTGTACTAAACTATTTTCTTTTTCTTTTTTTTTTTTTTTTGAGACGGAGTTTCGCTCTTGTTACCCAGGCCGGAGTGCAGTGGCGCGATCTTGGCTCACCACAACCTCCGCCTCCTGGGTTCAGGCAATTCTCCTGCCTCAGCCTCCTGAGTAGCTGGGATTACAGGCATGCACCACCACGCCCAGCTAATTTTTTGTATTTTTAGTAGAGACGGGGTTTCACCATGTTGACCAGGATGGTCTCGATCTCTTGACCTCGTGATCCACCCGCTTCGGCCTCCCAAAGTGCTGGGATTACAGGCTTGAGCCACCGCGCCCGGCCTACTATTTTCTTTTAAATTTATTTTATTGCATTTTAGGTTTGGGGGTATATGTGAAGAACATGCAAGATTGTTGCATAGGTACACACGTGGCAGTGTGATTTGCTGCCTTCCTCCCATCACCTATACCTGGCATTTCTCTCCATGCTATCTCTCCCCAACTCACCACTCCCCATGTCCCTCCCCCATTTCCTCCCAACAGACCCCAGTGTGTAGTGCTCCCCTCCCTGTGTCCATGTGTTCTCATTGTTCAACACCCGCCTATGAGTGAGAACATGCGGTGTTTGATCTTCTGCTCTTCTGTCAATTTGCTGAGAATAATGGTTTCCAGGTTCATCCATGTCCCTACAAAGGACACAAACTCATCGTTTTTGATGGCTGCATAATATTCTATGGTGTATATGTGCCACATTTTCCCTGTCCAATCTATCATTGATGGGCATTTGGGTTGGTTCCAGGTCTTTGCTATTGTAAACAGTGCTGCAATGAACATTCGTGTGTAAGTGTCCTTATAGCAGAACGATTTATAATCCTTTGGATATATACCCAGTAATGGGATTGCTGGGTCAAATGGAATTTCTATTTCAAGGTCCTTGAGGAATCGCCACACTGTCTTCCACAATGGTTGAACTAATTTACACTCCCACCAACAGTGTAAAAGTGTTCCTATTTCTCTACATCCTCTTCAGCATCTGTTGTCTCTAGATTTTTTGATGATCGCCATTCTAACTGGCGTGAGATGGTATCTCAATGTAGTTTTGATTTGCATTTCTCTAATGACCAGTGATGATGAGCATTTTTTCATACGTTTGTTGGCCTCATGTATGTCTTCCTTTGTAAAGCATCTGTTCATATCCTTTGCCCACTTTTGAATGGGCTTGTTAGTTTTTTTCTTGTAAATCTGTTTTAGTTCTTTATAAATTCTGGATATCAGTCCTTTGTCAGATGGGTAAACTGTAAAAATTTTTTCCCATTCTGTTGGTTGCCGATTCACTCCAATGACTGTTTCTTTTGCTGTGCAGAAGCTGTGTACTATAAACTATTTTCAGTTTGCAGTTGATGACTGGTAACTGAACTGGATAATGGGGGGGCCACTGTATATGACTGTCATATTATTATTATTTTAAAGTGTTTCTTCTTGTGTTGCAGATTTTATTCTAAAATAATTTTCCTTTCTCTTGATGTACACCCTTTATAAATTCTTCACTGAGAATCTCGGGTTTTGTTCTTCTGAAATATTTTTATACATTCTTGAATCAGGTTTTGGAGTACAAAATTTGAGGTTCATGTTTATTTGTTTTTACTCAGCACATTCAAGAAATTATTTTTGGTGGCCTCCACTGTTGGTTTTGAAGTCAACTGTCAGCTTACTTGTCTCTCCTTTGTAGATAATTTGTAGAGTTTCCAGCTTCTCTTAAGATAGTCTCTGTATCCTAGGTATTCTTCTATCTTACTATGATGTGTGCAAGTGTGTCTTTATATTTATTTATTGTTTGGAATTCACTGCGCTTCTTGATTTAAAAATGCATGGAATATTCTGGAATATTATTTATACAGTCTCTTCAAATGTTGCCACTCCTTCATACATATATATATATATATATATATATATATATATATATATTTATATATTTTTTTTTTTAAATTGCATTTTAGGTTCTGGGGTACATGTGAAGAACATACAAGATTGTTGCATAGGTACCTACATGGCAATGTGGTTTGCTGCCTCCATCCCCATCACCTATATCTTGCATTTCTCCCCATGTTATCCCTCACCAACTCCCTAACCCCACTGTTCCTCCTCTAGTCCCCCCTCCACAGACCTCAGTGTGTGATGCTCCCCTCCCTGTGTCCATGTGTTCTCACTGTTCAACACCCACCTATGAGTGAGAACATGCGGTGTTTGATTTTCTGTTCTTATGTCAGTTTGCTAGGAATGATGGTTTCCAGGTTCATACATGTCCCTACAAAGGACATGAACTCATCCTTTTTTATGGCTGCATAGTATTCCATGGTGTATATGTGCCACATTTTCCTTGTTCAGTCTATCATCAATGGGCATTTGGGTTGGTTCCAAGTTTTTGCTATTGTAAACAGTGCTGCAGTGAACATATGTGCGCATGTGTCCTAGTAATAGAACGGTTTATTACGCTTTGGATATATACCCAGTAATGGGATTGCTGGGTCAAATGGAATTTCTATTTTTAGGTCCTTGAGGAATCGCCACACTGTCTTCCACAATGGTTGAATTAATTTACACTCCCACCAACAGTGTGAAAGTGTTCCTATTTCTCCACATCCTCTCCAGCATCTGTTGTCTCCAGATTTTTTAATGATCGCCATTCTAACTGGCGTGAGATTTTGTTTGTTTTTTTCTTGTAAATCTGTTTTAGTTCTTTGTAGATTTTGGATGTAAGTCCTTTGTAAGATGGGTAGACTACAAAAATTTTTTCCCATTCTGTTGGTTGCCAGTTCACTCTAATGATTGTTTCTTTTGCTGTGCAGAAGCTCTGGAGTTTAATTAGATCCCATTTGTCTATTTTGGCTTTTGTTGCCAATGCCTTTGGTGTTTTAGTCATGAAGTCCTTGCCTATGCCTATGTCCTGAATGGTTTTGCCTAGGTTTTCTTCTAGGGGTTTATGGTGTTAGGTCTTGTGTTTAAGTCTTTAATCCATCTGGAGTTAATTTTAGTGTAAGGTGTCAGGAAGGGGTCCAGTTTCTGCTTTCTGCACGTGGCTAGCCACACACACTCCAGCCTCCCTGCCATGACCAACCAACATCCGTGGGGTCCAGTTGTTATAATCAATGAACCAACATTGATACTTCATTATAAACCAAAATCTGTAGTTTATTTTAAGATTAACTTTTTATGTACATTATGTAGGTTTTGACAAATGTTTAATGACACCCATCCACTGTTATAGCATCATATGAAATAGTTTCATTGCCCTAAATATTCCCTGTGCCTGGGGAGTGGGCTTCAAGATGGCTGACTAGAAGCACTTCATGCCCACCCCTTCCACTTACAAGAACCAAAATAGAGTATAAACAGTCACATTTCAAATGTATTACCCAAGAGAAGACACTGGAATTTGACCGAGAAGTGACAGGAAACACCGGAAGTAGAGAAGGAGAAGGTAGAGGCAGCACGCTTGGCTGGGATTTGCTGAGAGCTGTAGTACATATAAAGCATGAAATTCTGTGAAGCCATAAAAAGAAATGAGATCATGTCTTTTGCAGGGACATGGATGAAGCTGGAAGCCATCATCTTCAGCAAACCAAAATGGGAACAGAAAACCAAACACTGCATGTTCTCACCCATAAGTGGGAGTTGAACAATGAGAACACATGGACACAGGGAGGAGAACAACACATTGGGGCCAGTTGTGGGTTGGGGCAGGATAGGGAGGGAGAGCATTAGGACAAGTGGCTAATGTATGTGGGGCTTAAAACCTAAATGATGTGTTGATAGGTGCAACAACCACCGTGGCACATGTATACCTATGTAACAAACCTGCACGTTCTGTAATTGTATCCCAGAACTTAAAGTAAAAAAAAAAAAAAAAAAGATATATATGCATAATATAATACTATCCAGCAACAAAAAATAATGAAATCCTGTCATTTACAGCAACATGGATAGAACTTGAGGGCATTATGTTAAGTGAAATAAGCCAGGCACAAAAAGATAAATCTCACATGTTCTTAGTTACATGTGGAAGCTAAAAAATGTGATCACAGGCAGGTAGAGAATAGAAAGATAGATATCAGACTAGGAAGGGTAGGTGTTGGGGAGAGGGGAGGATGAAGAGAACTGGATTGTAGCGTATAAACATATGGTAAAATAAAAGGAATAAATTCAATGCTTGATAGTAGAGGAGGGTGACTATGCTTAACAAAAATGTGTGATACTCAGGTGACAGATACCCTAAATGCTTGACTTGATCAATACACGTTATATACACGTAACAAAATTTCTCATATACCCCATACATTTGTACAAAAAAGTAGAAGCCAATAAATGGTTCTGAATGTAAGAATGAAAAAAATTGTACATACACACACACACACACACACACACACACTCCCTGTGTCTATTTGTCCCTCTCCAAAAAACTTTTCCATTGAGTTTTATATTTCAAGTGTTATATTTTTCATGTCTGAAAGTTTTGTTTGGTTTTATTTCAAATTTTGATAATTTATTTCTCTTTCTTTTTTAGTTTTTTCTTTAAACAAATTATAATACTTATCTATAATCTATAAATTACTTTGGGCAGTATGGCGATATTGATTCTTCCTTACCATGAGCATGGACTCTTTCTCCATCTGTTTGTGTCCTCTCTCATTTCCCTGAGCAGTGGTTTATAGTTCTCCTTGAAGAGGTCCTTTACATCCTTTGTTACTTGTATTGCCAGGTATTTTATTCTTTTCATAGCAATTGTGAATGGCAATTTGTTCTTGATTTGGCTCTCTTTAAGTCTGTTATTTGTGTATAACAGACTTAAATGCTTGTATTTATATTGGAATGCTTGTGATTTCTGCACATTGATTTTGTATCGTGAGACTTTGCTGAAGTTGATTATCACTTTCAGGAGATTTTGGGCTGAGACGATGGGCTCTTCTAAATATACAATTATGTCATCTGCAAATAGAGACAATTTGACTTCCGCCTTTCCTAATCGAATACGCTTTATTTCTTTTTCTTTCCTGATTGCTCTGGCTAGAACTTCCAATACTATATTGAATAGGAGTGGTGAAAGAGGGCATCCTTGTCTAGTGCCAGATTTCAAGGGGAATCCTTCCACTTTTTGTGAATTCAGCATGATATTGGCTGTAGGTTTGTCATAAATAACTTTTATTACTTTGAGATACATTCCGTCAATACCTAATTTATTAAGAGTTTTAGCATAAAACTCTGTTGAATTTTGTCAAAGGCCTTCTCTGCATCTATTGAGATAATCGTGTGGTTTTTGTTTGGTTCTGTTTATGTGGTGGATTACATTTATAGACTTGAGTATGTTGAACCAGCCTTGCATCCCCGGGATGAAGCCTACTTGATCATGGTGGATAAGCTTTTTGTTGTGCTGCTGCAATTAGTTTGCTGGTATTTTATTGAAGATTTTTGCATCTATGTTCATCGTAGATATTGGCCTGAAGTTTTCTTTATTGTTGAGTCTCTGCCAGGTTTTGGTATCAGGATGATGTTAGTCTCACAAAATGATTTGGGAAGGATTCCCTCTTTTGGGATTGTTTGGAATAGTTTCAAAAGGAGTGGTACCAGCTCCTCTTTGTATGTCTGGTAGAATTTGACTATGAACCCATCTGGACCTGGACTTTTTTTGGTTGGTAGGCATTTAATTGCTGCCTCAACGTCAGCCCTTGTTATTGGTCTATTCAGGGTTTTGAATTCTTCTTGGTTTAGGCTTAGGAGTGTGCAAGTGTCCAGGAATTTATCCATTTCTTCAAGGTTTATTGGTTTGTGTGCATAGAGTTGTTTGTAGTAATCTTTGATAGTAGTTTGTATTTCTGTGGAATTGTTGGTGATATCCCCCTTATCGTTTTTTATTGCATCTATTTGATTCTTCTCTATTTTCTTTTTTATTAATCTGGCCAGTGGTCTGTCTATTTTGTTGATCTTTTCCAAAAACCAGGTCCTGGATTTATTGATATTTTAAAGGGTTTTTTGTGTCTCTATCTCCTTCAGTTCTGCTCTGATCTTAGTTATTTCTTGTCTTCGGCTTGCCTTTGAGTTTTTGATCTTGCTCCTCTAGCTCTTTTAAATTTGATGATAGGGTGTTGATTTTAGATCTTTCCTTACTTCTCATGTGGGCATTTATTGCTATAAATTTTCCTCTAGACACTGCTTTAAATGTGTCCCAGAGATTCTGGTATGTTGTGTCTTTATTCTCGTTGGTTTCAAAGAACAACTTTATTTCTGTCTTCATTTCATTGTTTATCAATGAAATTGATGTCAATGTCAGCATTCAAGAGCCAGTTGTTCAGTTTCCTTGAAGTTGTGCAGTTCTGAGTTAGCTTCTTAATCCTGAGCCCTAATTTGATAGCATTGTGGTGTGAGAGACTATTTGTTATGATTTCCATTCTTTTGCATTTGCTGAGGAGTGATTTACTTCCAATTATGTGGTCAATTTTAGAGTAGGTGTGATGTGGTCCTGAGAAGAATGTATATTCTGTGGATTTGGGGTGGAGAGATCTGTATATGTCTGTTAGGTTTGCTTGGTCCAGATCTGAGTTCAAGTCCTGGATATCATTGTTAATTTTCTGTTTTGTTGATCTGTCTAATATTGACAGTAGAGTGTTAAAAGCCTCCCACTATTATTGTGTGGGAGTCTAAGTCTCTTTGTAGGTCGTTAAGAACTTACTTTATGTATCTGGGTGCTCCTGTATTGGGTGCGTATATATTTAGGATCATTAGCTCTTCTTGTTGCATTAATCCTTTTACTATTATGTAATGCCCTTCTTTGTCTCTTTTGATCTTTGTTGGTTTAAAGTCTATTTTATCAGAGACTAGGGTTGTGACTCTTGCAGTTTTTTGCTTTCCATTTGCTTGGTAAATCTTCCTCCATCCCTTTATTTTGAGTCTCTATATGTCCTTGCATGTGAGATGGGTTTCCTGGATACAGCACACCAATGGGTTTTGACTTTTTATCCAATTTGCCAGTCTGTGCGTTTTGATTGGGGCATTTAGCCCATTCACATTTATGGTTAATATTGTTATATGTAAATGTGATCCTGCCATTTTGAGGCTAGCTAGTTGTTTGCCCATTAGTTGACACAGTTTCTTCACTGTGTTGATCCTTTTTATCATTTGGAATGTTTTTGCAGGGGCTGGTACTGGTTGTTCCTTTCTATGTTTAGTACTTCTTTCAGGAGGCATGTCTGCTGGTGATGAAATCTCTCAGCAATTGCTTGTCCATAAAAGATTTTATTTCTCCTTCGCTTATGAAGCTTAGTTTGGCTGGCTATGAAAATTCTAGGTTGAAACTTCTTTTCTTTAAATATGTTGAATGTTGGCCCCCACTCTCTTCTGGCTTGTAGGGTTTCTCCTGAGAGATCTGCTGTGAGTCTGATGGGCCTCCCTTTGTAGGTAACCCGACCTTTCTCTGTGTCTGCCTTTAGCATTTTTTCCTTCATTTCAACCCTGGTGAATCTGGCGATTATGTGCCTTGGGGTTGTGCTTCTTGAGGAATATCTTTATGGTGTTCTCTGTATTTTCTTGACTTGAATGTTGACCTGCCTCTGTAGGTTGGGGAAATTCTTCTGGATAATATCCAGAGTTTTTTCCAGTTTGGATTCATTCACTAACATTCAGGTACGCCTATCAAACATAGATTAGGTTTTTTCACATAATCCCATATTTCTTGTAGGCTTCGTTCATTTCTTTTCATTCTTTTTTCTCTAAACTTGCCTTCTTGTTTTATTTTACTGAGTTGATTTTCAATCTCTGATATCCTTTCTTTTGCTTGGCCAATTCAGCTATTGAAACTTGTGTATGCTTTGGGAAATTCTCTTGTGTTTTTCAGCTCCATTAAGCCATTTATATTCTTCTCTAAGCTGTTTATTCTTATTAGCATTTTATCAAACCTTTTTTCAAGATTCTTAGTTTCTTTGCATTGGGTTAGAACATGTTCTGTTAGCTCAGAGAAGTTTGTTATTACCCAATTTCTGAAGCCTGTTTCTGTCAATTCATCAGACTCATTCTCCATCCAGCTTTGTTCCTTTGCTGTTGATGACTTGTGATCCCTTGGAGGAGGGGAGGCATTCTGGTTTTTGGTGTTTTCATCCTTTTTGTGCTGGTTTCTTCCCATCTTTCTGGATTTATCTACCTGTGGTCTTTGCAGTTGGTGACTTTCAGATGGGGTCTCTTAGTGGACATCATTTTTGTTGCTGATGAAGTTATTTCTTTCTGTTTCTTAATTTTCCTTCTAACAGTCAGGCCCCTCTGCTGTAGGACTGCTAGAGGTCCACTCCAGACCCTGCTTGCCTGGCGATCACCTGTAGTGGCTGCAGAACAGTAAGGGTTGCTGCCAGTTTCTTCTTCTGTCATCTTTGTCCCAAAAGGATACCCGCCAGATGTCAGCTGGAGCTCTCCCTTATGACATGCCTCTTTGGATATATGGGCTTCAGGGAGCTGCTTGAGGAGACAGTCTATCCTTTACATGAGCTCAAGTGCTAAACTGTGAGCTCTGTTGTTCTGTTCAGAACTGCTAGGCAGGTGTGTTTAAGTCTGCTGCAGCAGAACTCACAACCTCCTTTTTTCCCAGATACTCTGTCTTGGGAAGGTGGGGCTTTATTTATAAGTTCCTGATGTACTGCTACCTTTTTTCAAAGCTGCACTTCCCAGGTAGGAGGTAGCCTAGTCACAGTCTGTCAGCATAGGCATTGCTGAGCTGCTCTGGGCTCTGCCCAGCTGCTGTATGAATTTCCTTTTGATTTTGTCTATAGAGTTATAGTTAGAACTGCCTCAGTAATAGCATCTACCTCGATAATGGCAGACTGCCTCAGTAATCGTGGACTGCCTCTGTTGTGGCGGACTACCTCCTAATGGCAGAATCCCTTCCCCCAACAGAGCTGGATCGTCTCATGTCCAGCTGCACTTGCTGCGAAACTCTCAGTTGAGAGCATTTCAGATTGCTTGTCTTTGTGGGGGTGAGACCCGCAGAGCCAGATCACCTAGTTCCCTGTTTCAGCCCCCTTTTTTTCAGTTGAATGGGTGGCTCTGTCTCCATGGCCTTCCAGGTGCCAGTTGAAACAGCTGCCCAGATTTGTATGAGTTTTTGTGTGGAGACCCGCTGTGCTGGCTGAAACAGCCGTGATGGAAACTCGTGGTGCTTTTCAGCCTGGGAATCTCCTGGTCTGTGGGAAGTAATAACTTGTTTGGAAATGCAGTGTTCACTCACCCTCTGCAATGTCCTTGCTGGGAAATGCACTCCAGAGCTGTTCCTATTCGGTGGTCTTGGATACGCCTTTGTCAGTGTGCTTCTACAGGGATGATTTGAGTTTGCTTTTATCAGGTGTCTGGAATACTATGGACTAGGGATCACTTGAAGCCACAATTCTTAGAGTTTTTAAAGGACCACAGAAGTAATGTAGATCTGAGCCTTAAATCCACTTAAAGGCTAGCCAGTAGATACAAATTGCCAGGAAAACCTTTTTATTCCCAGCTTCTAGAGTGCAGGTAAAGACAGGTACTATTTTTCTTGCAGCTTCTACTGGACCCCCTCCCCACTTTTCTTCCTAGTTAACCTTTTCCCTTAGACTGTACCCATTTCTAGATCTCTCCACATGCCCAAGTCTTTGTTTGCAGTCCCCCATGCCCCAGTGCTACAGACCTTCAGGATCTGTATATGCCCAAAGATACCCAGTAGTTTCCAACCTTGCTTACCTTCCTAGACTTACGTTCCAGGTTTTGGCAAAATTCTTTCATCTTCTTTTAGCTTCAGGTTCTCAATTAATATACCTGTCAATCAATCATTGACCTATGTGTGGCTTATTTATATTTTATTGAGTATTAGATGTCATGTAGCAAGGGTTTTCAAGAACCCTACTCTGCCATAGGCTGTTCAGTCAGGTTTTTACCATGCCACTGCATTTGCCACTTCAGATGCCTAAAATCCCATTCTCCTAACCTTTCCTCCTCACCATTTTTCTAAAGAAATCCATCCCAAGGAATCCACATAGTATGAAGAAGGTGGGCTAGTTCAAAGTGATGAGATTGAATGTCAAAAGTCATCAGTTGTCATCCTGGCTGTACCAGTTGAAACTTACTAGCCTGCCTGCACCTCAGTTTTTTCATTTATGAGGAAGGGTATCACCCCATGAGATCTTGGAGCCTCCTTCCAGCCTGGACATTTGCTGAAGAGCACAGATTCCTTCATGAGGCTGGCACCTGAAGCTGTCAACTTTTGATTTATGGTTTAATACACAATTTACCCTGAGTACTTCTAAGCACAGATTTTATTTTAGTTTGAGTGCTTCACAGGACTCTTGTGTAGTTACTCTATACTGGTGCCTTGTCTCACCTTGGAGATATCGCTGAGACTGATATTTTGGAGAAAGCATATGGAGAACCCTGGGGTTCGAACCCTCAGAGTAGATAGTGATACATTAGAAGGGGAAGACTTGGTTTGGGGACTGCTGTTTTAATTCTCTCTCTTTCCTCTGATTTCCACTTGCCTACTTTCTCCCTCATTTGCTTCTTTCCACAAGTAAGTATTGATTGAGCATTTATAATATGGCGTGGAATGCAGTGGTGAACCAAACAAATATGGTCCAAGTCTTTTAAAAACTTACAATCTAGTGAGGGAGATAGACACTAAACAAATGTAACGTGCAGATTTGTGTCACAACATTTTGGCACAAGAAATTTCACATCATTTTTAAAAAATAATCAAATTAAGTTTAGCTTGGACAGATAATTATTTAGTCCAAGGGATACAAATATATTTTTGGGTGGCCTATCTCCCTTCTCTGGGGCTTAATCTGAACCAAAACCTTGAAGTTGGTTAAGTAACAAAAGAGATATTAGAAATAATTTTTGGTGGGTGATATTAATGGTATTTAAGATATCTCCTTGGTTAGGAGTCATACAGTGAGAGCCATAGCCCTGGTAGGAATAAAATATTAAAAACTCATGCTTGATCATTTGAGCTGGTAGTCCTTCCTTCTCCCATTCACAGGGCATCACTGACAGTTTCTAATGTTGGAAGAATCCTAATAGTCACTAAAAGGCCTCTGACAGTCACGGCCTGGTCAGGCTAGTCCGGATCTCTTTTAAATATGCTTGGCCAATAGCGTCTTATGTATTTATTTAAATTGACATGTAAAAATTGTAAATGTTTGTGGTGAACAACATGATGCTTTAATATATATGAACATTGTGAAATGCCTAAATCAAGCAATTTAACTTATGCATTTCTTTACATACCTTCACTTTTTGTGCTAAGAACACTTAAAATCTAGTCTTTGAGCAGTTTTCAAATGTTCAACATACTGTTATGAACTGCAGTCACCATGATGTACAGTAGATCTCTTGAACTTATTTCTCCCATCAATAGTGTCTTGATTGAGGTCTGCAAGGCCAGAGTGCATCATGCCCATGACATAGTGCCATGTAGGCTCCCCATTGGAGATGGTGCCATCTTGGAAGGGCTACGTACCATGAGGCATCTGTCCCCGACCTTCCTGGGACTGACCACCCCTCTATTCTTTGTCCTCTGCTCTTTCAATGACTCCCTTTTCAGATGATGTTGTTCTACATGGTTTGAGATATAGAATTTAACACATGGTGGACTAAATCCAAAGTGTCTGTGCTCTGCCCTGGAAAAAAGGAAACCCCTTACCACCTTGTGAGGGGAGGTGTAACACTAATCAGACTTTCTTCTTGAGCCTACTGCTGAGAAAAGACAACCTGGGGTAATTTCTCAGACAAGTTATTCTGCTACACAAGTAACTATACAAACAAGAATTGTACTTTTAACTTGGATTTCTCTGAATTGTCCATCCAAGTTGACTTAGCTATTTTTGAAGGTCTGATAGAATCTACTTCTTAGGATGTTTCCTGAAAGACATGAGAGATACAGCAACTGAAACCCTAGACATGAGAATTTTATTTGTTTGGGCATACATACAGTGAAGGATCCACGGTAAGTGAATTTTGAAGAAATCACCACTGTCCTTGAGGTGGTAATGGTGGTTCTAAGGAGAATAGTGTAGAAAGCTGAATCTTACATGCATTTACATTGTTCTCTAAGCAATTGGTCTGGTTTGGTCCTGGTGGGGTATTTTGCTTTCTGAAACCATGCTCACCCATATATACATACTGCAAAGCATAACAAAATCCTTTCAAAGAAGACAAAGCATAATCTTCTGAGTTTTGCACTCCAACAAATCTATAGTACACATAGACACTTTATTTTTCTTTGGCTGCACAAAAGGAGTCTAGCACTTTGATGAAAATACCAGATTTCTATTCTGCCTAGAGTGTACACATTTTCCCTGTGGTTGTTTCCTCAGTTCAGATGATGAAAACATTGAACCAGAAAAAACAAAGCAAAACAAAACATCAGTTTACGCTTTCATTTGATGTCCTGCAAAATAGTGACAGGCATGAGTGCAGCACTCAAACAACAAATTGAACCATATGTATAATAAACAGGACTGAGCTTTCCTATTGCTATAAAAACATTATTATATATTCTCTGATTTGCAACATTTACATATCTCGTTATGAGCTGGATGGTTAAAATGCTATAGAGGATTTCGTTTCACCTCTTTTGTGCAATACGTGGTTTCCAAGTATCTCGTAAATCTTCATTTACTGAGTCTAGTGTCTTTTTAAAATTTGCATTCGCAAACCATGATTGCATTATGTTCCTGGAACCCTGGGATATGAATTTACTACTGCATTTACAGGCAGCTTTGTTAGAGACTCTTTTATTAAGGAATGTTGGAGGAGGAATAGTCACTGATGAAGACATATTTGAAATTCATCTGAGCACATTCTTTTGTAGCAACAATGGAACTTAAATCTGCAAAATAGATTACATTTGCTCACCTTTCATTTCAAGAAAACTTCCTTTAAATGTCTTGAATTTATACACTTTGGAATCTTATATACATTGTTAATTTGAAAGCCCTTCCTTAAAGGCTGAGCTTTTAAAGAAAATAAATAAAGGGTAGAGCAAGCACTAATTGTCATTTTATCCTTGAGGGAGGTTGCATTAATTTTTAATTTGTGGCATATTTGCATTTTACGGTGGCAACCAGGTCTGTGCATACTCTGGAGATCAAATTGTTCCTGATACTCAACCTCTGATGAGTTATGCCCTACTTAGAAAGTGGACAAGAGGTTCATTTTGACTCTGGAAAACATATTTTTCTTTACACTTTCTCAATCTTGGGAAGAGTGGACATCGCAAGGAACTGCCAAGGCAGAGAACATCATCTCTGTCCTCTAGAAGCTCACAGAGTAAAGGAATCATTTCCTAAGGATGTGGCTTTCACTGCTGGTGGTTCTACAAAGATCATAGTCATACATAGACATCTTTTAAATTGTCAATAATTATACATTTTTTATAATGTGTATTTGAAAAAAATTCTATCAAAACCAATACTATTTCTCAAGACAAGGCTAAAGAAAGTGACAACGTTGGATGAGTTAATACAAAGAAAAGTTATTAGTTTAATAATAATATGGTAGATACTAAGATAAGGCAAGTTTTCTCCACTAGCTGCTGTAACTGTCTGAACATCTGCAAGAGTCCTCCAGTCTGTTCTTTGACATATTCGTTCTCCATCTCTTTCTTTCCTTCCCTCCTTCCATCCTCCCTCCCTCCCTTTCTTCCTCCCTCCCTTCATCACTCCCTCCCTCATTCCTTCCTTCCTTTTGAGATAGGGTCTCACTTTGTCACCCAGGCTGGAGTGCAGTGGTAGGATCACTCACCACAGCCTTGACCTCCCAGGCTCAGGTGATCCTCCCGCCTCAGCCTCCTGAGTAGCTGGGATTACAGGTGCACGCCACCACACCCGGCTACTTTTTGTACTTTTTGTAGAGATAGGGTTTTGCCTTGTTACCCAGGCTGGTCTCAAACTCCTGGGCTCAAGTGATCTTCCCGTCTCGGCCTCCCAGAGTGGTTGGATTACAGACATGAGCTGCTGCACCCAGCTTTCCCATCTTATTTCTGCTGGTACCGTACTTTCCCTTCCCAAGCCTCTAGCATCCTTACCCACTCTTTCCAGTCTTGGGTAACACCATGGTCATGAGATGCCCCACCCTGCTTCAACTTGCCCTCTGTGGGCTGCAGCCACTGTCTAACCAGTCCCAATGGGATGAGCCAGATACCTCAGTTGGAAATGCAGAAATCACCCGCATTCTGCGTTGATCTCGCTGGGCGCTGCAGACCGGAGCTGTTCCTATTCGGCCATCTTGCCAGCCAGCTCATGCATTTTAATTACTAAACTCTTTCCTTGAATGCTCTATTTTCAGAGCTTATTTATAGCATGGTCATGCCTTCCCATAGCTGAAAACAAAATTAATGGAAATAATTGTGCAAAATGTCTTTAACTAAACCTCATAATTACTTTTTTCCTCCAGCTGTATTTTAGGACAAGTTCTCAATATGGCCATATTTACACATATTCCTTTATCTTATTGCAGAACTAGAATCTGGAATGGAGTCCAGTTTACAAATTTCTATGGTATAGTTTTAATCTGTGCTATATGATGGAATAAGGTACGTCTTATTTAGAAAATGCAGTTATGGGGATAGAAGCTCTAAGTTAAATCAGTGCTATTTGGTTCTCCTGGCACATCCCCAGAGAGGATGCGTGTTCAGTGGGATGGCATGGTGGTTCCATTCTCGTCAGTTCTTTCTGAGACTGTTGATTAACCTCCCTGGTTGGGTTCTGATGGGTGGTGTTTCAATGTTTCCTTTTTCTTTTAGTTTTTTAGCACCAAAGAATCTGGTACTTCCTGTTGATTTGTACTCTTGATTTCCTAGCCATTTTTGTGAAGGAGACTTTGAGCCACCATTATTCTTGTGATGTGCAGCCAGTAGGATTTTTTTCTTATTTTTGGCAGATCAAGCATAGTTACTTGTAAACCTTTTTCAGGCATTATTCATCAAAATTATTATCAGAAAAGAAAATGATGGCAGGAAGAGAGATTTGCTGAATAAATGGATTAGACAGTGCTTCTTTAAGTGGAGAAAAATATACTAGATCTTATTAGAACTCACTGACTAAGTGTCAGAAACTGTGAGGGCTCTGAAATTTGACCTTCTTTGCAAGCTAACAAGTTAGCCATCCATAGTTTCATGGATGCTGGTAGAAGACACAAGACTCCTGGACACATAACAATATTACTCAGAGCAATAGCAGCAGCTAGAGTATTAGCAATTTTGAGTGGGTTCCCTAATCCCGAATTCTCGTAATGTGATACTAATAGGGCCAGGTGACACCTGTACAGACAGTGGATTGCATTACAGAGAGGAATCCTTAGCATAGGAAACCCAAATATTTTATAATGGACAGTGAGCAAGCCTGCTCTTTGCTCTGAAAATCAAAGTGCTCTGGGAAACACTCTACCTTCCAAGACTTTTCATTATACAAACATCCTTGCAAAGATAGTCTGGAACAAGGGAAGTCAGTGCTTTCCCCATAGGACATGTAGAAACATGAGAGACCAATGGACAATTGTCTCCCAAAGCTGAGAACAGACAAGGGTGTGCTGTTCACTGCAGTGACTGCCTGGCTGTGAGAGAGTTCCGCATTAAGTGCACAAGTTAGCATCACAGTGAATTAATATAAGTGCTACATGGGCAGTGCCGAAAGAGGTATGCTTCTTTCTACTTACCTGATGCCTGTCTTGCATTTCCAGTTAGCTTGCAATATATGTGTGTGTGTGTATCTGTGTATATATATATATATATATATATATATCTCACTGTTGTTATATATGTATATATATGCATGTATATATACATATATATATATATTTCACTGTTTATCTCTTACGGAACAGAGCACACAGTTGATTGATAATGCTAAGAACAGTGTAGGAATTAAGGGTTGCTTATTCTTTATAGCTCAGAAGGCAGCTCTCTTAGGTTTCTTCAGGGCCAAAGATGATGGGGTCTTAGCATTTTTTGGCTATGTTATTTTCTAGTATTTTGGTCCAGTGTCTAGCAAAACCCTTAGCAAAAAATGGCCACCTGGAAAATCTGTTTACTCTGGCTCTGGCTACTGCCTTTTCAGCCATCCATGTCCTGGAGGATGTGGCTGAGATCTTGTTGAAAGGAGACAAAGATGGGCTTGCTTCTCCAGTCAGATTGGGAAGGCTGCTTGTGAGGGGTGGGGAATGGCAGGAAGCCATGCTGGTGGTGAGGAGGAGGATACTCAGGAATGGGAAGAGGGGAGAGACTTCATAGAGCTGTGTAATGACCGCAGTAGGTGGTGGGACCCCAGGGTCTAGTTATCTGGTCGTAAGCTGCAGAAATCAATGGCTTTGGGGGTCCTGTATTTTTTCTTATGAACAACATTATTTCTACTTTTTATTTGTGGTAACATTTGCCTCCTAAATGCAAAACTGATGTGTGCTTAGTGTGTAAATCTAGGAACGCAGAAATGGAAAAAAAAAAATGAACCTAGCATTTAGGATCTGGTAACCTGAAGCTCCCCTCCACACCCCAGATAACACACATATCTTGGTATGTCTGGAGCCTGGATGGTAGAATGGTATTGTGAACAGGGTGTGTGGTCAGTGTCAAAGACAAACAAGGCCAATCCTAATTAAAGTGCTAAGTACAGGTTTTAATCAGTAATACACGATTGCAATGGAGAAAAGGGTCCCGAGCGTATTGTACTCAATTTTAATTTGCACAGAGGTACCCATGGCATTTCAAGAGAGAACGAGGGAGTGTCAGGGGCAGTTGGGAGGTTGCTCAGTAGAGTCAAGGAAATGAAAAATTACAAAAAGCAGGATGACGGGGAGAGGGTCGGTCCCTGTGAAACCCATCTGGAATGACTAACCGGTCCATATCGAGCCAGGCTCCTACCCTCCCACAGAGGCTAGGAGACAGGAGCCCTATCTTCAGGAGTTGGCTAAAAAAACAATTCTTTTGGCAGCCTTGAGTTTTCTCACAGCTATCTTAGGGACACTAGGGTCATCCTAGGGATGCAGCCTTGCGCTGTTGGAAACTACGTTTGTGTCTTGTTCAGGTCTTCATAGGCTGAGGTTAAGACATAGTCAATAAGAAGGCTCCCAGGAGCCTGGCTAGAGTTTGATCAAGGAGAATCTTGGCCATGAGGCAGGCCGGGTTTAATTCCTGGCTTCATTTACATCGTGGGTGATTTATGTACTCTTTTTAAGTCTCTGTGTGCTTCTACCTACCCCATTCCATATCTACCTCACTGTGTCCTTCTGAGGATTGATGGGGTTGTGTAGCCTGCTGCCCGGCACACAGTAAGAACTCAGCAAACACTAGCTGTTGTTATTCTTGCTCTCCTTTTCTCCTACAATGTGATCATAGCTTACATCCTCTTTTGTAGCCTGGTTTTCAAATTTAGAGTTATGTCCTGAATACTGCTTCTGGTTTTGGGGTTCTTTCTTCAGGCAAATGAACCTCTTTTTTTTTTTAGACAGAGCCTTGCTTTGTTAGCCAGGCTGGAGTGCAGTGGTGCAATCTAGGCTCACTGCAATCTTCGTCACCTGGGCTCAAGCAATTCTCCTACCTCAACCTCCCATGTAGCTGGGATTACAGGTGCTCGCCACCATGCCTGGCTAATTTTTGTATTTTTAGTAGAGATGGGGTTTCGCCGTGTTGGCCAGACTGGTCTTGAACTCCTGACCTCACGTGATCCGCCTGCCTAGGCCTCCCAAAGTGCTGGGATTATAGGTGTGAGCCACTGCGCCCAGCCAAATGAACCTTACTCAGCAGTGAATGTAAATCAAGTTGACCACCGCAGGGAAGCCATGAGCTGGTGTCGAAGTGCCTTGTTCACTAGGGAGTGCATTGCTCTTGGGCCTGACTTGGGAGGTGTCCTGTGAGGAGAAGGTACAAGGTCACAGGAGTCACAAACAAAAGTGTGATCCTTTTGAGGCCTGCAGAGTGAGGACTCGTCACACTCAGCCCAGGCGGGGGACTTGGGCCCCTGTGTACAGATGGAGAAAACCTTTGATTTGGGGGAGAAAAGAGAATTGTTTGATCCTATTCATGAAGGAGAGCAACATAAAGTGTTTAGAGGTAACCTGATGTCAGACACTTTTGCATCAGGGATGGCACACTTTTTTTCTTCAGATCCCAGCAAGAAACCTGGGGAATTCTCTTCCCTGAACAGTTGTTTGGGCCTGTAGGCACCCTGCGTACAGGGCCCAGAAGGCAGCTTGGCCAAAAGTAAACAAAATCAAACCCATGTTCTGCAACAGGCGGACTTCCACCCAAAGCCCCTCAGCCTAGAGACTCAGGGGCAGGATGCCTTCTTTGAGAAGTCTGTGGTGCTGCGCTCTGCTCCCTCACCTACATGGAACTCACACAATTTCTCTCTTGTCTCCTGGGTTTAAATTCCAGCTCTGTCACTTCCTAGCTGTGTGATCTGGGGTAAGTAATTAACCTCTCTGTGCCTTACTTTCTACACCTGTAAAATGAAGATGATAGTGATATCTTATAGGGCTGTCACAAATATTAGATGCACATATAAATAAATTATAAAAGTACCCAGTATGTGGCAAACAATAATTATTGTTTTTAATCATCACCATCGTTATGTTAGCTGCAGTGTTCTCAGCCTGATTGGTGCAGTTATTACTAACTTTCTACCGCATTCTCTGACTAATTGCAATACACGCTAGGTCAGGGTCCTTCATGGTCTTAGCAGATTTCAATATTTTGATACTCACCCAGGAGAGTGGCTTTGTTTTTTTCTTAGAGAAGTAACCTTCCGCTCTGTTTCGGGGCTCACTTTTCCCTTTGGTTGTGGGAGAAGCAGTAGGGTTCATTCTGTTTTCTAAAGAGCCAGCGTATCCCCCCAGCCTGGTGCATTCTTTATGACAGGATGCGGCGGCCACTCTTAGAGGCAACTTGCTTTCCAGGAGCCTCAGCTACACTCTCTCTCCATACACACTGGAAAAGGAGCAGGAATTCTCGCAGAAAGCTTTTCTGTGGCCTGTGGTTCTTAGGTGGGAGGTCAGAGCTCCCAGAACTATTGTTACCAAAGAGGGCTTTGCAGGCATAACAGCAGCACATGGTCTCATGCACATGCTCTCTTGAATGATTTTTAAACAGGTCATTTCTGGAATACATCTATATTAATAATGCCTTTTGGTTCTGCAGTGATCATAACCCAAGCCTACAAGCTCTGGGATGAGACAGGGCCTGGCAGGGCTTCCTTCCTGCACAGTTCCTCTGTGTAGGTAGATAATGTGTCTTCGCCCTTCTCTTGAGCAGGAAGCAAACAGCAGCAATTGAGAGGTAGGCTGGGGCTGGGAGCAGAAACTGCCTTCCAAAACAGCACTGTGCTGCAGGGTCTGTCCCAGGATTCAGCCTTCGGTGGTGGGTTGTGGAGCTCTCGGAGTGGTTTCTGGTTCATTGGCTTGTAAAATGATGTAGCCACCACAAGCGCAGGGGCTGCTAGCAGAACACAGCCCAAGGCTTGAGACTGGAAAATGATGCTTAGTGCAAATGAACAAAAAGGCAGAAATGACTAAATGTCCAGGGCAGTCTGTTAGTAGCTCTCACCTGACCCCCATCTAACACCTGCCTGGGGGAACAGCCAGAGCTCCTAAGCAAGGTACAGTTCTCCCCTGCCATAGGATTAGACTCCTTGAATTGAATCTCAGCTTCTCCACCTGTGAGATGCTGGATAAAGTGCTTCACTTCTTTCAGCCACAGTCTGATTGTCATACAACGGAGATGCCAATAGTACCACACTCATCGTAATGAGGATGAGAATAGACACTTCATGTAGAGGCTGAGCAGAGGCCTGGCCCATAGGAGCTGCTCAGTGAATGTCAGCCACAGTGGCATTGTTATTACTACGTAAGGGATTTGGGCACTTACCTCGCCCCGTCTCCCGTGTTATATGCTTCCTGAGTGAGGAAGTGATGTTTCTCTTCCTGTATGGGGCAATGAGGAAGGGAACACACAGACTCTGGAGTCTGCCAGTCTGTACCCGGCCTCTGCTGCCTGACAGCTTTTAACTTTGGGCACATTCCTTCACCTCCTCATGATCTAGATCCCTTTCTGTGAATGGGAGAACAATAGTGTCTGCCTTCTAGGGGTGTTGTGAGGATCAATGAACTCATCCACGTGAAGTCCTTCCCCTCAGCACTGGGTAAGTGCCTAGAAAACACTAGCAATGATGGCTCCGTGTCCAGGGAGGACCTGGCGTGCTGCCTCTCATGAATTTGCTACTCAACAAATGCCTCTGTGCTGGGTTGGACCCAACATGCTGGACCTGCCCACTGTGGTCCCTTCCTGTTCCCCACTTCTCCCAAGTTCCATTGAAAGTCTCTGAATGTATACTCCAAGAGCAACAGCAAAAATATGCTGGAGGGCATATTTTTGGCCCTGTTTGACAGGTTCTGAGTGATTTCTTGGGAGGCAAGATTTCCCATGCTAAAGCCAGGATAGTATTGGGCAAACCAGGATGGTCAGTTACTCTTCTGTTGCTCACAACTTCCATCCCAGGCTGGTGCTAAGGTGTTTGCTTCTAGAGGCTATTGTCATATAGTGGGTGGCAATTTTGGTGATGGCTTTTCCCTCTGCTTTTTAATTAATGCCACCTCTCCCTCCAATGCTACTAAAATTGGCAGCCTGTAACCTGACACTCTACCCTCAACCATGAATGCTGGGGTGGCTTCCATGGGAGTAGAATATGTTGGCTAGGGAAGGTGGAAAATATCTTGAGCAGCTGAGAGTTAGTTCATCAAAATCTGTTTCCAGGCAGTCACACCAGTTTCTTGAGAGCTTGGTGCCAATGGGAACTTGGGGCCCAGGTAGCACAGACTGGAAGTGATATACCTGATCCTAATCATCACTTTCTTCTCTTTGAGCCGTGTCACCTTGGACAAGATTCTTAACTTCTGAGGGCATCTAGTTTTCTCCTCTAAAAAAGGAAGGACATTAGGTAATCCATCTAGGGCTATTCCCTCGTGCTCATCAAGGCAAAGGCATTGGCCATGCTGGCCTGGGTTTGTGGAGGGCAGCTGGGAAAGGATGTCTCACTTTGGGCATGTTATTAAGCCCTCTTAGACTCATGCACAAAATGAGGATAATTATAGTACCCTGTATGGAACTGTTGCTAGAATAATTCTTTAAAGGCTAAGTATCTGGATTTAGGAGACTGGTTTTCATGTGAGCCTGTAAAATCAATCCTATTATTCTATATCCATATTTCATTCTTTAGTTCAATCATTCAATAAATATTTATTCACTATTTACTGTGCACCAGGTACTGAGCTAGGTCCTGGGGACACAATACTGAATGAGTTAGCAGGTAGTTTCTTTTCTTCCTCCTCCTCCTTTCTTCTTTTTTGTAAACAACAATTTGTTAAGAACTCACTGTTGCAAAGATTTTAGGTCTCTAACCAGTATAATCTTTCCCTTCCTTTTTACTAACAGAATCCCTGTGTTCTAGGATGTGGCAAGGTGTCCATTAAAACATTATTTTTCCCAGCCTTCTTTGCAGAGGTGTGTATGTGTTGTGGGATGAGGGCGGTGGGTGGGCAGAGTAACATGTAATTAGAAATCACTGAGTGGGGCTTACGTGGAAAGTTTTCTAAAGGTGTATGACTCAGCCAGCAGGCCCCACTGCCTTTTTCTGTGTCTCCTTTGTCTGTTCCTAGAACACTCAAGTGAGACCTTGAGCTCCAGCAGTCATCTTATAAGCCTGAGGACAAGGACTGCAGCCTAGGGATGGTGGAGCCTAGAGCTGGAAGAATGCATTTTGGAGTCATCACACCTGCTCTGCTCTTATTTTATAATGGAAAAAAAAATTCCTGCCTGATTTAAGCCAATATTTAAGTCTCTGTTACTAGTAGCTGAATTCAATTTCTGGTTGATTTACCTAATATGTACAGAGCAAAACTCAGAGACAGATTTAATTGGTTTCCCCTAAACATCAAGAAGTGAAGGCTATAGAAAACTAATATGCTAGAACTTAATGTTCAAACACAAGACATTCATTAATCTTTCTCAGTACATACCAAGGGAAGCTCACTAAGCCAGGCTTTTTCTCATATGCCCTCTGTAAAAGAGGTAAATTTGAAATACCCTTAAATCCTGGTCTCCCTAAGGTTTGGCACCATGGAATTAAATTCACACAATTAAATGTTTTATTTCAGCTTTTTTTGGCATAAGATGATATGTCCAATTCATCTTTTTTTTTTTACTAGCAGAATGCTCACAAATTCTCAAAACCTTTATGAGAAATCCAGATGGTTTTGTTCAATCTGCAACCCTAATATGGTTGTATTTTTAATAATGTTAATGGAATTAAAATTTTAAAATTCACCTGGCACATGTTTTTACTCACTCTGAGAAATGATAAGAATAGCTTGCATTCACTGAGTACTTACTCTTTGCCAGCCTCTCTCATAAATACTTAACGAGCATAATATCATTCAATCACCTCAACACTCCTATGAGGTAGGTGTTATTATTATTGCCATTTTGTAGGTGGGAAAACTGAGGCAAAAGGAGTTTTAGTAGCCTGCCCAAAGTTACACAGCTAAGAAGTAGTGATGGGATATGGACTCAAGCAGTCTTCAAAATAAGCTGTCCTGTTGCAAAATAGGTGAACTGCTCTGAACAAATTATTTCACTGTTTAAAAAGAAAACTTGTACGGTTTTCATATCTCTCTGTATCAAAAAGGAGGAATATTTCGAGAAACTTTATGTAAAAATGCCCAAGGGCACTCTGAGTTTGTTCACGATCTTGGCCAATGTCTAGGAAGACCTTTGTCCTAAGGGATGGTAAAATGGATGCCTCTTGATTTGAAGACAACCAAAAACATGCAGTATTTGTGCTTGGCATCCTCATTTGGAACCTCTGGATTTTTATAACCATGCAGTTAGGTAGGAAGGCGGGGAAGATATTCAGTAATGAATGCCTGGTAGGTCACCAGGTACTTAACAGAATGAAAACCAGCTGGTACTTGCCCCTCAGCCCAGAAGGGAGCTAAATACTATTGCCTCTTTAACAGATGAGAAAAGCAAGGCCCAGAGAAATCAAGTGACTACCAAATCCTGGTGGCCAGGCTCAGCCTCAGGCAGCTCAGATTCCGCTGGTTTGAGATGAGGCCCAGGCATCACTGTTTTTAAGGACACCGTTGGTTATTCTATTTTGCAGCCAAAGTTGAGAACCACAACTCTATCGTCCTCAGAGGTAATAAGTGATAACACCAGACCACATACTTGCACCTTTGGTCAGGAGTTACAAACGTTTACACTCTCTGGCCTGTGGATACCTTGGACTCTTGCTGTGACCTGGTGCTTACGCTCTGCTGGCTCCTCCTGAAATGGGTTGCTCACCCACAGCACTGTCCAGCATTCCTCGTGCTGATCTTCACTGCCTCACTCGGGTAGAATAGAAGGAAAGCTCCCAGAGAGTGTGTGAGGTTGAGTTCCCTAAGAACCAGGCTCTGTGATGGAGACCAGCATGCAGGGAGCTTACAGGAGCGAATGCGGCGGGACTGGGCAGAGGGAGGAAGTGAACTGCCTTGTGGGTGCTGATCTTATGGGATCTGGGAGTTGGAGAAGCTCTTCAGGGTTGTGCCACTTGGCAGCAAAAGGGCTGGCCATTGACCAGTCTTTGGATGTGGGTCCACTTCCCTCTCCTCAGGAGGCTGTGATTCAGAGAAGGGCAATTCCTGGAAGACTCAGCTGGGAGCTGGGAGCTTCTAATACTCCCAGCAGCTGGGCAAATCAGTGTTTCAGTCTTGAAGAGGTAGTTGGGGCCTCAGTGGAGGGAACCTGGGGCCCGTGACAGCACTCACTATACAACAAAAATTAGAATAGCAGAGAAAGTCTGTCTGATTGTGGCTTTGCTGTCACTTTGTTGGCTTCACTGCAAGGCAGCTGTGGCCATTTACCTGTCTGGGTGCGTCCTACAGGGGCAGTTCTTTTCTCCAAGCCATGCCTCATATTTTTGCAGTGGAGCATCTCTCTGAATGATATAGATCATCCCAATAAGGGTGAACCTGGAATGAAAACTGGTATAATAGTCTGGCACCAGGCATGAGTCTTACCTTTGAACAAGGTCCTTGGAACTTGGTGGTGGTAGACTCTAGCAGCACCGTAGGAATCACGTCTCTTTTATAGTGAGCCTGCTCTTGTCCTGGAGGAAGACATGACCTCATCCCTCAAGGCTGCTCACTGCAAATGCAATCTTGAGAAATGGCCCAAGTAAAGAGTTGTCAGGGCCTTGCGTCCCTGGCACATCCAGCAAGCTGAGCACGAGAGATCCACGGAGGAGAGCAGGAGAGGACTTTCCGGGGGAAGGAACAGCATATGCCAACTTTCCGAAAGTGTTTTATGTGGAAGCTTGCCTCCTGAAATGTTACAGTGGTTACTAAGCAAAAAAAAAAAAAAAAAGAGAGAGAAAGAGAGTTTCAAGGTCAAATACATTAAATACTTATTAAACAAAGTGTGACAAGATTTTTGTTTGCTTATAACTGGTGGGTTTCTGAGAGCCTTTAATACACTAATGAGCACCGTGAATATTCAAAAAGAGGGAACACTATGTAGCATTTCCCTTTTTTTTCTGGATCTTGGAGCCATTTTTGGTGTAGCACGTTGAATATTATATTGCATTTTAATGGCCACAGACACTAGGATAAGGTCCCTGTTGGGGTTTTAGGAAGGTCAAGAAGGCCGTTGTTCTCTACTCAGATTGGAATCAACCAAGAGACAGATCTAGAGTCGGCTGGGTGCAGATAGAAATATCACATTTATTATTGCCAGTGCTAAGTAACGAATGTGACCTAAGAGGTTCAGTAATTCTAATATTCTACCCAGATGGAGGCAGATGTATTTACCTAGCTGTGCTGGAAAACCACAGGCCTTCCCACCTTGCAGGATCAGGTCACGTGTGCCACCTACAGGCAAGTAGGCTCCAGGGAACAAGAGAGAGGAAGGAAGGACTCAAATGTTCACAGCAGATTATTCTTCCATGTTCACCAACCAGGTTAGTCAGGCCAGGAGCACTGCTCTGATGGACATCCCTCAACAGACATGAAGCCATGAAGAGTGGGGAGTAAGTCTTCCTCCCTAACATCCCGTCAAGACTGCTTGATGTGTCCAGGTCAGTGGATGAGTGTTTTGGTGCTAAACCAGACCATCTACCAAGGGTGTTGAGAAACAGGTTTATCACCCTAACAGAGCTGTCAGAGGGACACAATTTTCCTCCCAGAGTTAGGGCACTTTACAAGTTTCTTGCTGCTTTTGAGGTATTGGGGAGAGAGCACGAGGAAGGGATGGAGATTCCTGAGTGCTCCCTCAAAGACTGAGTGAGTGACTGCCCTCTATTTGTAGGAAAGGGTCCTGCACACCAGCGGCAGAGTGAGTGAAATGAGCCCTGACGCTGAGACTGTTGTACCAGACACTGTTAGTGTCCCATCCACATCTCTTCAGCTGCCCTATTGCAAGCACTGCCACCTCTGCCCAAGGGTTTCCTCTTGGTCAAAAGTCTTCCAAGTTGAGAGTTAATGCCCCTTGGAGTAGTCCTTAGCCAATGCTGGATGAAACTTAGAGGTTCAAAGTCCCACTTCCTTGCACCTTGGGTGGGATGACTCTAAGCCATGTTCTATAAAGTCTCCAGAAATCCCCAGTGGGATTGAGCCCTGGTCACCCACAGTGGTAACCTGCTTGATGACACATCATTTGTTTGCTTCCTTCCTATACCCACCTCACATCTCAAATAAATGACTTCCACTCAAATCCTTGTCTCAGGATCAGCTTCTAGGTAACCCAAACTAAGACTCATGTTATTCACAGCATCCATCCATCCATCTGTCCATCCATCCATCCATCCATCCATCCATCCATCCATGCATGCATGCATCCATTCATGCCTCCATCTATGTATCCATCTATCTGCTCACCCATCCTACCAAGATATCATATGCCAGGCAACATATGAGGTACTCAGGAGAAGGGATAATAAATCACAGCCTTTGAGCTAAAGTTGCTCAACCAAATTGCTTTATGTTCCCCGTGTCACCAGGCAGAGATACTCAATGCATCAGATACCAAAGGGGCATTGGAAATACTGAATAATTTTCTTTTCAAAGGCTTGAAGAGGGCTGTCAAGCTGAGCCATCCCCACTGGAGCAAACAGTGCCTGGCACATGGTGGATGTTCAAAAACTATTCACTGAATGAGCGCTCAAATTGGTAGAGTGCACAGATGGATTCATTGTAAAGTAGGTCAGGTTTTCTCTGGAATCCCTTGCTTTCTGAATCCTTGCCCCAAAACTGTAAATTTATTGTAAATTCACAATTCAAAAGATGGTCTCAGAAAATCAAAAAACTTACTGAGGTCAGGTGAGTGTGAGATCTCTCAGAGGAAAATTTTTACACTTAAAAGAAGAGGCAGCAGGGAGACAGATGAAAGCAAGTGACCAATGCTAAAAGCTCTCTGCACCAGTGGCAGAGATATGGACTGGCAGTCTTTTTTGGTACCTTTCAAATCATGGAATACATAAAAGGTTAGTCCCAACTGCAAGATTGAACAAGGCCATGTTTTGAGTTCTTATGTTGTCAGTTACTAAGTGCAACCCATGAGCCATCACTTGTGATTCCTAAACAGTTGGAGGTTGTAAGAGTGACAGCTCTTAACCTTTCCCCTTTGCAGTATGGAGGGGTCTAATGAGGCCTGATCCCTGGTAAGTTGCCCCAGGAATGAAGCATGCAAATGGTTTGTGTGATGGGAGAGTTCGTGCTAAGCTGTTGGTTCACAGTGGGCTGCTGGTTCATGGTGGACTCTTAGAGACTGTAAAGCAGAAGGGGGCTTGAGCTGGTTCTTAGAACATGAGTAGGATTTGGCTAGGTGGAGGAGATAGTAACAGTCCCCATTTTCAAGTACTGTGTGCTGGCTCTGGTATAAGAGCTTTTAAACAGAATCTCATTTATTTCTCCCAAAACCTAGATAAGCACCTATATCATTATTTCTATTTCAAAGATGAGTGATAGAAAGGTTAAATAATTTGCTCATATCAACAGTGAATTAAAGGCAGAGCCAAGGTTCAGATTCAGGTGGACTTCCTCTAGAGCCTGCACCTTCAGCAACCATTTTGAACAAAGCTACTGCTGTGCTATTTCCTAGAGGGGAGGAGGGAGGGGAATTAAAAATTAAAAAAAAAAAAGAAAAGCAAAGAAAAAACATTTTGCAATGATCATGACCTTGAATGTCAAGATGAGATTCCATCCACTGCTTCCTTGGTGGTGGTATTCCTTGTGGGTGTGACCCAGTCAGAGTGGAAGCTGGGGCTGTTTCTAATCCCTTCCATTCAGTGTGTAACACACCACCGAGCATTCCTATCCAAGTGCTGACAAAGATTCCTTTACGTGTGTGTTCAGGTGTCTTATGCAAAGGAGTCTTCAGTGACCCAGAAGGAAGCTAAGGGATAAACAGGCCTAATTCTTCTGCTGGTCGTTGAACGTGGTCACAGGCTGTGTAGCTCAGACATCTGCCCTCTCTGCAAGGGCTCAGCCGGAGACACACTGGAGCATCGAGTACCTCTGCTGCACCCTTGCTGTGCTTTCTCATGTAGCTCATCTCCTGCCACCCTGGTTTCTTATTTTAATTTTTAATTGTAGTAAAATGCACAGAACAAAATTTGCCATCGTAATCATTCTTAAGTTCAGGAGTGTTAAATACATTCATGTTGCTGTCCAACCGATTTTCGGAAACATTTCATATTGAAAAACAGAAACTCTGTACCTTTTAAATAATAATTCTCTATTCTCCTCCAGTCCCTGGCAACCACCATTCTACTTTGACACATACTTCATGGAAGTGGAATCGTACAGTATTTGTCTTTGTGTGGCTGGCTTATTTCACTTAGCATAATGCCTTCAAATTTAATCCATGTTGTAGCCATCGTCAGAATTCTCTTCCTTTTAAAGGCTAAGTAACATATTGTATGTGTGCACCACATTTTGGTTAGCTGTTCGTCTGCTGATGGACATTTGGGCAGCTCCCACCTTTCAGCTGTTATGCAGAATGCTGCTGTGAACATGGGTGTGCAAATGTCTCTCAGAGATCCTGCTTTCCATTCTTTTGAGTATATAGATCATTGTTTCCTATGTTCAGTGGCCACAGTATAGGGAAAAGAGGGGGAAATGGCAGATAAATAAATGGAAAACTCGGATGTGCTCACAAAGGACTTCCTAAGAAGCCATAAAGATAGTATAACAACCCAGCGAAGGAGGAGCAAAGCCTCACAGCCTTAGTAAGCAGTTTCGAAGACAATTGCTGAGCCCAGGGTCCAAAAGAATCGGGAGACCCCACGCCTAACTCCCTCTTGATCTCTTCAATCTGGCATCCCTCTTGCATCTTTGCTTTAGGTTCTGCATTCAGCTGGAGCATTATTCAGACTTTGTTTTGATGAAGGATGGAGTCTAGATAGGAAGCCCTAAATCCAAGCCATAATAATTAATGACTCCTAGCTCTGCTCCAGAGGCTCAGACAGGACACAAAAGCCTTGAAAGTGATTTTCTCAACCTTCAGCTAGCCTGTCTCCTTAGCTGTGGAAAGCAAGCCTCAGCCTGTCACCAGGGCCCAATGCTGTACCATCTGGGCTCTCAGGGAAAGCTGGATGAAAGTGTGAGTTGCTGCAGCCTTGCTATTTAGGGCTGGCTGCATGGCAGATGTCCTTTACACAGAAGCCATATGTACCCCTCCCTCTGTGGGGAAAGAGAAGAAGCGCTCTCAAAGGTCCCCACGAACCTTAAAGGGAGGCCCCCATGTCCTGTAAAGTGGCCTGGTCCTGGAGGAAGCAGGATGGCCCTCAGCACAGGGAAGGATGCCTTGTCTCTCTGGGAGGGATTACCTCTTTTTTTTTTTTTAAGATGGGGTTTCACCACGATAGCCAGGCTGGTCTTGAACTCCTGACCTCAGGTGATCCACCCACCTCAGCCTCCCAAAGTGCTAGGATTACAGGCGTGAGCCACCGCGCCCGGCCGGGATTACCTCTTCTAAGGCTTTGAGCTATAGTGCCAGGCTGTGGCTGGCTCCAGAGAGACAGGGGAGGGCAGAAGGCAGTAGAAACCAAGTCAGGGAGCCCAAGAGTGAGGCCTTGGTGTCTTTTGTCCCACTCTGCACTAAGCTGGTTTCTGGCTGGCAGCCCCACTTTGAGCTAAGTGGAAACAGGCCTGGAAGGGAGCAGGGTATGGCTGGTTCCAGATGTGTGCCTCCCAGAACCTGTGCTCTCTGGATCACAGCAAGAGTTTCTTGTGGCTGCAGCGTTGGGAATGCAGACCAGCTCCTCTGAGAGGTCAGCACTTAGCTTCCTGTTAGAGCTGCAAGAGGCCCTGGAGATCATCTGGTTCAAGCTGGTCATTTTATAGTTTTAATCGAGCCAGGAATGTGAAATGACTTGCCCCAGGCCACACGGTGTTAAAAAGAGCAAATCCAGCAGTGTGACTCCAAAGTTTCTTCCTTCCACCCCGTAGGGCCTCCCTGAAGGGTCAAGTTGCTACTGTAGTCTCCTACTAGTGGTCTCAAGTGTGATAAACACAAGTTTTAATTAAAGAATATGGACATCATGAGGGCATATACCATGCAGGCAGGTAACAACAAGTGGATGCAGAAAGTGGAAAATAGCTTCGGCCAGCATAGGAGATGTCTCTTCTTGAAATCTCCTTGTGATTAATAAGTTCTTGAAAAACACCCCCCTTCATAGAGAGAATCTAGATTCTCAGGTTCCATTTAGTTAGTCTCTAGAGTTGAGCAAATATCCTGTCGCCTTCTCTTCTGAGATTTCGAATCTATAAACCTAAACTTCTTTTTGTCAACCATCTTCTGTTTTCTCCTTGATTGTCATCTCCAGACCTAGATACATTTGGCTTATTCAGGGAAGCCAGGGCAGCTTCTTTCCCAGTAATATAGGAGTTTCCATGCAAGAGCACAGACCTCCAATTGTTCAGCCATTGCCCATCCCTGAGTGTCTTCTATGTTCCAAAAGTGTTCTATATATTATCTTTAATCTTCACAATAGTCCCAAGTGTCAGCTACAGTTACATGTTTTCAAGCACAGAAACTGAGGCTGAGAGCCTCTTATTTGCTCAAAACTCTAAGACAAGGGACACACACACACACACACACACACACACACGACTGACTATGAAACACCTCCTTCCAAAACATCCCAACTCTGGTGAGAGACTACTGGGGAGCCAACTCAGTAAAACACAAGAGACCCCCGGATTCATATTGTTTATATAGTGAGCCCCAGAAACTGCACAGTCAATTAACCCATTGGTACTATTCAAGGCTGTATTTTGAGGGCTGGACTCTAGGATGAACAATCACGCAAAGGGTTATGAACAGGCTAGCTGCCGAATAACCCTGCAGTTTCTAAGAGCATTAGAGCGCAGATCAGAGCTCTGATCTGCCTGCATCAGAGATCTTCCCCCCCAAAGGACAGGAGTGTGAAGGGGCTGCCTGCCTGGCCCAGATGATGATGCTCTCCTCTGCATCAGCACCTGCTGCTTGTGCCTTTTCTGCAAAGGCATATCCAGGAGGGAGCCTGTGAGGCACTGGACCTCAGAGTCACCGGGCTGGAGGAGACTTAAACATCATCCAGACCAGGGACTTCCAAATGCATCTTTCTCCAGACAAAACCTTACAGGGAGGCCACACTAGATGTTGTTGGTGCCTCGCACATATCCCCTCCACACACCCCAGGGTCTCCTGTAGCAGTTTTCAGCAGCGTCTGCATAAACATGTCCCTGCCACCATGTTGGCCAAGTCGAAGGTGTACTGGGCAGTCTCTCAAAGGCCCAGCACGAGAGGGTCCCATTGTCACAGCCATGCCACTGCAGGAATGCTCCTTTTGTTGACTTTCCTCCCATCCTTGTCCCACTTCTCCACTCCTTCATGGTGCTTTTCAAGATCATCTCCCACATAAACGAATTGCACCCAATTCTTGTCCCAGGGTGTGCTTAGAAGAACCAAAGACAGATAATCCAGAGCCTCAGCTTTAGAACCTTCTAGGTTCTAGGGGAGCTCTGAGGTATCCTTAGTTTGTCCAGCTCAGAAAATGTTAGTCTTGTTCAGTGCCTTATGAGATGGCTGGTCAACCTGCTCCTTGAATGTCATAAAGCTTCCTCTCCCCCCATCCCCAAGTCCTTTGTATAGTACATATAGAAGATCAAGGCTCTCTTAGTTATAAGTGATGGATAACTCAAACTGGCTTAAGCCAAAAAGAACATTTATTGACTCAGGAAATGGAAAGTTTGGAGAGTTGAGCCTGGACTACCAGCAGCCCAGATGGCACCTTTGTGCAAATTTAAATGTGTCTTCATGAAGGCACTATCTGACCAGCTGCCAGAAAACTTTTTAATAAGTAGACAAATCTGAATGACTTTGAGGTGATCGGTACACTCTGTAGCCCCGAGAAGAGCTGGGCTTAGGCTGGATCCAGATTTCTCTCCTTTCTCTGTGTCTCTCTCTCTCCTGCCGTCTCTTAGAAATGCCTTCTACAGGGTTCATTCTCAAGCAGGCTCTTCCCTCATGGTGACAAGGTAGTTGACGGTAGTTTCAGGCTTATATTCTATTTTCTCAGCAACCCCAGTATAAAAGATCATGCCTGCTTCTTCCAACTGTTCTGAACAAAGTCCTGGAATTACATCTTATTTGCCGTGATTGGCCTGATTTGTGTCACAAGACACAAATCATGAATCAATCAGTGTGGCTGCAGCAATGTCATGCTCTGCTTGTCCAAGGGTGGGTCCCTTGTCCATGACAGAATTAAGGGAACAGTTTAGCACTCCCACCCCAGTCCTAACACCCTGAGACTGGGGGGAGGGAAGGGTTTCTGAGACAGATCAGGGAGCATTGTTGGAAGAAGAGTAGTGGCTATGGATGCTGAATGGTCAAAAACAGTAGATGTCAATTCTAGCAGTGTGGCTGAAACTTCAGTGTGCATGAGTCACTTGGGGATCCTGTTAGACATAGGTTCTTGGAGTTTACTCTTAAAGATTCTAATTCAGAAAATCTGCAGAGGGGGCCCATGAATTTGCATCTCTGGAAAGGCCGATGTTGCCAGTGCCTGAGCACACTGGGTCACAGTACACTGTGGCACTCAGGCTCAGTGATCATCAGATTTCTCAAGCTGCTGCGGAAGCCCCTGAAGCAGTGTGCCCTGGAGGCAGGCTTCTTTGAAGGGTCTGCAAAATATGGCCATGGAGAAGGACGCTCAGCCATATTTTCCTCTCTGCTCTTCCTGTTTACCAGAAGATAATGGGACTTGGTCAAAGGATGCTTGTGTGGGGTACCCAAGGTGTCACATGAAGGATTTTCCAGAAAGTTCCTTGAGGAACTTTATGTCACAGTTTGGGTACCCCACACAAGCCTCTTTCCCCTGCATATCCTTCCCTAAGAGGATTTTTGATTTGGGAAGAGGAAGGGATAGAGAATTCAGTTAAGGACCCAGGGTCCCTCTTAACTGCATTCTCTATCCCTTCCTCTTCCCAAAGGGACAGATGTAAGTGATTTGTCCTTCAGGAAGGAAAATGAGTTTCTGAAAGTAGAAATAGTGTACGGAGGGATTGGATTTTTAAGAAAGCTGAAAAAGGCTGATGCCCTGGAATTGCTATAGAGTAGAGTGGGGTCATTTCAGACACATCAGATGTATCTAGGGACTAACCTGCTGAGGCAGGAGCTGGGTTGAGAGGAGGTCTGATTGCCCATACAGCAGCAGAACCAGGGGCAGCAAGCCCGCATCCTATCTCAGTTACTTGGGCCAGCAGAAATGCCAACTCCAGTGTATCCTGATAGAAATATAATAAAGATGTACTGTGAGCTGCATATGCAACTTAAATTTTACAGTAACCAGATTATCAAAGTAAAAGGAAACAGGTGAACTTGATGTTAAAAACATATTGTATTTAACCTAATATACCCAACACATCTTCATTTCGGCACATACTCAATTTAAAAATTCCAGGCCTACATGAATGGAGCAGGGAGACATCATCCTCAGCAAACCAACACAGGAACAGTAAACCAAACACTGTATGTTCTTGCTCATAAATAGGAGTTAAACAATGAGAACACATAGACACAGGGAGGGGAACATCACATACTGGAGCCTGTTGGGTATGGGGGGTGAAGGGAGGGAACCTAGAGGTCGAGTGAATAGGTGCAGCAAACCACCATGGCACATGGATATCTATGTAACAAACCTGAACGTTCTGCACATGTGTCCCAGAACTTTAAATAAATAAATATTCCAGTTCTAATCCCACTCTTATACAGCTATGATTCTTCAGCATAACTGTGAAAGCATGATTTATTTTACAGTTCAGGGTCAACTCTGGAATGTTATAAAGGCAATGACAAGTAAGAATTATTCCATAAAGTCATCCTTGCTAGAAAAAGCTGTCCATCATGTGTAATACATACATACATTGTGACTGAGATATTTCATACAAAAACCTTCAAAATGCGCTCTGCATTTTACAACACAGCACATCTCAATTCAGACTGACTACATTTCAGGTGCTCAATAAAGACGTGGGGCTAGTGGCTGCTGAATTGGACAACACCTCTTTAGTCCTGGCAGGCCGAAGCTGTCCACCGTTTCTTCCTTATTTTCTTCCTCTTCCAGAGTGCTGTGGGTGTTGCTTGGAAGCTGAGCAGAGATAGTACCAGGTCTGGCAAAGACTCAGCTGCAATGGTGGTGGCGGCTGTGTAGACTCAGAAAAAAAGTGTGACAACTGGCTCGTTTTGTGACGAGGTGTCTCCTACCTTGCTTGCTCTGTGCAATGTGTGAGTCATTGTGAGGCACTAGGAGGAGGGAAAGGATGAGGTTCTCTCTATTCTGAGGCCTCGTCACAGGCCCTCGGGTGTGTGGGGGCAGGAAGGAGGGGCCGACACCATGGAGAATGGGACCGTGATGGGCTATGGAAGGAGGAACCTGGATTCACAAAAATAGATCTGTACTGTGGGGTGGGTACAACACTCAAAATACCATTTGTCTGTGCAGGGGAGGAGCAGAACGAGGGAGAGATTAAAGAGCTACGTGCTTTTATGATTTAAACACTCAGGAAAGAGAATGAAGACCAGAGCCACTGAACATGTCAGGCTCGTGGGTTTTTTTAAAAATCAGATCTTAGAGTTGTCTCAATTTTCCAGAGTTTTGTCTGAAGAGCCATTTCTCTTTCATGTGTCACACATCTGTTTTCAGTCCTTCTTCCTCGATTTGAACATTAAAAAAAAGCTTGCTTCATGAACAAACTTCCACTGGCTTCTGAAATGTGCAGATATGTTATCTTTGAAAAGCATCTGGTCAAAGGCTCCCTCACAAGACATGGCCATGGAGCTCTGAGTCTTTTGGGAAGAGCTGCTTTACCCCAGAAAAAGCGACAGTGATCTCCAAGACTCATCAGCCCAGTGGCTACATGCTCAGGCTGGGTTTGGCTCATCCATCCCATCGCTTTGCTAGGCCTCTGTTAAGTTATTAAAATCTCCCCAAGCCTGTTTCTTCTTCTACCACATGTGAATAATAATAGTTCTTACCTCACTGGGATGTTGGGAGGATTAAAAAAAAAGATGTATATTATGCTTAGGCTCAATGCCTGGCACAGGTAATCATGATGGTTTTTCTGCAAGAAACACCAGCTTTTCTGGGCTCCTGGCCTGGCTCTGCAGTTCAGTGATGAGGCTGGCCAGGTCGAGTGTTATGCTTTACCCAATTGCTTGGCTTTAAAGTAGACATGACCGTGTAACATGACAGATGTGGGAGGTGACACACAGAGAGGGGTGAATTGCCTATAGCTGCTTAGGGAATGGCAGAACTCAAGACGAAACCCCGAATAACTATTTTCCAGTGCTTATTTAGCAGGGTCTTCTGGCACCTGTGAGTTAAATTTTAGAAAGCATAGAGAGGTCATGGAGAAGGCAGGATTTGAGTATGTAGCTGCAGAACAAACACAGCAGCCTGATGCAGAGGCAAATACGAAACCCTGAAATGCAAATCTAATATATTCCATAGGATTGGCTAATACATAGTCTCACAGCGAATATTGATCTGACATGGGAAAAGCACTTTTGATATATGTCAAGTAAAAAACAGGAAATAAAACTGCCATAAATTTAAAATCAATCAATCAACCTATCTACGCCAAAATGCTCTAAACCAGATGTTATGTTTCTTATCTCTGTTGGGTAATCGCATTTTTTTCTTGAGGCTTTGTTGTATTTTCTACAGTGAACACTTGCTACTTTCATAATCAGGAAAACAATGCAGGTTATAAAACATTTCCAGTCTCCAGTTCACACCAGGAAGCCTGCAGCTCATTCTCATCTCTCTCAGCCTAGCAGGACTCCTAGTGGCTTCAAAGCCTGCTTTGTTTACAAAAGGATGATTATGTGGGTGTCCAGGGAGATAGACTGATAGAGAACAAAGTGAGACATGTTTTATTGAAGACGATAACCAGAGTCAAGACGCTCTCCAACAAAAACCTTCAGTGGATTTACTGGATGGCTGTTACAGTCAGAGTAAACTGGATAAACAGCAAATGGGAATGTTAGCAAGCTCTGCGGTGGAAGACCCCAGACCTTCTTCTGTCTCTATGGGGCAATGATTAAAAAGAAAGCTCATCATGATTGGGATTTTTATTTAGTTGGGGATCAGTTAGCCCAGGCTCCTTCACCGGGAGTCTGATGAAATCAGTGGCTGGGGTTCCTCCCTTCCCCTCATCTCACTGGCTTTCTGGCCAGCTTGTCTCCAAATCACATGAGAATTCTGTTTCTTCTCTCCCAGGCCCTAGAATCTCACCTATGGCTGTCTTCCCGTGTCTGCCCATTCTGTCTTTTTGCCCTGATTGAAGTTCTTTGGACTTGGGTCCAGTTGTTCTTCTCTGCCCAGGCTATTTGGGTCTGTCTATTGTCTCCACAATCTTTGTTGTGTTGACCCTACATTTGGCCCTTTGCTGATTTCTCAGATCCCTGCCCTAAAGCTTTGGGGCAATCAGCATTGCTCCTTTCCCATGTCCACTGGCCCCAGGTCACAGCCCTGCTCCTATGTGCTCAGGAGAGATGTCTGGACGTCATTGGCCCTCTGGCTTTGATCTGTGCCGCATCCACAGAGTCTCTGCAACTCTGTGATTCCTGACAGCCATTCTCCAGCCATATAGTTGCAACGAGGCCTCTCCTGCCTTGCTTGCTTTGTGCAATGCGTGAGACATTGTAGGGGGTCAGGAGGAGGGGAAGGATGAGGTTCTTTCTGTTCTGAGGCCCCATCATGAGCCCTTGGGTGTGTGGGAGAAGGAAGGAGGGACCGACACCATGGAGAATGTGCTCAGCACCAAAGCCTGGGAGATGGGACACTGACAGATGAAAGCAGGTCCACCCTGTGACTCGGTTCTGCCACCCCTAGTTTGGAGACTTTGGGCAAAGTACTTAACCTCTCCCAGCCTCAGTTTCCTCATTTGCAAAGTGGTGATAATAATAGTCATCTGGTGAGTTGAATTGTTACATGTAAAGTATGTCCAAATTGTTTGACACATAACCAGTACTCAATAAATGTTAGTTGTTACGTTATTATTTTACTGTTATAAAAGCAGCCTAACCTAACTGGTAAGAGGACAGGCTCTGGAGTCCGACAGATTTGGTTAAGCTGCTCTTCTGACTATGACTAGCTGTGGCATACCCTGTGAGCCTCAGTTTCTTCTTCTGTAAAATGGGGCAATACAGAGCACTACCTCTAGGACTGGCTGTCAAGATAAAATGAAATAATGCAATGATACACCTCCAAAATGCCTGATATACAGCACCATAAAATGTTTGCTGTTGTTTATATGACAGATGATGGTCAGCTTTTTCTAGCAAGGATGACTTTATGAAATTATCATTACTTGTCATTATATTTATTATTCCAGGGTTGACACTTGAACTCTACAGTAGATCAAGCTTTCATGATTGTGCTGAAGAACGAGAACCATATAAGAGTGAGATTAGGACCAGAACTGGCCAGCCAGGTTTTCCCTCTGTCCAGGAGAAGGAGCTCATTTTGTCCCGAACCAGATTCTATTTTTCTTGAGTGCACATGAGCTGAAACCAAGGGGCCTCTGAATGGGGGACTGTACTGGCCACCAGCAATGTGTTTGGAAACACACATGGATTGCAATGTTAAAGATCTAGCCTCATTGCTTCACATGAGGAGAAGTGAGAATCCTTTCAAAAATTATCATTTTTTGTTCAAGAATACAAAAATGACTCAAAATCATCCTGGGAACCACTAGGTACAGGAAAATATGACCTCATGGAATCCCTGGAGGCGGCTAGACATCTTCTAGAGAACGCTAGCCTTTGGCATCATTACAAACCCTATTTTAGAAAGAAATCATAAAACTCAAGGAGGAAAACTTTCCTGCTTGCAAGGACCATGCTTTATGAAAGCTGAAAGCTAAGCCTTGTCATCATTTAAGTCAGTCACTGATGAATTTCCATTTATTTCCTGAACACCTTTGGAGCAAAATCTATCTTGTTACAAAGCAGCAAAATGGAATTCTAGATTTGCCAAAACAAGTCACTCAAGTACTAATGTAATCAGAGGCTTCTTTACACATTACATAAAGCTTTGATGTCAGATATTGACAAGTTATTTATCCATTGTTTTATTAGAGATGACTGGGCTTTATTAACCAGGTACCAGCTGCTTTTTCTAAGAAAAATAAGCACCAAAGAATCCAGGGACCAGTGCTAAGCTGTGAGCACATCAGCAGAGAGTGGAATATCAAATTAGGATTTCTGTTTTCATATCTAGACTTTAGGGCCACATTATCTGCGCATCCAACACCTAGATAATTGGTTTATGCAGCAGGGAAAATGTCCTCTAGGTTAAGCCTGTTTACTAAGAAGCTCAGCAGAGAACAGCCTGTTGAACCTGACTTCAACAACTATAAATTCAGCAGAGATGATTAAAAAGAAAGAGGAACCTGAAAACCAAGCAAAACTACAAACTCAACAATTATCCTCAAGTACAGTTTTTCCCTTAGTATACACCATTAAATAAAAGTGTAAGAATATGCTTTGTAAAAAAGGAAAGTAAGGGCTATCTGCAATGCAACAGGCAGTACATAAGCCAAATCAGAACCCTACGTATTGTAAAAGCAAGAAAACTAATAAATCCACAAATATAATTACGTAATAGTTTCATGAAAAAGCCAACATATCTAAAAATCTGTCTCACCAAAGCTGTGTTTGTAAAGACTTGCAGGTAAGTGTTTGAAGGGGCTAGTTAGCCCCTGTATGAGGCACAAAAGTGAACTCAAAGCCAGCTAGCTAATTTGATAGATAATGATAATCGATGACTTGCATGTTAATATTTAATGGTAGTCCAGTGGTTCTCCACCCTGTAGGGATGCATGTTAGAATCATGTGGGAGCTTTTGATAAATGGATCCCTGAGGCTCCAGCTCCAGTGACTGACTAAATCGATCTGGACTGGGGCCCAGGAATGGGCATGTTTATAAAGCTGTTCAGATGACTCTGATGTGCAGACAGGGCCGAGACTCTGTCCGCCTCCTCTACCCATACTCTCTCTCTCTTCTTTCTCTCTCTCTCTCTTTCCTTTAAAAAGATAGGTTAGGAAAATATGGTCGGAGAGATTAAGCAATTTGTCCTGGCTATAAATCTAGTTACCATATACTGATACTGAGGTAAGCGCCAAAGTAAAAAAAAAAAAAATTAAACAGCAAAATGGTCGAGGAAAGGGAAGATACCCTGGTTGAGAGGAGGTATGGGAACTCAAGCTGCTGTGGTCTCCCTGCAGCCCAGGAGAAGAAAAATCAACACCGAGCAAAGAGAATTGCAGAAAAGACTAACCTGTGGGAGCAGAGGGCTTTAAACAGGGGATGCTTTCTTTTGATGAAAAGGGACAGAAAGCACTGGAAGGTATAAAGTAGTATTCCAAGGAGGCAAATTAACCCCTTCCTCCTGGTGAGTAGAAACTCAGTGGATAAGGGTTTCATGATATGGCGGAGGCAGCTTGGTCACCCTTGTCCTTCTCCCAACCACCACTCAAGATGAAGTTACTCGTTGATAACAGCACACTCTCCCTGGCACCTAGGCCCAGGCTCCGTGTGCTTAGCATGGCACTCACCTCCCACTGATTGATCAGATTGGGCCCCAGTTTAAATCTATTTGCATCTATTTACTTTCTCTGGCAGAGTGAAAAAGGTATGGTCTTTGCTCTTAGAACCAACTTTGAGCACCAGCTTTGCCCTTTCCCAGCTGCGTGGTCTTGGGCAAATTACTTAAGTTCCTGAGTTTTAGTTCTCTCGTAAGTTAAAAGGAATAGTTTAACAAAGAAGAAAAAGCGCACGTCTCATGGTATTTTAAGAGGCAAAGGACACTAAGAGTGTCTGGCACATGGTAGGTCCTTAATAATGATAGCCGGAATTATTGGGTGTCTGTAAAGTCGTGGAATAAATATGACACATGGTCTTGAGGTAGAAATATGAATGTAGGAAGACTCCAAAATGGAGCCTTGGAAGGCCTCCCTTAGTACAAACATTAGCCCGTGTGGAAATCCACATTTGAAAAGGAATTTTCAAGCTGTGAATGAGATAAGCGGGACTTGCCAAGTCACACGAGCTCACTGTATGACCCACTGGCCACACATGGAAGAAATGCTGCTGTGACAAAGCAATTCTCTGCTCTGTGGTGTCTGCAGTTAGTCCCTGGAGTAAGAGAACATTAGGAAAAAGCAGTGAGGTTAGAGTCACTCAGGGCCAGAACCTGAAAAGAAGCAGCAAAAGGAGGGAGATCTCTGCCCATCTTCCCTGCCCACGGGGCCATCTTCTCTCATCTCATCCTAACTACAGCCCAGCGAGGTCTATTATGATGATGATGGTACCTAGTTCACCAATCAGAAAATTGAAGTCAGAGAAGAGAAATATCCTTCATGGAAGTGTTAGAGTTGAAATCTGAATTTATCTTTAAACTCCAGAACCTGAGTTCTTAGGTATTAGACCTAGTCATCAAGACTCCCTGGTACAAAAAGAAGACACAAAATCCTTTCAGGGAAACATGCATGTAATATTCTTCTGTTCTTGGGTCACTCAGATTATTGAAACAATCTGTAAGCAACAGCCATCTCCACTAAATAAGAGTGCTGTTCCTTCTGTCAGCTATGTTTAGTTCAACCAGAGAATTATGGAGGGCAAAGTCGTTGTAAGCTAGTAAACTGTGGTTATTTGTGGATGTTTATCAATTTGCTTTGATTTGCCCATATTAAAGATTGAGGGGATTCAAATGGTCTTTACTAAGTATTCTTCTATGTGAGAAACTTCATAACACTTCAGGTCCTTTAAGAGTTTGAACTGCTGTCATTGACAAGGAATACACAACCTAATATAAAGAAAGTAAAACAAATCCAGCATCTGCGTGCTCTGTGCTACATACAGAATCAAGATAAAACCTCATGGAACAAAAGTTAGGTAAGTAACTAAGAATGCACTGTGATAGCTTCCTTCCTTTACATTGGATTACTGTGGGCTGTGCGGTGTGGTATCTCAGGATCAGTAGGCCCAGGCTTGGGTCTCCTGGCAGCGGAGATTAAGGGAACATTAGGAAAATGTTTGTGGCAGGGGTTTGTCTAGAGCTGGCAGAGGTTTAGAAGCCAATGGCTTTTAAACCTTCTCAAAATGCACTTTCTCTTCCTGCAGATACAGGAGAGAGAATTTTATTTTAGAGAAGGATTTGTGGTTTGAATTAGAATAGCTCTATTGTGACAAACCTGGCTTTCAGTCTAAGTGACATATTTGCCGAAAATTGTATCTGTGCCTTCAGCAGGAGCTCACAGTGGTTTATAGCTTACAACTATGTTTTGAAAATAAGTCCATAAGCAGTAAGAGAGCAGAAATTCTTTAGAGTTATATTGATTTAAATGTCATTTTCCATCATCCTAGGAGTTATGATCGCATAGGTTTGATTCCCTGGATGAATGTTGAAGCTAGTTCTTTAATATAGCAATAAAGTTTTGAATGCTTCTAGGATTTTATGAAGAAAAAAAAAGGCATTGGTCACATTTGAACTATAACCTTGAAGCTTAAAAATGTGCTAGGAAATTTGGACCGAATTTTCTAAAATGGTGTCTATTTCTTTCTTGTAAATCCACCTATCGAAAGATAAAGTGAAATGTCACATTGGGTAGATCAGGGATTATTCATTTGAAAAGTTTGTGAGATGATATGGTCCAGGCCATGGAAAGGATTAAGTATTCAATGACACCCAGGGAAACCTCAAAAAGAATCAGATCAGAGATCTTGGAATACCAAATGGATCTTCAGACCTATCGGTTTCCCTCAGGCTCTAAAAATGCATGGATTGCTTGACCTGGCAAATATTAAAAATGGCATCTCAGACCACATCTGCCCAAATTTTTATGTCCTGAAAATTGAATTGGTAAATGGAATGCAAGGCCTAACTGGCAATGTTTAGACAAAAAAAAGTGCCTAGAAGTCTCAGTATATTTAGAACTGTACTTTGCTCATTAGGAAATTAATGAGGTAGAGAAAATTATTTTCTCAAGTCTTTAAGGATTCTTTGGAGGAAACGAGGCTAAATAATGGCCATCTTAAATTGCAAAGGCAGAAGCTAGGAATCGCTACTGTTAAATTCAGTTTAGCCTAAAGGTGCCTCCTTACACATTTTATATTCAGTAAAGGTTTCTCTGTACACAGTGAACTGTAACCTACCTGGATGTGCAAACAGATCATAACCTATTTTCGTGCCTATTACCAGGTTTAGGCCAATCAAAGGTGGCCAACTGTTTCAAATCATGTTTAAATATGACAAACGCCAACATGTAACCAACCCAACTGTGGCTGTTTTGGTATCTTACCTCTGTTTTCTGTATGCCACTTTTTATCTGTCCATAAATCTTCTTTGACCCTGTGGTAGCATTAGAGTCTCTCTGAACCTATTCTGGTTTGGAGGTTGCCTGATTCATAATTTTTTTGCTGTATTAAGATCTGTTAAATTTAATTTGTCTAAGGTTTTTCCTTTTCTTTGTCTTTTGAGATGGAGTCTTGCTCTGTCACCCAGGCTGGAGTGCAGTGGCACAGTCTCGGCTCACTGCAGCCTCCACCTGCCAGGTTGCAGCGATTCTCCTGCCTCAGCCTCCTGAGTAGCTGGGACTACAGGCACATGCTACCGAGCCCGACTAATTTTTGTATTTTTAGTAGAGACAGGGTTTCACTATATTGGCCAGGCTGGTCTCGAACTCCTGACTTTTGTGATCCACCCGCCTCAGCGTCCCAAAGTGCTGGGATTACAGGTATGAGCCGCTGCGCCCAGACAAGTTTTACTTTTAACATTACATTTGAACATATGATCCGTAAGTCCTAAAGAAACTAAAAGCAATGCAAAATGAATTGGTAATGAATTCATGGGAAATACAAGCACTATTCTAGAAATGGATTATGAATCACTGCATTAGGAACATTAAGAAGCAAATAGATTATTCTATTCTGGGAATTTTGTGTGCTTTCTATTTGCCTTTATCATTTTATTTGGCTAGTCTATTTTATTTACCATTTCCAATATTAGATGTTTTTTCAATTATTTTATTTTTATTTTTATTTTTATTTGTCTATTTTTTTTTTTTTGAGACGGAGTTTCGCTCTTGTTACCCAGGCTGGAGTGCAATGGCGCGATCTCGGCTCACCGCAACCTCCGCCTCCTGGGTTCAGGCAATTCTCCTGCCTCAGCCTCCTGAGTAGCTGGGATTACAGGCACGCGCCACCATGCCCAGCTAATTTTTTGTATTTTTAGTAGAGACGGGGTTTCACCATGTTGACCAGGATGGTCTCGATCTCTTGACCTCGTGATCCACCCGCCTCGGCCTCCCAAAGTGCTGGGATTACAGGCTTGAGCCACCGCGCCCGGCCCTCTTTTTTCAATTATTAGTAACTTTTTAATAACATGAATCCATCAGGTTGTAATTTAATTTAGGAAATAGAAAATAACAATAGTTTTGAAATATTTTAATAGCAAGACTTTGGTAGGGGGCAGCGGAGGCAGTAGTAATAAACAAAAGAACTAAGTTACATATTGCTGGTCCTAAAATATCCTTTTAGAGCTTACTATGTATCTATTTATATTTACCATTTTGAATTGTATTTGTTTTCAAAAACTAATTGGCAATGGAAATTTATTTTAAACATTCCCGTATGAATTTCTGCCCCATAGTTAAATCAACTGGCTGATGTTATGTTCCGCTACATAAGTCACACTTGTTCCTACTTCACAAATTTTGTAAAATGTCTGGAAAGCAATCATTGGAAAGAAAATGCTAGCCAAATAATTGTTAGCAAAATAAAATCAACTGGATTTTGAGTTGTTCAGATAATCGAGTGCTAAGAGTCAGTGCTTTGGCCATGGGGGCATTGAACTTAAGTGGAATGATTCAGCCCTCTTGTATTTCCAAATTATTTGAGCTCAGCTTTGCGTGACTTCTGGATTAGGTAGACAACCAGTACGTTCTATCCTAAACACCCTTGTCCTTTGCAGCTTTGTGGTGCTTAAGGGGAATAATAAACCCTGACGATTATAACAAGAAGAGAGGAATAGAAACATCGAAGAACCTAAGTTTTAAAAAGACTCCTTTAGAAGTGTTATATTGGCTTTAATTTTCAAAAAGGACGTGTTCAGCCAGGTGCAGTGGCTCACGCCCGTAATCCCAGCACTTTAGGAGGCTGAGGTGGGCAAATCACCTGAGGTCAGGAGTTTGAGACCAGCCTGACCAACATGGTGAAACCCTGTTTCTACTAAAAAATGCAAAGAAATTAGCCGGGCATGGTGGCACGCACCTGTAATCTCAGCTACTCGGGAGGCTGAGGCAGGAGAATGGCTTGAATCCAAGAAATGGAGGTTGCAGTGAGCCAAGAACACACCATTGCACTTCAGCCTGGGTGACAAGAGTGAAACTTCTTCCCAACAACAACAACAACAAAAAGCACATGTTCTAGGGCAATTCCTCAGCCTGGAATAGTTGTTACAGAGCTACACACAGCCAATGCTGACCAGCTTGGGCAATGCCCCATGCCCCTTGAGTGAAAACTCAGAGAAATGACCTTGATCCTAGATGGTTCATTCTCATGTACTCTTCTAGTTCTTGGCCTGTAATATTAGGTTGGTGCAGAAGTAATTGCGGTTTTGGCCATCACTTCCAATGGCAAAAACCGCAATTACTTTTGCACCAACCTTATAGAAACTGTTTTATAAAAAGATTGAGGCTTACGAGTGTGTAATCAGAAGAGGTTAAAAACAAGTTCATTCCTCCAATGTGGTGGCTGAATTTGGTTATTTCACTGGATTCTTGGCTATCCTCTTATGTTTTTTTTTCTGTGGAAAAACGCTCTCTGTATCTCTGTTTTGAAAACCTGTCATGTCCTTTGTAGGTTGCTGTGGATGCCATCTTAATCTACACTACCTCACAAACTAGAAACCAGTGACCCCCGGTACCTCCCTCTCCTTGCAGCCAATGGCCTCTCTCCTGTGGATGCCAAAACGCGTCTCAAATTCATCCCCTTCCCTCTAGCCCTGCTGGCAATGGCTTGGTTTATACCAATCAGAATTAACCTGGATTTGTGTAATTTTCTTTTATTCCTTCTCTTTACACTGTCCCTAGTGGTATCTTTGAAAGTGCTGGTGGAAAGGCACTCAGGAGAGCCACTGTTTAGCCTCAAACCCACATCTCCAGTTTCTCTTCTCAGCTCTGCCATTTTGCCTCTTTGTACAGGCCTCAAAGCACCATGGAAGGAATTTGGGCTTTGGAGTCAGACCAGGGTTCTAATTCTGATTTGGCCACTTGCTTGTTGAATAACCTTGGCCAATCATTTACTCTATATTTCATGCAGTGTGTGAGACACTGGGTGGGGTGAGGTTGGGGTCTGTAATGAACAAAAAGGAGCAGATGATTTAGTGGAATCCCTAAGTACTTAATGGTTAGCATGATTCTAATAGGTAAAGTGTGTCAGAGACCTTTAGTGGCCTGCCTGAAAAATACCTATTCTCCTGTCTCTGGATGGCAATGTTTTCTGCTGAAAGACCACAGTTCCCAAATGTCTTCACTGTTTGCAGTGGCCAATGGGATGTAATTGAATGTCACTGAGGGGAGGCTGGGCGCAATGGCTCATGCTTATAATCTCAGCACTTCGGGAGACCAAGGCATGCAGATGACCTGAGGTCAGGGGTTCAAGACCAGCGTGACCAACATGGTGAAACCCCATCTCTTCTAATACAAAATTAGCCAGGTGTGGTGGCGGATGCCTGTAATCCTAGCTACTAGGAGGCTGAGACAGGGGAATCGCTTGAACCCAGGAGGCAGAGGTTGCAGTGAGCTGAAATCGTGCCACTGCACTTTAGCCTGGGCAACAAGAGCAAAACTTCTCACAAAAGTAGTAATTGAGTGGGACTTTGGGAAAACTACTTAAAATGGGGTTGATTCAGCTGGAAAACACATCCATTTGCCATTTTCTCCTTCCTTATTCTTCCTCACTAGAATGCAGACATGATGGTTGGAGTTCCAGAAGCTGTCTTGGACAATGAGGTAACTTTGAGGATAGAAGCTTTTGCTAAGGAAGATGGACATAAAGAGAGAAGACGGAGTGTTCCTGAGAACTGTGGCAATCCATCCAGCCTCGCAATGCCTAGCTTGTTACTTCTGTGGGAGAGAAAAATACAGTAAACCTCCATCTTGCTTAAGCACCATTCCTTTGAATTTTCTGCTCCATGTAACCTACAAGGTATATCCTATCTCGTGGGTCTACTTTATATACAATGTAACCATACACGATCACCACCTATGTGCTAGATGTGGAAACTCATGACTTTTAAGTAGGGATCCCGAACCCCTGGGCCATGGACCACTAACAGGTTCATGGCCTGTTAGGAACCAGGCCGCACAGCAGGAGGTGAGCAGGGAGCAGCGGGTGACAGAGCATTACAGCCTGAGCTCCGCCTCCTGTCAGATCAGCACAGGTGTTACATTCTCACAGGAGTGCGAACCCCATTGTGAACTGTGCATGTGAGGGATCCAGGTTGTAATTCCTTGTGAGAATTTAATGCCTGATGATCTCAGGTGGAACGGTTTCATCCGGAAACCATCCCCTCCCCTTCCATCCACGGAAAAATTGTCTTCCATGAAACTTGTCCCTGGTGCCGAAAAGGTTGGGGACTGCTGCTTTAAAGGATAGGTAGCAGCAAATTGCTTAGCTGCAATCTTAACAGCCACCTACTGTTCTGTTATTGTTTAGATAATCACAGTGATGTTGATAACATGTCATAGTGAGGCAATATTCATATAAATCCATCTTCTTCTGATATAATCAATCTTAAATTAATCCCTAAATAATTTCTCAATTGAGGACACATTTACTATAATGCATCTAATTCCCACTTCCAATTGGTCTTAGTTTTCTCCATGTAGATTATGTTTCTTTATATTTATTTCAATTTCTGAATATGGTTCAGGAATACCAACTATGTATTATATATGCCCCAACTCTTCAATCCTGTGTCCATCCCAGATATTAATAGTTGATGGAGGCATTTTCTCTATTTCAGCCTCTTTCTCAGAAACCTTTTACCTAGTGCCAGGCAACACCTACAACTTTATCAGAATTGGGAGCAGACATACATTTATTATAATCTACTTTCAACAATTTTTGAAATGTTGAGTGGGGCTGAATATGATAAATTAATTTTTTTCTCCAAGTTGACATATTGGAGGAATTCTCTTTGTGTGTTGTAAACTTCCAGCTTGTTGGACAAATGCTGATTTTATGTTCTAGGTTTTGAGGAAAGGCAAATGGGGGTACATTTTACTCATAGTAGCTCTAGTTTCGCTACAAATCAGTGAGTTTTAGTGAGTATGTCACATCTATTGAGCACCCACTGTTTACAAAGCATTAAATAATGAGATATTTACAAAGTGTTAAATAGAGAGGGAAATGCAATGGTCCTTGCCTTTATGGATTTATAATCTAATGAGAGCAATAGAATCTGTTAAAAGTTTTTAACAGTTGTAGCTAATGGTTTGTCAAAGACCTTCAAGGGAAAGCAACATAAATTGTAAATGTTACCTCTGTCACAACTGTTGAAATAGTAATAGCCAGTCCTCAAGAGGACTTCCGTGTTGGGCTCTGTGAACTATGACTTTTCTATGGGTAGTGGGGCTGCATGGATCATCCCCATTTCTTCACCCCCAGAACTGTCTTCTAGACACAAAAAAGTGGACTTTCAGTGGCCATGTCCACTACATGACCACTCCCTTTTTGAGCATTCTCTCCTTAGATCAGTCTCTTTTTGTAGAGTGGGAAATATCCTATCTTGTTTCTCTAGAATTTCTCTTTCTACGCTGCTCTCTGGCCAGAAGGATGACTGCTTGGACCACAGAAATGGGCTCCATATGGTCATGGCCAAGGGATGAATCCCAGCAGAGGATTTCAGAGAGGAAGAGATGAAGATTGAGGTATGGATTCCCTGCTTCCTCCCTATGGGGTAACCTCAGGCTGGCGGTTTCTCTGGATCAAAGGCAACTTCTTCTCTTCCATTATACTTCTCTTTATAACTCTCTTATTTTGAATCCAGTCACAATGCCTTCCCCTCCCTCCTTCAGCTCTAGGGATGGCGGTAGCTCCACTCTTCCTATCCCTGGGATTCTGCACCTTCCCTTATGGTTTCCCTATACCCTGCCTGCACTTTTGTAAACAGTCTGTCCTTAGATCATCCTCATATGAGTGCACTTTTGTTTCCTGCTGGGTTCCTGACCGTTACTAATTGTTAAGTGCTTCTCCTAACTGGTGCTTCTTCCTGTGTCTCCTCATCATGTATCATTTTTATTGGCAAGCAAACCTGCTGTTCTGTGGTCAGTGCTCTCTGGGAGGGTCCAGTCATTCAATTGACTATCCGATAGGCAAGCAGTTTCTCTGTGGATGTACATCACAGTAACCCAACCAGGAATCATAAATTCACATTCAGAGAGAAGATAAGGCTGGTGGTGAGTGCGATTTATAGAAATCATTCATTATATTCCCTTCCCACTCATGCCTTATAATGGTAGCACTGTGTGTATTTTGGTGGCATGCTACCAGTCTTTCTGTAGAAAGGAGAGGGGGAACTGCGGATGTTGATGCTTTTTGTACAACCACTAATTGAGTTGGCTCTGAAAATTGAGCTCTATTTGAATTCCTCAGACTATGTGGACAAATATGCCCAACCTCATTTGATAATTGAGGACACTGAGGTCCTTGGGAGGCTAAATAACTTGCCCAGATCACATGAGCAGTTGATGGCAAAGCAAGGCTAGACCTGGGTCTCCTGATTCCTGATCAGTGGTGCTCATCCATGCGTAGCATGTGTTATTCTGTCTCAATACTATTCAGCTTTTTATTTCCCTGCTAGAGGAGTTTTTCTTGTCTGTTTTCTCTTATCAACAGTATTGCCCCCAGACTTCCCACAGATGAAGCCTACAGCAAAAGAAAAGGGTACGCTACTGGGACGAGGAGGAGAGGAGGTGGGTGCTGAGTCAGAGGCTGTCAGTTTCTGCTGGCTGCCTGGGAGGGAGCCCTGCTGGGCCTCCTCTCCCTTTTTACTTTGACAAGTCCGCCACATACCAAAGGCATAAACTTGGCCTTCTCTGGGCTTGTTCCTTCTGTCCCCCAGATTGTGCTGGATGTTTTATATGAAATGCATGGGAGTGAATGACTCACATGTGGGATGGTAATGAAATTTTGGAAATGAGTACCTACTGAGAGGCAGAAAAATTGCAGGCCCTGTAGGACTTCAAGATGCTGACAGCTTATCCACCGATGCAAGGGAATTACAAAACTCTCAATTTAGACTTATTAAATAAGTAGGACAGGAAGTAATATAAAAATGGTATAGTAATTTGTTGTTTCAAGGGGTTCTCTTTCTCTCTCGCTTTCACTCCTTTCCCCGCCTGCTTCTCTGTGACTAACCACACATACACAATTAGGTGTGTGCTCAGAGATTCTGTTACAGATACAAGATGAGCTCCCTTTCTCCTCCTTACTGTGACCTAAGATGCATTTCAACATAATAACTTTGGCAACAACTTTTACGTAATAGTTCTTCAGGTCTGAAGACAGTCTTGCTTCCAGATTACAAGCTCCAAGCTTTGGCAAACATGATGCCATTTTGTAATCCTCTCAATGGATCTATGGGTGTGAGCCACACACACAGTCTCCTTATGCTGCAGCAGGAGAAACTAGGTGGGGAGGAGGGATAAGAAGCAGACTCGTGTTGTGGAAAAGTACTAGCTGGGGAGTCAAGAGGGCCGGGTGCTGGCCTCGCTCTGCCACTGACCAGATATGCAAGACCTCTGACCTCCACGGGACTCTGTTGATCATTTGGGCGCTGAAGGACTTGCCAACATGATTGCTAAGCTCCTTTCCAGCCCTTACATTGTGTAACAAGACATTTTAACTGTGCATTACAATTTTCACAGCATTTCCACGTCTATTCCCCCAACCTTTACAACTCATCTTACAAGGCAAGGAAACTGGAACCCAGAGAGGATAAGGGATTGGTTTTGAGGACACAGAATTGAGACAGGACAGCCAGGTTTAGAAACTGAGTTTCTGACCCCAAAGCCATGTTCATGTCATAACCCCAGGCTGCCTCTGAAGTTTTTAAAAATGGCCTATGCACTTTCGCTTCTTTTGGTAGAAAATGCATGATTTTACAACAATAGTTGTTTAAAAAGGGGACTTTTCAAGTATATCAATCTGAATATTGTGTTCAATCAAGCATGATAATTTTCCATTCCAGACCAGCTCAAGGGCCAGGCCATGAATTGCTCTGAAGAAGGGAAAGCCTTGATCTCACTGGAAGCTAAAATTCTCTGCAGAAAACCATCATGGAAAGTGCACGGTCTATGTACATGCAAGTGTGCATTCAGCCTTGTGTAATGGAGGCACGTCTGGGAATGTTCTCTTTATGTGGTTGTGTTTGTAAGTCAAGTTATATTTTGAACATGTAAAACTCATCTGCCCTTTAAAGTGGTCCTCTGAGGAAATTTTTGCATAGTGTAAAAAGAGAAAGAATATCTTCTAACCCAACTTTACTTGGTCACATTCCTAGCTAAGTAACAGCGTAAGGGGAGCTTCCAACTAGGCAGAAGGGGGAGACTTTGACCAAGGAGGGTGAATGGAATCAGTTCCCAGTAGCCATTGCTGCTCATCACCCCTTCAGGACTGAAGGGCTTGTTCCTGCAGCTGCTGGGAGTGTTGACTGTCCATAGCTCACAGCTGAGTCCAGGTACTAGGGTCTGCCTAAACTCAGGATGGCTGGCTGTCTAAGCCAAGGCCACGCCTCTGTTTCCTGTGGCAGCCTGTATCCCATGACTGTCTGATACAGCAGTGTACAACAGTATAAAACCTTAGCCCCTTGGCTCCAACTGAGGACGGCTCTGCAAGGCCAGTCAAGCTTCAGAGCTCCGCTGCGGACTTGGCTGAGGCCCTGGTTGCGGCTGCATCACAGTCTGGCTGATCCCTTTGCCCAGCTCTGCCCTTCTCACTCCTCCACACATGTATTGCAACCCAATCTCCATCTCAGAATCCGCTTCCTGCAACATGCATCTTCCTTTTCTCCAACCTGAGATGGAAGATTCTACAGAATTCCTTTTCTTTGATTGTTATTAGCAACTCTCCTCGGTGAACTTGGGAAGTGAGAACCAATATGGAGGCGAACTGGTTGTGGCTGTTTGTGAATATTGCTCTGTGTGTACATATAATTTTGGAAATGGGGAACTGCCTTCCAAAACAAACCCATATACACAATAAGTGATTTGGCAGAAGAAATGGAATACAGAGAAAATGATGCTGCATAGTAAATTTAGAGGAAATTCTACCACGTATGCAAGTACTTCAGTTAGGAAAAAATAAAGCCCTCTCTGCTTCCTTCCTGAGGGTCCTGTCTTCCAGCCTCTCCATGTCTACAGCAGTATGATTGGGTGCATCTTCATCTCATGACTTCACTGACGGTGCATTTCCTGCATGAATTCTCTACTCTAGTGTCAGGGTATTGGTATTTACCTTGTAATCAGCTTAATATGCTGTGATTTTTTTCTCCCTAACAGAGAAGTAAATTATTAAGTGATAAAATCTAAGTAAGTCTGCATAAACCATAATCAATAGCATTTCTGAAGTTCTAATATTTTTGGACAACAAATTATCTGCGCTAAGGGTCACGCACAACTAAATTCAAAGACTGTGGTGGTACACAGGAAGTGATAATTGAATGACGTTGTCTAACTATTGGGTTGCTACACTTTTAATAGGTTAACAGGTATGAAAAAAAAATCTAACAACAATAAAAGCCGTGATAGCCTCTAACAACCAGGTCGGTTCTAATATGACTGTGAGGATATTACATAGAAATTGTGACATATAATTTGGAGAGAACTCTGGGATGGGTGTCTGATTTTGTAGCTTTATCAGACTTTCTCTAGTTATTGCACAATGATTGTAGAAGTGCTCAGAAATGTGAACAGCTTTTATAAATGTTAACTTGTTTTATGCATTAAATATGAATTATATACTCAATTTCAGTATGGTTCTTCTATATGATAGGCAAGTATAGAGCTCCTAAGGGGACCTCTGCAGCTCCCACTGCCTTCCAATGTGCACTGTAGCACAGCAATGCTGGCTTGCTTTTCCTTATTAAGAAGGCAGTCAGCTAAGAGGTGAATGTGACAAATGAGCCCCATAGAAGCTCTCAAGCCGTTGACTTGGTGTGCACTGACATTGGAGTTGGGTTTCTGGGGCTGTCATGATAACCAGGCCAAGAGATTCTCACAGCAAAGTGTCACTTGCCAGCAGATGCCACACTGTGGCCCCTTGGCATTACTCATTTCCAGCTATACTTAGGAAAGCTAATCAATTTTTCATCTTCCCTTGGGAGTACCAGCTTGAAAAACACAGTGTGAAAAATGCCCAAAGGATCCCCTGCCTTCTGCCACGGAGGGAGTCCATGCAGAGAGCCCTACTGGCAGGGAAGCTCTGAGAATAAGCCACTGCATCAAGAAACAGGTGGTGAAGGGGAAGTGGGAGCATAGCTCCCGGTCTTATTTCTGTGTGTAGCATTTGAAACTGAAGGAGTTAGATACTAGCTCTCGGCTAAGTCTCACACTCAGAAATTCACGCGGGAGCTTGCCGCTGCCAGACACACCACTGCATGACCAGCATGGTGTTCTCTGCTTTTAGAACAAACTTAACTCTTTCAGAGGTGGCTTTGTTCTTGTACCTAAATATTCTCTTTGTCCTAAAAATTCCTTGTACGGAAGAGTCATGCTGCCCTATATATAGGAAATTCAGCATATGGGTTGAAGAATTTTGGGGACTGGATGTATATTAACATAACTAGAGTTGGGTCGGAGCTTTCATTTCCATTTTGTGGCTAAGAGATTCCTTCCTTAAGCTTTTCAGCATCCAGTACAATTGCTTCAATTTTTATCTTGGGGGAAGAAAATGGAGTTTGTGACCCACAAGAGGCACAGCTAACCTAAATTTGGAGAGAAGACAGAATTCCATGACTTACTGTGGAGTTAGGCACACGGAGAAAATCTCTTCTGTTTCGTATGTCAGGATTTTTTTTGTTTTTTGGTTTTTTTTGGTGTGAGTTCTCCCAAATTCTAGGAGCATAATCCCTGGACTTCTTCAGATCTGTCTACTCAGTTATTTCCAGAAAGGGAAAACTCCAGTAGGCTGCAGACAAAGGCAAAATTAGAGACAGAGGCAAAATGAGTGGTAGGGTTCAAGGTAACGGGACTAAGGGCCTCACAACCCAAATTATATTTCTCACTGTATCATGTATTAGCTCAGACACCATGGAAAAAAATCACTTTTACTTACATGAGCCTTCGGTTCACCTAAGAAGATAATACAGGTAATTATAGCTGTCTCTCCCATCAGCACTTTTTCTCTCAGCCCCATATACTTCACAGCTAGGATGGGCGTGAAAGGTTATTTTTCTACAAACTATAAAGCACAATTTTTCCAGAATTGGACACATCTTGCTCCAGTGATGCATATGAGTGTGGGTAAGTGAACACCAGGCAAGCATATTGTTGATGTTCAAGGTTTCCATTTTAAATTTCAGTTTTGTTTGCTAATGGGGTAAATTGGATGTAACCAATATGGATAATACCAATTTTACTGAATGTAACCATGTTAGAAAAGAGAGATTGCTTGTGACATTTATTATGCTTATGGCAGGGTAGATGCATTAGCCAATCTGCACTTGCCTGTGGGCAGGAAATTTACAACTGTAGAAATTATGCCTTAATTAGACTCTGTCCCGGAATGGGGCTACATTATTCTTTGGGCAGTGCCAGGTGGGCCTGTGACAAGATTCGAAGTCAAAAGTCTACCATAAGAGAAGAATGTCAAAGGTGCACAGTGGGAACTCAACATTGCTTTTTTTATTCCTAGAAAGTCCAATTATGGTCCAAAATATTTTCCTTTGCATCTCCCTGGTCTGGAAGTCCCTTATCTGATCTTGAAAAAATGTTTGAGAACTTTTTTTGTTTTGTTTTGTTTTGATTTGGTTTGGGGTGAGATTCTTAGGGAGAAAGAAATATTCAGGGTTTTTTGTTGTTGTTGTTCTAAAATAGGCATTTTTGCAGGAAAATTCTCTAGGATTAAAGGAGCAGTCAATATATGGGGAAAGATAACTGCATTCTGCAATAATTGTGGAACTAATTGCACATGCTTTTGTATGCAACTTTTAAAAAAGGACTGTTTTCCCCTCTACTGCAAGGAAAAAACTAGATTCCAACACCACTGTATTAGGCCAAGTTTACTAAGTATGGCTTTGAGATGCAACAGACAATTAAAGTATTGAATAACCCTCCCATTGGCACTGCCCTAAAAGTGCATGACTAACCTTAGAAGCTAAAGCCGGAGAAATTAAACAACAGGCCAAACGTAAAGACAAGGTATGTATTTCTATGGAAAAAGGATCCTCAGTTGTTCTTGCCAAGCTCAAGACCAGTGAAGGCTTAGAAATATTTCCTAAGAACATTTCTGAGAGAGAGACAGAGAGAAAGTAAGTGAGAATTTTTTTTAACTTTTATTTTAAGTTCAGGGGTACACGTGTACACAGGTAAACTTGTGTCGTGGGGATTTGTTGTACAGATTATTTCAACTCCCAGTTATTAAGTCTAGTACCCATTAGTTATTTTTCCTGATCCCCTCCCTGCTCGCACCCTCCACCCTCTGATAGGTCTCAGTATGTGTTGCTCTCCTCCATGTGTCCATGTTTTCTCATCATTTAGCTCCCACTTATAAGTAAGGACATGCGGTATTTGGTTTTCTGTTCCTGCATTAGTTTGCTAAGGATAATGGCCTCCAGCTCCATTCATGTCCCCGCAAAGGACATGATCTCATTCTTTTTTATGGCTGCATAGTATTCCATGGTAAATAAGTACCACATTTTCTTAATCCAGCCTATCACTGTTGGGCATTCTGTTGGTTCCAAGTCTTTGCTATTGTGAATAGTGCTACAATTAACATACGAGTGTGTGCGTCTTTATAAAAGAATGATCAATATTCTTTTGGATGTATACCTAGTAAGGGGATTGCTGGGTATATATCCAAAGGAATATAAATTGCCACAGTGAGAAATTGTCACAGTGTCTTCCACAATGGTTGAACTAATTTACACTCCCACCAACAGTATATAAGCATTCTTTTTTCTCCACAACCTTGCCAGCATCTTTTTTTTTTTTTAATTTTTTTAACTTTCTTAATAATAGCCTTCTGACTGGTGTGAGATGGTATCTCATTGTGGTTTTGATTTGCATTTTTCTAGGACCAGTGACGTCGAGCCTTTTTTCATATGCTTGTTAGCTACACGTATGTCTTCTTTTGAGAAGTATCTGTCCTTGTTCTTTGCCTGCTTTTTAATGGGGTTGTTGTTTTTTTTCTTGTAAATTTAAGTTCCTTATACATGCTGGATATTAGACCTTTGTCAGACATGCAGTTTGCAAAAATTTCCCCTGTTCTGTTGGTTTTCTGTTCACTCTGATGATAGTTCCTTTTGCTGTGCAGAAGCTCTTTAGTTTAATTAGATCCCACTTGTCAAGTTTTGCTTTTGTTGTGATTGCTTTTGGTGTCTTTGTCATGAAATCTTTGCCTGTGCCTATGTCCGGAACAATACTGCCTAGGTTGTCTTCCAAGGTTTTTATAGTTTTGAGTTTTACATTTAAGTCTTTAATCCATCTTGAGTTAATTTTTGTGCATGGTGTAAGGAAGGGGTCCAGTTTCCTTTTTCTCCATATGGCTAGCCAGTTATCCCAGTACCATTTATTATATAGAGAATCCTTTCCTCATTGCTTGTTTTTGTCAGGCTTGTCAAAGATCAGATAGTTGTAGGTCTGAGGTCTTATTTCTGAGTTCTCTATTCTGTTCCACTGGTCTGTGTGTCTGTTCTTGTGCCAGTACCATGCTGTTGGTTACTGTATCCCTGTAGCACAGTTTGAAGTCAGGTAGCGTGATGCTTCCAGCTTTGTTCTTCTTACATAGGATTGCTTTGGCCATTTGGGCTCTTTTTCGGTTCCAAACAAATTTTAAAATAGTTTTCTCTATTTTTGTGAAGAATGTTAATGGTACTTTAATGGGAATAGAATTGAATCTATAAATTACTTTGGGCAGTATGGCCATTTTAATGATACTGATTCTTCCTATCCATGAGCATGAAATGTTTTTTTCATTTGTTTGTGTCCTCTCTGGTTTGTTTGAGCAGTGGTTTGTAGTTCCCGATGTAAAGATCTCTCACCTCCCTTGTTAGCTGTATGCCTGGGGAAAATACCAGATTTTTGGACAATTAGTAATAACACTGTGAATTTGTAGTTTTATATTTTACTTTTTCTTCAGAGAACTCAGTGAACCACAAATACTCAGAACTCACCACTTTCTTAGTCCTCATATCTTTAAATTCATTTTATCCATAGATTTCGTGTAGTTTTCTATCAGCCTTTGACTCTCGATAGACATGGAAGTGGTGAGAGCTGAGGCTGTGTTGCCACTGGACCTGTTCATTGATTGAGATAGACTTGGATTTTTGCAGGTTATGATGAGGTTTTTTGGTGAAACAAAGTCTAGGGGTCTATTGGTAACACCCTCTATTTTGTTGATCTAAATTCTTGATGGTCTTTTTCCGAAGTGCATTTCTGTATTGTTTTAAATTACTTGAACCAGTAAAATTTTCACTTGACCTCTTCCTTTGCTCTCATGGCAAACAAAGCTCTTGACCGTCTCCATCAACATCAGTAAAATAAGAAAGTGAAGGACTGGAAGGGATTGGTTTCCAGGCTTTGATTTGTAACTGGAAAATCACTGGCTCCAGGCTAACCTGAGTTTCTGCATCTTTAACTGGGCATTGCTTTCCTCACTCAACCTGTAGATACCTTAGTAAATAAAATTGTTGGCTGTAATGACCCAATAAAGCAGGAGAGGTACACTTTGGTTGTGTAACCTGTATGTCTTAAGAAGTGCTATGAATTGTCATGTTAACATACTTCATAATATCTTGCAATTTTAGCAAGTGAAACTTCGTTAGCCTCCATTTGCTGAGTAAGGCCTTGCCCCTACTATCTGATAATTGAGAATGTTCAAAATGTTCTCAGTTCAGCTGTTAATGTACATTGAGTATCACATTCCAAGTATTAAATCAGATAAGGAGCTACAGCCTCTTTCTAAATTTTAAAGGGGCCAGAGGAAAAATGGGACAAGCATCTGTAGTACATGCCCCCAGCATGGTTCTGCAGAACTGAAGGCAACACTTGCCTGTGAAACCATGGTCAGGGCAGCCGTCTTGACCTTGGGGCCATCTCTGAGCATTTGCCTTGTGGCAAATGAAAGCTGAAGCACTGTTCTATTTTTCACTATGCCCAACTCACTCTAAGCCTGAGGATGATCACCATGCTATATGAATTTTGTAACTTGCCTGTGAAATTTGGCTACTGCCCCATGGCCAGATTTGAGAGTGGTTGCTGGGCCTGGTCCAGCCATAACCACTCTGGCTGCAGTTATAAATCACTGGGAGGTCATGAAGGAGTGTCTGTAAGAGGCTGGTTGCTTGAAGCTCTTTATCTGCTTAAAAACTTCAGAAAAACAGATACCAGTTGTTGCACATGCCGTGCTCCAGATGGGATGCTGGCATCAGACCTCTCCTCCCTTCCCCAATCTCAGGCCCCATCCTCTTTTCTCTCATTTCTTTTTAGTATGCCTGTCCCTGTCCCCTCATCCTAACAATGCTGCCTTGGTTTTTAAAGCACATGACATTCTTCTATGAATCAAGTCATTATAGTTGTTTTGAATTTCAGAGCATTTGATTGATGTGGCTGTTGGTATAAGCAACATCCTCTTTTACTCAGAATAAATTTCAAGCCCCTGTTTGGGAAATTGACTCATAGCAGAGCTATGACACTGAAGTGTGAGGATTGCAGATGGAGAGTGCTGTCTCCAGTTAAATTGGAAATGGTGCTTTGAAATCATCACTTAAACCAACCCCCCAAAAGGAAGAATATTACCTCCAGATGCACTGATCCTGTTTCCTTAGTAGCCTCAATTCAGGGTGGTATCATTGACCAATAATGACCAAAACTCTTTTGTGTTTTGCTATATCCGTGGCAATCGATATCATTAAAATTCATGGCAGTGCAATTTTATATAATTTTATAAAGGATCTAACAATGATCTAATGATCTAATGATTCAATGTATTAAAATGAATGCCAAAATTAAAGAAAAATATCAAAGAGAAAAAACAAAGAGAAACAGACGGGTGGTATAAGGACCCATGAATCATTTTTTTAAAAAAAGCAATACCTAAAACATTTTGGTTTGATTTTTACCTTTGGGTGAAGGCAACGATGCTGTCTGAAACTTGAAAACCATTGGTAGATAATTGAAATGAAATAAAACAAAATAATAAAGAACTGGAACACCAAATCTGTTACCCTGTACAAGAGCCAAATGTAATTTTGAAACCTGATGCTAGTCCCCAAGTGGTCTAAGTTGCTGCCTTTGCTCTTTTTAATATGCTGGCTGATTATGGAGCTAATAATACATATAATTGAAAATCACTGTTGGATCCTTTGAAGTTTGCTGCCAAATAATATCTTATGGAAGAAAGGAAAAAAAATTTAAACCCTAAGGGAAATTCTTCAAACAATGATTTAAGTATTCAGAATCAACAGTTATGGTGTTAGACTTACCTCAAAAAGTTCATCATGATTAGAAAATGTACTATTAAGTCAGAAAAGCACTCAAATAGTTCCTATCTCTAATAAATGTCACCAGGCAATCATTGTCTGAATTACTTAATTTCTGCTTTGCTCTGACTGATGTTAATATTTTATTTCTAAAATAGTGTGTGACCAGAACAAAGTGCCCAAATCAATTTTTGTCAGCCAACTTTATCCATGCTTTGGAAACGACGCTACCAAGACAAGGTGGTTCCTGAGTAGAGGCGGTGTTATGCTGCCCAGGCTTTCATTTTAGGACAGGGTTTGTGCAGGGAATTAAGTCTCTGGAAATGGTGCAGAACTACAATAACAGCTTTCTGGTTTTGATTATAAGGCAGGATGGTTTCTGGTTTTCTGTAATATTTGCATTGTGAATGGGATTCCGTTTTTTTCTCATTTAGATGCAGTGATCAGGTGAGAGAAATCTGAGCCTATTCCATCAAAGCCCTATGTTGTGACCAGAATGCAAATTACTTGATTCTGGTTCTTTAAAAAATGTAACATTTTAGAACAGCGAGAGTCCTAAGGCGATGTAAAAATGAGAATCCGAGATGGTACTTAAGCTGAAGTCACTAAGTGTTGCCCCGCGATCCATGGTAGCCATCTGCATACCTCTCCACCAAAAAGCTTTCATCACACTGTTCGAATGAGCTGGATCTTTAATATTAAGAGTATGAATGGGAATACAGCTTAAGCGGAGTCAGTGTGGTGGGGAGGAATGTTATCTCAAACCATCACCATATTCACAACTCCAAGGAAATTGCCAATTGAGATAAGAGGCATCATAGCTCATCAATTCAGCAGACAGAGATATGAAGAGTGAGAAAAATGGCGTGGTGAGTTCTAGTCTCCCTGGGAAAATTACTGAAGTGCCGTTCCTTTATTTAGTTTTCTTCCCACTAAAAATGGAATGGTGATGGTGTGTACCTAATTGTAATCTGATCAAAATCTCTGGAAAGGGTTATTTTTAGAGAGAAGATTTCCTAATCTTAATAATGAAAAAAAAAAAGAAGGCTTAAGGTTGAACTAGACTTTTTCAAGGCATAGTGAAACCTCTTGTTTTATTAGTAAGGTTTACACTTTTAATCAGTGCTATTTCCAAGCCCCTAGCATCTCCTATGTAAAAATTTTGTTTAGCTCTACATTGAACACTAATTCCTCTTTCATGTGACTGTCCTAAAAATATGTGAAACAGATGTCATGATGTCCTGAAGTAGTCTTCTTTCCAGGCTAAACAAGTCCAGGTCTTCATAGGCCATGCTCTAAAGTACTCTTGTCTTAGTTTGTCCTAGCTGGATGGGTTTCAGTTTACTAAGATCTGTGCTAATGGTGAATTACTGGGAGCAGAGCATGGGCTCCCATTGTGGTCTGTCCATGTAGAATCTGGCAAGAATTGTCACTTCACATATTCAGCCTACCATGGCTCTTTAAAGCCAGCTGAAGTCTGATCAGTTATTTTTGGAGGCTACATCAGATCACTGGCTTATGTTGAACTTGGAGTTAATTAAAACCACAAGTCTTTTTCACACATGTTCCTGCTAAGCTATGGTGTGTGTGTGTACCTATATATAGTTAATATCTGTTGAGTGCTTGTTACAGGCAAGATAATGTGCTAAATGCTCTGCATCTTTTGCATCTCATGTAATCCTCTCATTAACCCAATGAGGTAGTAAGTATCCTTAGCTCCACACTGTGGTAGACTGAGGCTCCCACCAGTAGAGACTTGCCTAAAGGGGTTTGACTGCAGAGCAGATATTCTTGAGCTTGGTGCTATTCTGTCTTTTGTATTGATGTGACGTTTTTGTTGCTGATCTTTCTCGGAAGAGGGACACAGAGGGTCTAACATCAAAAAGCAGAACTATGAAATATAAATTGGGCTAGACCTGCTCATCCTTTTAGCCTACTGGAATCTTTTTGGATCTTGATCTTGCCCCAAATATAGTAGCCATTCCTTTAAAGCCTCATGCCACCCATGGATTTCATTAGCTGCCATTACGCTTTTCATTCAAGTCATTACCACAAAAAATAGAACCAAGCCAAGGACAGAGAGCCCAATCCACACCAGAGCCGCCATCACGGCTGGCATTGATCAAGTTACAAGTCCATTGTACTGTGACTCAGTCACATTTTCCCCTCTTTTCCATCATGAAGATCACCTTGCCAAATCCCTTGCTAAAATTCAAGAGCAAAATTTCTGAAGTGTGTTTTTAATGAGTCTAGCACCATTGCCACAGAGAGCAAAAAGGCCAGTGTGGCAAGAGTTGAACAAATGAACACTGTGAACACATAGTGAAATTGTGTTGGTTTTAACTTTTCTTTAATTAAAAAATTTTTTTTTTTTACTTTTTTTTTTAGAGAGGGAGCTTTCACCATATTGGCCAGGCTGGTCTTGAAACTCCTGACCTCAGGTGATCCACCCACCTTGGCCTCCCAAAGTGCTGGGATTACAAGTGTGAGCCACCGTCCCCGGCCAAATTGTGTTGGTTTTAACTGATCATCATTCCTCATGCTAAGGGAGCAGGGACCAGCCCCAACTCTCCATTCTAGACTCTGGTCTAGGACTGATGTCAAAGTCAACAGCTTCTAGTCTACAGCATCAACTTTCTTTTCCTTTTTGGACACCTGGTTCTACGTGTGACCATATTTACTTTTTCTGAAGTTTTTCTCTTTTTTCAAAATTCTTCAAAGATCAGTGACAGTGGTTGGATGCTTTCACTGTATAGCTCTTTTTGTATCTTGAAAGGTATTTTTTCTTGACAAGGAGATGTGAACATATTTAGGACATTACCATATCTTTTGAAACTTTTCCAGACTAAGTAACAATTTTATTTCACAAAAAAGACAAAAATAAAATGAAAGTTAAGTGATTCTGCAGGGTCTTTCACTTGATGATCTGCATTTTATTCCATTTCCTTTTAAACTATTGAAATTCCTTTGTTCTGTCAGTAAAGTGTTACATCATTATGTCTCACTGTTGAATCTGCTTTTAAAACTGGTATTCCAAGGCGTGTTGACACCCTTGGATGTGATTTTTTTAAATGAGATAACAACATGGGACACATTACTAATATCCTAGAAAAAAAATTAAGAGGCAGACCTCATACTATACTAGATATTTACAAACTTTAACATATAGCACATATCAGCTGACTGGAGAGAATAGAGCTTCTTCAATTTTTCTGTAATGAATGGCTTGACAAATAATATTAATAGCTAATTTGAGTTTTCCATCACACCCTTACACCACTTTAACTTGAGTCTGATACAGTAACTTAAATGGCCTCTGTGGGCAATATTCAATCATTTGAATAACAAGTTTCTAGAGGTTGCTTTCATCTTCTCCTGCTTCTTCCCTAAGTTGTCATCCAATGTGGGGGGTTGGGGAGAGACCTTATGTACTCTCATGGTATTGTGCAAAGATGAGATGCTTAGCTTCATGCTGGTTCTGTTTGTATCAGCTTATTCTTGATTCTCCTCTAAAGTGATGGCCAAGGTGCCCTTGGTTTTAGGTTTCTGGGTGCTGGGATGGCCTCCACTCTTGCCGTATTTGACCAGTACTTGTGATCTGTTATTTTGGCGTGCATGTGCTCCCAGGAAGGATGGGCCATCTCTCTCTTAAAGACTCAACTTTCTTTCAGATCTCACAGGAGGCAGGCCCTAGGGTTTCTGTGACTTCTCCAGCCAGTTCCCTGGGCTAGTGGTTCACTCAGCCTTTGCTCCGAGGTCAGCTTGTCTACCCCAGGGGCTTTCAATTCCGTATTCATCCCATGCAGAAACTGGGGTTAGCTCCTGAGTACCAATCAGAACTCCTTCTGTGTGACCATGTGTTTTGACCTCTGCTCCTGGAATCCCACGTGGGACCTGAAAGAAGACACCCTTGCCTTTCATGCTCCCCTCCTTGTGTCTGTCATCCCCATTCCTGCAGGCCAAGCCTCAAGAAGGAGTAGGAGGAACAGGTCTAACTGTTTGCCCCTTTGCCTTCTCTCACTTCTCTCTCCCCTTTCCTATTTCTCCAAGGCAGGAAAAAGGGCTGGCATTTCTTTGGTTTCCCCAGCATTATGACTTGTTTCTTTCTAGCTCCAGAAAAGCTATGGTGGTGAGTGTGCCTATTTCCTCTGCACTGCAATAATTCTTTCTCTCCGAGCTGAGTTCACAAAGTTCAGGTGCTGAGAGGCCAAGGGGAAGACAAAAGAATTAGCATAGCTTTGTCTCAAGGCAATGAGTGGCCTGACTTTCAAGGCTGCCTTCCCGGTGCTTGTTATTATGAGCTATGTATGTCCTTCCTTGCTGTGATTCTCCCTGGTCTCTCTAATGAAGCACCTGGCAAAGAGTGGGGCACTTAGGCTGTCTCTGACTCCATTTCTGGAGAATCACCTTCATTCACTAAGGCAGCCTTAATTACTGTTAGACAGGCAAGGGGAAATTATAGCATCTTTTCTTTGGAGGACAAAAAAAATATCTTGCTTTCATAAAAATTTCTAGTGAATGACTATGGCGCTCTTGGGAAGTGCCTTTTGAATTCTGAAGGTTCGCTTCCATAAACCCTAACAAGGTGCATTTGATCAAAGAGGAAATGGCCCTGGTTCAAGGCAGGAGAAGGGATCTGAAGTTAGGAGGGCTGAATTCTCAATCATTGGTAGAAACTTTCTGGGCTGATCACACAAGTCACTTAATTCCTGCCTGCCTTCTTCCTTTGTGTCTAAAGGGAAACAAGAAATGCTTACATGGTTAACACTTGCAAAGTAAGATGACACTAGACAAGGAAGTGACTACATGTTGCCCAAGCTTTGCCCCTATCCTTTTTGACCTCTTTTCCATATATACCTTGCCAGTTGCCTCTAAAAATATAAATCCGCTGGTTCCACAGTTCTAGAGTCATGTGACTGTAACCCAACTCCTGGACCAAGCAAAGAGAGTGAAAATATTTCTCTCACTATTCTGTCCCTCCCATCAATGACACAGTGGGTAAGCAAGGCTGAGATCGAGGGACAGAAACTCCTAGATGATAAAATTGTGGTCTCCACAAAATGTAAAGAAAAATTGTTCCTAGTATTGTGTGTATTTTTGTTTTATACAACATAAATCCTCCATTTATTTCATTTAAATTGTTCAAATGTGTGCTTGATCTGTATGTTAAGATAGAGAAAAAGGAGATTTTTTTTTCCCGATTATTTCCAACCATTATCAATCATTTGTCCCTATCACTTTTGGTCTGTTGAACAATTGTTTCCTTCCAGTGGTCTGAGTGACTGTCATTTGGGTTCTCTCAGAGCCCCAGAACTACATCCTTGGGAGGGTGGGGTTTTACCTCAAGCTGAGAGTGAGCAGGGTACCCTGTGCTCCATCTTGGAACTCATCCACATCTGAATTCTTCTTAGAACTGGCAAGGCCAAAGCCAGCTCTCAGGACACTAGGCAATAGACCTGAACTCCTGAAAAATGAAGTCTGAAGTGCAAGGACATGGGTGTTTTTCCTTGAAGTAAAAGTTTAAACATTGGGGCTGGGCACAGTGGCCCACACCTGTAATCCCAACACTTTGGAGGGCCCAGGCAGGAGGATCTATTTAAGGCTGGGACTTCCAGTCCAGCCTGGGCAACACAGCAATCCCCTGTCTCTACAAAAGAAGAAGAAAGTTATCCAGGCGTGGTGGCATGTGCCTAAGGCCTATAGTCTTAGCTGCTCAGGAGGCAGAGGATCACTTGAGCCTAGGAGTTTGAGGCTGCAGTGAGCCATGATCTGCAGCTACTGCACTGCAGCCTGGGCAACAGAGTGAAACCCCATCTCAAAACAAAACAAAACAAAAGTTTAAACATTGTTAGTGACCCTAGGTTACATCTGGCAGGGACAAAATTTCCGGAGCCAATATAGGTAGCAAAGATATTTCTTTTCTCTTGGGAAAGAGGGTAGTTCTCTACTCTCACCTTTAGTTGACGTTAGCCACGAACCATAGCTCTTGGTGGAACTTGAGGCGATAACAACCCAAATACTCTCAGCTGCCAATCTATGCACAGGGGCATTAACGCTTGGTGTTGGTATAAGCCTATTTGTTTTATGTCTCTCTCCATGCTCTGTGGTTTTTGATTGCTTAGAAAAGAAAGGAGGAAAAACATTAGAGGCACGTTTTTGTAGTTTTTCCTTTTGTTCTATCACTATCCTCTCTCTTCTCCCCACTCATACAGTATGGTCTTATCCACCACTTTCCTGTCAGTCAAGTCTCACCAGGACAGTTGAATGTCTTTGTGAAGTCTAGCTTGACTACTCTAGCCCACAATGAAATTTGTTTATTAGTTCATTGCTCGCTCACTCACTCATTCATTCCTTCTTGTTTTAAATTTTTAGTGAGGTACAACTACATTAAAATGCAGTTCTTAGCTATGCAGTCTATGAGTTTTGACAAATGTGTGTAACCACCAACACCTAAGCAAGGCCTAGAATACTGCTGCTATCCTTCCTAGTCAATTTCTGTACTCTGATTTCTATCCTCTAAATCAGTTTTGCCTGTTCGTACAACATGTACTCGCTTTGTGTACAGTTTCTTCCATTCAACATTATATTTTTGAAATTTATCCATATTGTTGTATATATTAGTAGTTCATTCCTTTTTATTGCTAATAGGATTCTATTGTATAAATTTATCACAATTGGTTTATTCTTTCTTCTATTGGGAGGATGTTGGAATTGTTTCTAAATTTTTTTTTTTGCCATATAATAAAGTGCCAATAAACATTCTCAAACAAGCCTTTGTGGACATCTATTCTCACTTTTCTTGAATAAATACCTAGGGGTAAAATTACTGTGTCATAAGCCAGGTGTATATTTAACTTAATAAGAAACTGTGAAACTGTTTGTCCACATGGTTATACCATTTTAAATCCCATCAGTAGTAACCATTAGTATGGTCAGTCTTTTAAATTTTTTCAGCCCAATTAATGCGTAGTGATATATCACCGTGATTTGAATTTGCATTTTCTTGCTGGCTAATGAGGTTGAGCATCTTGTTATGTGATTTTGGCCATTCCATTTTCTCTTTTGTAAAGTGTCTGTCTAAGACTTTTGACATTTTTAAAATTAGATTGTCTTTTTATTATTGATTTGTATAGTTTTTTTTCATATTTTGCATTTTTGTGGAATATATGTTGTAAATATTTCCTTCTAAGTCTGATAATTTTTGGAGAAGTCAAGTTTACCAATTTTTATTTGATGATTAATTTTTTCTGTATTCCCTAACAAATCTTTGCTTATTTGATGTTGAAAAGATAGTCTCCTATGTTTTCTTCTAGAAACTTTCAGTTTTAGCTTTTATATTGGAGCCTGCATTCTATCTTGAATAACTTTTGTATAGCATGAGAAAAGTGTCAAGGCTCATTTTTTGTGTGTCGATAGCTACTTGTCCTAGTACCAGTTGTTAAAAAGTCTTTCCTTTTCCTTATTAAATTGCATTGGCACATTTTATCATAAATTAATTAACTGTATTTGTGAGTTTATTTCTAAATTTTTTATTGAATTCAAGTGACCCATTTGTCTATATTTATGTTCATACCATACTTTGTTAATTCTTATAGCTTTATGGTAAGTTTTAAAATATGGTAGTGTATACACTTCAACTTTATTTTTTCTTAAGATTGTTTTATCTACTCTAGCTCTATCACATTTCCACATAACTTTTAGTTTCAGCTTTTAAATTTCTACAACAAAGTCTTCAGGATTTTAATGGAAGTACATTGAACTTATAATAAGATCAATTTGGGGACAACTGACATATTATGCTATATAGTTTTCCAACCCATGAATATGGGGTATACACACACACACACACACACACACACACACACACACGTGCATGTACGTAAACATTGACCTTGTTTTGAGATTTTGCTGAATTTATTTATTAATAATGGTCTTTTTTTTCTTCTTTGAGGATTCCTTGGTATATTCGACGTACATAATAATGTTGTATATGAATAAAGACTGTTTTACTGCTGTGTGCAGTGGCTTATGCCTGTAGTCCCAGCACTTGGGAGGTTGAGGCACGTGGATCCCTTGAACCCAGGAGTTTGAGACCACCCTGGGTAACATGGCACAACTTTGTCTCTACAAAAACTACAAAAATTAGCCAGGCATAGTGGCATGTGTCTGTGATCCCAGCTACTGAGGAGGCGGAGGTGGGAGGACTGCTTAAGCCCGGGAAGCAAAGGTTGCAGTGAGCAATGATCACATGACTGCACTCCAGCCTGCCTGCGTGACAGAACAGGACCCTGTCTCAAAAAATAAGTTGAATTAAAAATAAAACAAAGACTGTTTTACTTTTTCTTTTTCTTTTTTTTATTATTTTTATGCCTTTCACTTGTTTTACTTATGCCTTTATTGATTTCTTAAAATCGAATTTTGAAATGTTTTCAGCATTATTTGTTCAAATATTTTTCTGACCTAGTGAAATCCCTTAGCCTTTGGCAATTCTTTTTCCCCAGCTGTCCTCACTCTTATCCACCTTTTACCCCTAAGCGACTGCCATAGCTCTCTGTGTATCTATGAAGGGCTTGTCTTTAGGAATTCAGTTCATCAAGGCTTTCTTGCATCAACTGCTCTTCAGTGATTTTGATATTAATTAGATTTTTCTTTTTACATGTATTTACATGTATTATCTCATGTAATCTTCATGAAGCCCTCTGAGGTGTGTATCATTTTGTAATTGATGGGCATGTGACTGAGACAAAGCAAAATTAAGTCACTTTGTTAGGTTCACCCCATAAGCAGTGGCATAGCTGAGATTTGAACCCAGCTATCTGACTCCAGGGCTTGTGGTCTGGATCATGATGAGTTTTCTTTGTGTCTTGCTCACATAGTCATCACCTAAAAACCATGTGTCACATTTAGCAGCTCTTTAAATATTATTTCTACAATGAATGAGTAAGGGGAACCTGTTTTTGAGACTGTCAAACTACTTGGAGGACACATAGGGGAAAAGCTTCATGGTACTCGTCTGGGCAATGATTTTTTTTTGGATATGACCCCAAAAGCACAAGCAACAAAAGTGAAATTAGAATGATGGGATAGCATAAAACTAAAAAACTTCTGCACAGCAAACAGTCAACATAGTGAAGAGGCAACCTCCATAGTAGAAAATATTTACAAATCATATATCTGTTCAAGATTTAAAATCCAAAATACATAAGGAACTTCACTCAATAACAGGAAAACAAATAACCTGATTTAAACGTGGGCAATAGACCTGAACAGATATTTCTCAAAAGAAGACATACAAATGGCTAACAGGTATATGAAAAAATGCTCAACATCACTAATCATCAAGGAAACACAAAATAGAAGCACAAGGAGATACCACCTCACACTTGTTAGACTGACAATTATCCAAACCATGAAAGATAAGTGTTGGTGAGGATGTGTCTACATGGAATCTGTCTACATGGTTGGTGAATATGTCAATCAGCACAACCATTATGTAAAACAGTATGTAGTTTCCTCAAAAAAATTAAAAATAGATCCACCATATGATCAGCAATCCCACTTCTGGGTATGTAGCCAAGGGAATTGAAACAAGTATGTCAAAGAGATATCTGCACTCTCGTGTTCACTGCAGCAGTATCACAGTAACCAAGATATGGAATCAACCTAAAGATATATCAGTAGATGAATGGGTAAGGAAAATGCGGTACATATACACAGTGGAGTACTACTCCGTCTTGAGTAAAGAAGGAAATCCTGTCGTTTGCAACAACATGGATGAACCTGGAGGACATTAGGTTAAGCAGAATCAGCCAGAACCAGAAAAGCAAATACTGCATACTCTCACTTATATTTGGACTCTAAAGAAGTTGAACTCTGAGAAGCAGAGTAGAATGATGGTTACCAGGGCTGGAGTGGTCGTGGGGGAAGAGGGTTGAGGAGAAGTTGGTCAAAGGATACAACATTTCAGTTTTTTATAGTAGGAAGAAGTTCTAGAGATCTATTGTACAATATCGTGGCTGTGGTTAATGACAATGCATCATATTTTTGAAAATTGCTAAGAGAGTAGGTGTTAAGTGTTCTTACCCCCCAAAATGATAAGTGTGGGAGGTACTGCGTATGCTAATCAGCTCAATTTAGCCATTCTACAATGTATATATATTTTAATATATGTTGTACATGATAAATATATACAACTTTTAATTTTGAATTTAAAAATTAATTAACATTTTAAAAGAAGGTCTATTCTGTAATGAGTAAGGGCTTTCTGCTCTTAGTTTACAGGTCATACTAATAATCTGGCAGTTTTTAAAATGCATTATAAAATAAAGTATGAGATTCTATGCTGACACTTCAGTGAAAAATTTTGATAGATGACAGTGTCAGCACATAATATGCACTCAGTATATACTTACCAAATGGGTGATCAAAAGACAGACTAATGTTGCAGTAAACTTCCCTGTAGATTATACATTATGTGTGGCTTTCGGAGAAGCACATGATGAACATTTGTTTTCAACTCCTGCCTTATGTTCTGACTTCATCCAGGCTTCGTAGCATGCAACCTCCAACCCTGAGAAATGTTACAGGGTAGGAGGTTTGAATTGCACATTCTTTACCGGACCCCCACATCAACTGTCTCATCCTACTTCCCTTTGGCCCACTCTTCAGAAAGACTCTTTGAGTATAGTTCATTTCCTCACCTGATCTGACCTCCACAAAGAAAGTTGTGAGCTGGTCTCAGAGAATAGAAAACCGAGACCAAGGTGGCTCTTCCCCCAGAATTTGAAGTGGTGATGCCCATCCTCAAATATGGTGTGTAGGACACAGAAGCCACCTTAGGCCCAAGTTGTGGCAGCAAAGTGGTTTTCTGCCCCTGCCTTTTTCTATCTCCATAGATGTCTTTTGTTTGGTTTGAAGGATGGTATTCTAAATGCAAACTAAGTACTTTTCAAAGTTAAGGACCAAATGTCAGATATCAGCCACCTGGTTTGTTTGCAATTTGGCGTTATCTACACATCTGTGAATGGGTGTCTCTCAGTACATTCCTGCTAACTATCTCTAGTAACCTTTCTCAGATCTCCTTGTTGAAACCATCAGTAAATATGTCCTTTGATGGCCTTAATAGCTATGTTAGAATCTCAAAACAAAGGTAATTTTATTTGGTAGGAATGTGCAGAGAGGAATTGGAGGAAGGAATTACTGAGTCTCACTAACTTTTCAGTGGCTTTTGAGGACAGATGTGGAAAAGGTGCCAGGGGGTTCCCCATGACTCTTCAATAATTAGTGCTTTCCATGCTGTCCATCAGCAGGTGCTGAGCTAAGAGACTCTGACTCTGTCTTTAAATCTCCTGGAGACAGGAATCATCTTGCTGACCTGGCACAGAATGTGGGCTCAGTTTGTCTCTTGGGTGAATAAAAGAAGGAAGGATCATGTTGATGTGATGAGACTTGATCTTGTCCACCCCCACGTGGACTCGCTCCACCCTTTCCTTTCCTATGGGCCAGCCGTTTTCCATTTGTAAGCAGTATTAGCTTGAACTGCTTACTGGGGATTAATGATTCCTCTTGCTTACGGGAACCTGAGCTAGAAAATATTTGATTCTAATAGTGTTGACAAAGATTCACTAGATTGTATTATAGCATAGATTTTCCTTTGTTGTGTCTCTTTTTTTAAGTTACAAAAAAACTGTTTTAAGTTTAAATGTATTCACCAGCCATTTAGTACACTTAGACATATTGCATATTTAATGTTCCACTTGACTGCTTGCTAAAAGAAATAAATGCATAATAAAATGTTTTGGAAAATACTTAATTTTTCAACTGCTGATTTAATGTGTAACGGTTCAATAAGGTGGTGGATTGCCTTGGTCTACAACTACAGAAAAATAGAAAAATTACCCTCACTGGAATGTTGAATCTGTGAATATTAAGTTTGTCAATGTAATTTATGACTCCGCAGGTAATATACTGGAATTTGCATACTAATTGCTATGGTGGAAGCCAAACGACTTTCATTCACTAAATTAGCCAGCCTAAGTGGAAGCCAGCAATTGCCACTCTGTGCTGGGGAGAAGCACAGGAGGGAGGAAATGGAGTTCTGGCCAGGACTCTCAGAGCCGAAGAGGCCCCCTGCTGGCGGCTGCAAAGCCCACAGCCTTGCCCAGAGCCCAGGGTCGGCTTCTCAGATCCAAAGTCCAGTGGATTTTCCAAGTGATTCAAATTAAGAAAACAGAAGAGTGAGGTCAAAGGAGTTCGCTCTGGGCAAAAACAATACATGTTTGTATGTCCAGTAACAGAAACAAATAGAAATCTGAAGGCAGAAAAATAATCCTTCCCAGCTTCCTAAAAGGAGTCCTTTTAACGATAGGCATCTGTTCTTTAATTATCTCAAAAAGAGGTTTGATTCTCTTTTTGTAAATAGGAGTGTATTTGGAGGATTGTGGGAGAATCAAATGATATCTTCAGTGTCCTGGGTGTAATATGCATACGAAAAGATATTCAACCTCCTCAATCATCAGAAAAGAAAGCAAAGCAAAACACGGAGGCATAATCTTCTGGCAAAAATTAAAAAGATTAAAAGCTTTTACTATTGTCAAGGAATGGGGAAATGAGCACAGCGTAAATTGACATATCTGTGAGGTGAGTAGTGTGGAAGTAGTCATCGAAATAAAAAATGCACATTTCCTTTGATGCACCAATCTCACTTCAAGAAGTGTATCCTACAGCAATACAAATGTATAGTATGAGCCATTTGAAATTACTGCTATTCAACCATTTTTTGATATACACAAACAGTAATTTCAAAGGATTCAACCTAACACAAGGGTGTTCCTTGTAGGAATTTTGTAATGATGACAGTTTGGAAAAAGTCTAAGTGTTCAGCAGGAGGAGACTGATTAAATAAACAGTGGTACCTACTAAGCTTTTAAAAAGCGTTAGGTAGAGCTCAACTACACTGACATGGAAAAATGACCGTGGAAGACAAAATAAACAGACAAAGTGGTGTAACACTATATATAATCCTATTTTTGTTTTTTAAAAGTGTAGTTTGTGTGTATATGTATTTTGATTTGTGTATAATGTAAATTTGGGAAAAGGCTGGACAGCTATATCCTAATGTTTAATCGTTGATGTCTTTAAGCAGTAGGACTCAGGATAGAGTCTGGGAGAAGAGACTTTTTAGCCTTTTGTGTTGTTTGAATTTTACATAGCCATAGCTCTTTTTACAGGTTAAAAAAAAAAAACCCATAAAACAAAAGACAATGAAAATAAAGCATAAAAGTAATAGGGATTTACTCAATTAAAAAGAATGCTTGGTGAACTAAGTTAATATGCAGTAATAGAATATTTGCTGTGTTTGACATATAAAGATTTTAACATATTAAACTTTTTTAAAAAGTAGGCTAGAGTTATGCTTTATTGGTGTAAGGGTATTTTAAGAGAGGTGATAAAAATTAGAACACAGATTGTATTAAAATTCACTATACGTAAATCAAATGTAGCTCAGCAGCTCACAGAATACCCAGTGTCAAGCAGCTGTTTACTATGATCATTTACTGTGATCCTCAATTTTAGAAAATGGAATTCAGGAAGGCTTGAAAAGGCATATAAGGACATGAAAGTCATAAATGAACAACTCGACTGGTCACTAATTGAAGACACTAATTTATCTTTTTTTCTTCTTTGCTAACATTGCCTTACTGAGGTAGTTTTATACACATTAAATTTCATAAATCTTAAGTATATACTTTAATGAAGTTGGACAAACATATTCAAGGGTATGTTGGTAAAGTGGCCCTCTGTAAAAAAGACGCAAACTTGATTTGTAGCATTTATTGGTTTTCGTGGTTTAAATACTCCCACCATGGCTGATTTTAAGCTAGCAAAGGTTTAATAATTGGTTCACAAAAATTTTCCTGATTACTTAAGAATTGACCCTCAGGAGTGTAAGATACAGACTCAGCACTCTACCAACTGTATTAAATCATGTGACTATATCCCAAATCAAGAAATAGAATGTTTTCATCACTCCACAATATTCTGTCGTGGTTTTTTTCCAGTTAATTCACCCCTTATCCTGCCATAGACTAACACAAATCTGGCTTTTATCACTGTTAATTAGTTTTGAACTTCATATAAATGATACTACAGAGAAGATGCTCTTCTTTTTGTGTTTCTTTCACTCAGCTTAATATTTTTGAAATTCATCCGTGTCATTGCAGAAAAACTATTTTAAAATTGTGTATTTTCCTATAAATCAGTTATCTGTGTCCTTGTATTGATCTTTGGTTACTGGAATGGAATCTGCACTGTAAAACAGTTTCCTCCTTTCAAACTCCTCTTTCTTGTTTATTTCCTCTAGTTGCTCAATATATTATGTTGGCCACACTGCACATAGGGTGCACAAGAAAGCATATTTTATGATTATTCATTTTGAAATTTCAAATCTCAAAATTTGGTCAAAATGGATAGAAAAAAAATCATAGACTGTTATGGGAAGTTGTTCCTCAGTTGATTTCTCTTTCTTGATGTGTGTGTGTGTGTGTGTGTGTGTCTGTGTGTGTGTTGAGAATTTCTAAATATCATTCAGAAAGCCTGGCCACAGATAGTATGCACCAGCCAGACTCAAATCTGAAAACAGCCTGACTTTGATTCAGCAGCTGTGAGTGCTTTCCATGGCAACGCTCCAGGCTCATCATAAAGACGACAGTAGAAATCAGAGGCTAGGGATAAAGGCCACAATATCCAGGCAGAGGCCTAGGGGGCTGAAGGCAGGAGCTTCCCAGATAAACTGAAGCCTCTGATCCCCATGATGCTGTGTGCTGTCACTAAGAATTTCTGTAACACTTTACAATTTCACGGTATTTTTAGTCATTGCCTTGAGATTTTCTAAAATAGCCATTCCAGCTTCCCTAGAGTTGCTATTTTTTTTAATTTTTATTTTTATTTCAATAGTTTTTGGAGTATAGGTAGTTTTTGGTTACATGGATAAATTCTTTAGTGGTTGTTCTGAGATTTCAGTGCACCCATCACTCAAGCAGTATACACTGTACCCAATGTGCAGTCTTTTGTCCCTCAGCCCCCTCCTAACCTTCTCCCCAACTCCCCAAAGTCCATTATATTATTCTTATGCTTTTGACTCCTCATAACTTAGCTCTCACTTGTAAGTGAGAACATATGATATTTTGTTTTACAAAGAAGGAGGGAAACAATGGGATCTTGAACCAGAGAGTATTTCAAATTTTCAGTTCCCACTGGGGATAAAATGCTGATCTCCTAAATTCTGATCAGCATTTATTTAAATGCGTCAGTTGGGGCTAGGCCAAAATTGGGAATGGATTTCAAGGAAGAATTTCTGGGCACTCACATTGACTGGATTTTTATTATAAGCTGAGCTAACTTTTGGGTTTAAATGAACTGCTATAAAACCAGCATACATCCCTCCCCTTTAAACAAACTAGGCCGGATTCCTGTGATCCATCGAGCTTGCATGCTGGTCAAATGGCTGCCCCAAGTGCCCCCTGCAAGGCAGATGTGAGTTTCTACTGCTTCCTGGTTTCCAGGTTCAGCCTCCCCTCCATGGTCTGGCTCCATGCAGTTGCTCCGCTGTCCTCTCTCCCTGTTCTGGGAGGCAGGTAGGCTGACACAGGGTAGACTGTGGAGCCAGGTAAGAGGGAGGGACAAACACACCATTGCTGCCTCTGCGTGGAGGGCCCACCCCCTGGAGGCTGCTCCCTGCCAGTGCTCCATGTGGCAGAGGTACCAGAGCAGATGCCTTCAGGGAAACATGAGCCTCTCTGCTAGCTGACTCTGGGCTCAAGGACTCCCCACAGGCTTTGCTGAAACTGTCTTGACCCACCTGTCAATCTAGGAGCATTCCGCCCTCCTCTGCCTCTATCATTCACTGAGGTCAGACTTGCATCCTGGTGATGGCTCTCCCAGCCTTCTCTGGCCCCTTTCCTATTTCTTTCATCCAGGCATTTCCACTAATAAAATCTCTGCACAGTTAATCCTGCCTTGTCACCTGTTTCTCGGAGTATCCAGTCTAATGCAAGCTATTCAAGCACACCTTGCGTGCCTACTTGTGAAAGATAGTGTAGGTAGAATTCAAAATCAGGCAGGTGGTGACTTGTTGATCTTAAGTTCTGCTTCAGTGCTGGCATGTATGAGATACTTTTCTAAGTTCCCCTGAAATTCCTTCCCTAGCTTTGGCCAAAGAAGGGCTCCTTCACAGCATCAGCAGCAACAGTCTTGGCTGCTGCCACAGCCACAAGGGGACTGTGGAGCAGCAGCCCTGGGCAATGCATGGCTTGGTGTCCTTACTCAGCATGTGTTCTCTTGTCCATGGCATTTTTGTAGCATACAGGACACCTCCCTGCATTAAAGGCAGCTCTGGGCTTAAAATCAACAATAGAGTGGGAATGAAGAGCAGATGGGTGTGAAAATCTGGACCAATATCCTTAGTTACTCTAGGATCAGCCAGGAGACAAAGGAATGCTGTCCAGACACTGCTCCTTCCAAGTGAGTATCACGGAGAGCAGAAAAAGAGCCTGCCTGCCAGGCCGGATTCCAACAGAAGGTAGTGGATACAAGAGGAGCCAAGAAGAAGGGAGAAGAGATGAAAGATCTTTGCCTCTTCCCAAAATTTCTAGCTGCCATTTTTAGTCAACCATTGAAAGTCTCATAGGAAAGTAGTTGAACAAAAATCCTAAAGACTGCTTCCTGTCTTCCAGCTTCAAAGGGCCACTTACCATTAAATCCTAGGAGTGTGGTCAGAATCAAAGTGGGGATAAAGAAGGCTGCTCTCTTTCCTGGTGGCACAGCTGAACTGAGCTGGTCGCCCTGGATCCTAGGGACTCCTCAAGGACTGGTTTGTTTCAATCTGGCAGGGAAATCTAATTCTTTGTGTAAGGGCTCATAGCCCAGTTCTGTCTAAGGCCTTGCTAGAGACAGTCAGAAGAGAGCTACAGCTGGATTCAGCTTTTGGTCCCATCCCAATCCAGATTACATTCTGGGGACTGGGCCAAGTTGTATGAGCATCTGAGAACTGGAGGAAGATTTGGGACTAGAAAGTGGTGGATGATATTTTCCGAGGCTCACAGTCAGGCCTCAGCACAATCAGGCTTTGCTGGACCACCTATCTCTCTCATTCTTAAAATATGAAGAAGAGTCCTCTGTGCTCAAGCCAGTATCTTCTCCTCTCATGAAGGGTTTCATCAGGGCTGAATCTGCACATGTGCAACCCACTACAAGAATGTGTTTAGTGAAATCGCTGGTTTTACTTGATTTCACAAAACAAATGGACATTTTTTCATCCAGCAATAGATTGGGGAAATGGAACAAAAATTTCCAAACTTAGGGGACAGAGAAGGGATATAGCAAAGCCATTGCAGCTTGACATGTGCTTGATAAACCATCAGGATTGAAAATAAAACCATTCTCTGCATGTAATTCACAAGGCAGCCCTAAGCACTTAGAGACACATGGCTAACAGGAACTGGACACACTAAATTAGCTCCCAGATGCACAGTCTAAAATATAGGCATACAATTTGAATACCAATTGTCCCTTTGCCAAACCTAGCAATAATAAGCATTATTGGGAAGATGGCCTCATTGCAATTCATCCTGCTTTTGCAATCTTCGCAGCCAGCAGAGACTTGATATATCTATATCTTTCCTCCTCTCCAGGAAAAACGTCATTTGCAAAGCTAAGCCCATTGGCAGGGGGCTCTGGGGTTGCTCCATTATGGGCTGTGGGACACAAATTAATTCTCTCATTTCTATTCTGGACACAATTGCATGCATATGAATTCCACAGGTGCATGCTTTTTTATTTAAAAAAAAAATAGCAAAGGAAGTGGAGTTAGACCTTGGAACAATTTGTTTCATAGAACTGAGTGAATCATCTCCTATAATGAGCAGCGTTGGCCAGAACTGCAGCAAACATTGAACAGTCCCATTTATCAATTATTCAAGGGCCTTCTGCCTACCAAGGACATTCGTTAATATGTGGAGGGCTGTTTGGCTCTTTGCTCAGTTGCTCAGCGTCCATCGGAAGGATACGGACTCACTCGTCATTCTGACTCAAAAATTGTGTGCATTTCCATTAAAGATAAGAGGCTTCATTATGGAGAATATTCCCCAGAATGTTTCTCCCCATAACCGAGGACCCAATGCCACGTGATGTGGAGTCCTTTTGTGAGGACCAGGAAGCAGATGGGGGTGTGCTGTGTAAGCCTGCAGCCCAGGAGCAGTTCTTGCACAGTTAACAAGTCTTTGACTAGAGAGGGGCACGGCTCTCAACAAACAAGTTTGTGTTGACTCTGTGCTAAGTCCTTGCTACCCAAAGAGTTGTCTGTGGCATGCACGTGGATGCTTGTTAGAAATGCAGAGTCTCGCCTCTACCTTAGACCTACTGATCCAAAGTCTGCATTATAATCCAAGTTTGAGAAGTGCTTTAGAAAGTGACAAGGTACTGAATGCTGGAGATACAAACCATCCTGGCCCAGAGCTGCAATGAAGGTTGGAAATGTGAAAAAAAAAAAAAAAAAAATCCTCATTCCACAAGGGGTGTGCTATGGGCTATGGTAGTGCTTTGTACCCAGTGTTAGATAACAGAAGAGACAGTGGTTGCCTCCACCAGGGGTGACAGGACTCTGGAAGGTGATGGTTTTCCAGGTGAAGGAGGGACAGTAGGTTTCCCTGCTTCACTGTATCTCCCTATGGCCCTTGGTCAGGCCTGAACTGTGGTGAGAGTCTCTTTGCATCTGCACTTTGGGGTTCCTAAAATGTCCTTCCTTCATTGTTCCCTGAATTATCTACATCAATACAAACCAATTCCTCCTCTGCTTAAAACTTTTCATTGCTTATAGGGTAAAGTGAAGACTCCTTAGCTGGGGCACAAGCCTTTGCATCTGGCACACAGAGGCCTTTCTAGGGCTATCTCCTGCCGTTCTCTAGTCTGTCTCCTGCTCCAGTTCTCCAGAACTGCCCATGAATCCCCTCACGTGCCTTTCTGGTTTGGACACCTCACCTTTTCAGCAGCTGTTTCTTCTGCCTGGACTGCTTTTCCTCCAGATTCACTTGGTGAAATTCTCTTCATCCTTCAAAGCTCTGCTCTAGTGTTACATCCTCGGTGAGGCCTTTCATGAATGACTCCTAAAGAAAGTTAATAGTCTCCTGCTTCGATCTATTTCTGTACTTTGCGTATCTATTATTTTATAGATCAGATTCCATGATTTGCTTAGTGGGCGCTTTGTCTGCAATAGTGGTTGTAAGTCTATTCATTGAAGGCAGGAAATATGTTGACGTGAATCCTCAGAATGGCACATAGAAAACTTTAAGCATTGCTTTTTGAATGAACTATAATTTGAAAAAAATAGAAAGCATGAAGGTGCTGCACGTGTTGAGAGGTGTGCAGTTCCTTTGTTCTGGTTTAAGCACAAAACGAGTGTGGGGATATACACTGCAAAGGCAGCTAAAGTCAAAGCTGGGAAGTGCCTTAAGTGTTCCACTGAGAGTTTGTACTCTTAGGAATCCCTAGTGTTATTTACAGCAGGGAGATGAGGTTACAAGATCTTTGTTTGGTAGTTGGCTGGGGACAGGGGAATGAGGGCTGGGCAGTGAGAAAAACAGAAATCAGGGAGGCCAGAGAAGCTGTGATCCTAAAAGGCTGCATAAAGGATGACAGAGGCCTGCAGCAGAGCTAGGAAGAAGAGAAAGGGAAAAGAGACTGTGCTCCTTTCTTAGAAAAGTGCCTTTAAAATGGCCTAAACAGTGATCTAATTGTTTGGAGTGTTTATCCAAGGCCAGTGTGTTATTGGAAGGATTTGCTTTAGTAAACGGAATTTTGTGAAGTTGGATCAATATGGATGGGGGTTGAGTGGGGGATAGGAGGTGGGTTCTGATTAATCAAATTTTCTGGTAAATTCAGAGTACTAGAAAATTCATCCTTTTTGTTTTCACCAATGTTACATTTTTTTTTCCTGCAGTAACTATTTTCCTGCCTTAAGTCATACAACGGAAAGAACATATTGCATTGGCCTTTAAGTGGGGCCATTGAATGGCAAAAGGAACAGAGTGGAAACTGGGAGATTGGATTTTGGTCCCAGTTCTGTCATGTCTTTGTGCAAGTCGCTGAGCCTTTCTGGGCCTTAGAATCCTCTTTTCAAAAGTGAGGTGTTTTTCTCAGACGTTGCTAGAGGGAATATAGAATGGTGCAGTCTCCATGGAAACAGTCTGGTAGTTCCTCAAAAGTTAAACAGAATTACCATATAATCCAACAATTCCACACCCAAGAGAACTGGGAAGATGTTCAAACAAAAAATTACACATGAATGTCTGGGGCAACGTTATTCACGATAGCCAAAAAAGTGGAAACAGCCCAATGTTCATTAACTGATGAATGAATTTTTTAAAGTGGTATATCCATACAATGGAATAATATTTATCCATGAAAAGGGAGACGTATGAACACATGTTACGACATGGGTGAACCTTGGAAGCCTTGAAAGTAAAGTGAAAGAAATCAGACACAAAAGGCCACATCTTGTAGGATTCCATTTATATGAAATGTCTAGAAGGCAAATCCATAGTAAAAAGTAGATTATTGTTTGACAGGGGTTGGGGGAGGGAGAAATGGAGAGTGCCTGCTTAATGGGCCCAGGGTTTCTTTTGGAGGTGATAAAATGTTCTGGAGCTGCTAGGTAGTAGTGATGGTTGATAAAATTATGAATAGACTAAAAACCACTTAATTGTACTAATACACTTTAAAATGGTTAAATGGTGAATTTTATGTTATATGACTATTATCTTAATTAAGAAAATGAGAAGTTTAAACTTAAATGTCTCAAAGATTTCTTAAAGATTCTGTGACTTGATGACACCTTTCTGACATACAGTAAATGATGGTTAAACATGTGATGAATTGACTTGAAAGAAGTGTTGCCGTATAACTCAGGCTATAGACAATACTTCCTACTCGTAAAGGTAGCTGGATCGGATGACATTTTCAGGGTCCTGATATGGTATAACCTGTAGGAAAGAATCACCTTTAAATTAATGCATTTTGCCAAAGTTGTGCTGGTAAAGGCTTAACAACCAGTTCTCCAAGAAAAGAATAAAATATGCAATATATATGTATGTACATTTACTATAAATTTTTGCATCACTCTCCTGCAAAAATACTTATACTCGGCCGGGCGCAGTGACTCACACCTATAATCCCAGCACTTTGGGAGGCCGAGGCAGGTGGATCATGAGGTCAAGAGATCGAGACCATCCTGGTCAACATGGTGAAACCCCGTCTCTACTAAAAATACAAAAATTAGCTGGGCATGGTGGCGTGTGTCTGTAGTCCCAGCTACTCAGGAGGCTGAGGCAGGAGAATTGCTTGAACCCAGGAGGCGGGCAGAGGTTGCGGTGAGCCGAGATTGCGCCATTGCACTCCAGGCTGGGTAACAAGAGCGAAACTCTGTCTCAAAAAAACAAAAAAAAAACCTTGCACTCAAATCCTTTTCTCTTCTGAGGAACACAAACTGAAATATCTGTGTAATCTATTTCTTGCATTAAATCTTTTCTACTTTTGTACTTGCATAGTTTCTATTTTCCTGCTTAGACTCCAACTGCTGCCTCTCCACTCTGACACAGATCCCAGCCATAGCCCTACCTTTCTACATTGCTAGGAAGGAGGAGGAGGCCTTCCCAGCCTCCTGGAATATACAGCAGGAGCAGCCTGAAATATAGGTCTGAGGCAAACAATATAAATTAAGAACCTATAAGAGGCAGAGAATCCCCATTATCACTATGCATGGCATCACTGAATCACTCCTCAAGGTCAGGAAAGTGTTTGAATCCCGCCTGCTTGATTTCAAATTATTTTAGATACTGTTCTACGTGACTAAAGCTTGAGCAAGTCTCAATGTCCTAGCCTTTCCTTCTCAGGATTAAACGGGCCCATTCTAGCTGTCTGCTACATGGTGCATCTGTAGAACAGGCAAGGAGTCTTCTAGTGGGTTTGCTCAGCGCTGGATTACTTGGATGGGTGGCCTACTCGTGAGTTTATTGCATCAAACAAAAAAGTGTTGGAGGGGAACTTATGTTTGATATTGCAAAACCAGCATTAACGGAGTCATGAGAAAAAAAATGCCATCGGATTTTGTTGCATTTCATCACAAGTTTTATGACTTGTGCTTTGTCATAAAACAAGCTTATTTTATGGCTTGGCATGGTGCTTGTTTTACATCACATCTGTGCATAGCGTTGCATGACTATCGGATAGACACACAACCCTGTGTGACTAATCCCCCTATGGTTGTGTGATACAGCAGCCCTGGAAGAGGGAAGCAGGAGAATAACTTTGATACTGTAGCCTCCGTACATTTCAATCTGCTCTTGGGTCTTTAATATACAGGGGAGCTAGAAATCAAGAAGTTATGTGACTGTATGACAACCTGGCTCTTAGGAGGTCAAAGGAAGTAAATATCTAAAATGACAACAGCCGAAACCCAAGGTGTCTGCTAAGGGAAGCAGGCTTGGTGGGAAGTGCCCAGGAAAATCTGCTTGGAGAGTTTGTTCCTCAGGGAAGATAATATGAGAGGAGTCGGAGCCCTTGGCTTGCATCGCTAATTGCAGGCAGGAGGAAGTGGAAAAGAACATGATTAGCATGTTTCTCTCCTTCTCTCTATAAAGATGACAGAAGCAGGCAATCTGCTGTTTGTGCAGAAGGGGCACAGGGAAGGAGAGAAGAGAGCATCTGTTCTGAGAAACTGCTGTTTAAAAATGCAAGAAGAACACAAAGCAAAGGAGGAAATCTCCATTGTGCAGGTCACTGGCTCTGAAAATCACGAGAACTGGAGAGGCGCCTGCTGAGAAAGCTTCAGGTTGCCCTGACTCTGAATCTGGCAACTGGGTTCAGGAGCCCAGTTGGGGGCCTGCTTCTCTGCCCTTCAGAGCTGAGGCTTTTGGTGGTAGTCCCTGGCTGTGACCTCCAACTGAGGAATAGCCTTCATAAGGACAGACATGCCACTCCTGTCTGCAGCCAGCCATCCTCACCCTTACTGACCAGGGCTGTCAAGTTTTAGAATTAGTTAGCAAAGCTTCCTGGCCAGAGAGTGAGTCACAGTCTCCACCCTCATACCTCCTCCTCTGTTCTCTGTCCAAGAGTTGATGCTAACTATTTTTTGTGGAAAATAAGGGAAGCCAATGTCTCCAATGCATGATGTCACTGGGAACCCCTAAGTTTGAAGGCTTCCATGCTTCTAGAAGAATCAAGAAATGCCTTGGAAAGAGCCAGCAGAATGACTTCTCAGCCAGGCCAAATATCTGAGGTCCTGAGGGTTGATCCTGGCCTCTAGATCCTCCTTCTCTTGTGGGAAGTATCAGGACCAAGGTCCCTTATCACACATCTCTATCTGTCTTTAATAGGTAAATTCACCTACTCAAAGGTGTTCATCAGAAGGAATATAGTGTGACCCCAGATTCTGCAGGTACCTTTCTATTTATATTCTACCTCAGTTTATTTGTAGACTGAACTGGATTGTAAACATGTGTGGGTGGCAGCCATCCTTGCATTCCTGGTGTTAATAAGTTCAATGCTATTCTAATAGTAGGTATTTAATAGTTATTTAAGTTTGCAAATAATTGGCCCTCAGATCTTGCACCTCTACCAGTTAAAATAAACCAGCCTTGCTAATAAGAACAGAAATTTTAACAATATTCTTTCCTGATAATATAGTTTGGCTATGTTCCCACCCAAATCTCATCTTGAATTGTAATCCCCATAATCCTCACATGTTATGGAAGGGACCCAGAGGGAGGAAACTGAATCATGGGGGCAGTTTCCCACATGCTGTTCTCGTGGAAGAGAGTTATCATGAGATCTGATGGTTTTATAAGCATCTGGCATTTCCCTGCTGGCACTCATTCTCTCTCCTGCTGCCCTGTGAAGAGGTAGGTGCCTTCCACCATGATTGTAAGTTTCCTGAGGCCTCCCCAGTCATGTGGAACTGTGAGTCAATTAAACTTCTTTTCTTTATAAATTACCCACTCTAGGGTATTTCTTCATAGCAGTGTGCAAATGGACTAATACACCTGAGTCCTGGGAGTCTGTATCCCCCTACTCACTGGAAGAAGGAATCACTTTCAAATCTGTTTTTCTCATAGTAAAGTGGGAGGAATAATAGAACCTTCTCACAAGAATTTAATGAAGGCAAGCATATAAGACAGCACCATATCTAACGCTAGCTGTTTTATCGTCACTATCATCATCATTTTTCAGATTGTTATTTCTAAGATGAAGCATATTTTCTCCAGGGATTCTGTGAGCGGGGTGGGCACCCTCTGACTCTCCCTTTGAAAGATAATCATACACACGTGGCTGACAGATAAGAAACCTAGCAACAGTCACACTGACATTCCATCGGCTCCCTGGCAGCCATTTCTCCATGACTAAGCACTTGCATTCCTTAGCCTGTCTGCAAATCCAGTGATATCCACAGACACATATCTTTCCTTCTCCTGCTACTCGGGCTAAGCATTCGTATTTCCTTGAGATAAGTACTGCCTGTAGCTCTGCCTTGTGTGTGAAGGGATACTTTCATCTGGCTTTGGCTTGCTTTTGGGTCAAGATAATTTATTCTCAGGCTTCAGGCTCTGAGGAGATTATTGGCAATTGTAAAGAAAATACTTATTGGTATACCTGTGCTTTGTGACAGCCCCACAACAACTCCTCAGCTTCAAAGTCCAAAGAACCCCCACCCACAAAGTCCAAAGAGGCAAGTGGTCAGCTAGGATGACTGACGGATTTATGACCTGCCTTGCAAGAAAGGCTGTCACTGAATCACATTTTAATATTGTGTCCTAGTCTTTAATGTAATAACAGTCATTTAAAGAATGTTTGTGTGTCTTCACATATGACCATCAAGGAACACATTATTATTTATCTGCTGGTGCTGAGACTCTCAGTCCTAGTGCTAGTAACAATAGTTTAAATGTGTAATGTGTTCATTACATTACAAGTCACATTACAGATGAGGAAATGAGGTGAGAAAGGTGAAGTGATGGTGTAGTTGGGACTCAGGCCCAGTGCCATGGGTATCTGTGCTCCAGATCCTGCCCTCCCTTTGAACTATATTGGCTAACGTGCTGTTCTGGTATAGTGAATCACCCAATAAAGTCCTCTAAGAATAGGGACCAGAAAAAGCATTTTCATTGCCTGCTTTCTTGTATCAGATAATGTTTTACTTTGGCTTCAGCGTGTCAGGGTGTTCAGAAGCAAATGTCGAGGTCAACCAAACCATACCAGCCTAGGCTTCTGGAATTCTAACTTCCCCATCCATTTCTATTTCATTTGATTTTTTAAAATTTCCATTTTAATGGTCTTATTGTTTGTGCTTTTTATTTTACACCACTTCAATCATTTGGGAAGTAAAAAAGGAATGCATGTTAAGAAAGACAAATCAATTCGACAGTTATTTCACTTTTACTCAGCAGGAAAAAGGGTCATAGAGCTCTTCTTTTGTGCCAAATGTTTTGTTGCTCTGCTTTCTTAGGAAATATCTATTCAGGGTAAGTTTGCCAGATAAAATACAGGATGCTCAGAAAAATTTAAATCTTAGACAAATAAAGAATAACTTTTGGTATAAATATGTCCCAAATATTGCATATTAATTTTTATGCTAAAAATGTTGACATCTATGAAATAAGCAAATTTCTTAAAAGACACAAACCACCAAAGTTCATTCAAGACAAAATAGATATCCTGAATAACCCTATATCTATTAAAAAATTAAATTTATAGTTAATAATCTTTTGCCCCTCCCACAAAAATATACAGAGCCAGATGGACTCAAAGGTAAATTGTGTCAAATATTTAACTTTGAAATAATAGCAATGTACACAAAATCTTTCAGAAAATTAAACAGCAGAATATATTTTTCATGTTTTTCAGAGGCCAGAATTACTTTGTTACCAAAACCAGACAGAAAAGAGAAACTATAGATATTCCTTATGACATTAATAAGATGTAATTTTTTAGTAAGTATGTCAAGACCAAGTAGACTTTATCCCAAGATTATGTAGTTGGGTTTAACATTAGAAATTATAACTTACCATATTAACTAAATAAAAACAAGATGACCATCTCAATAGATGCAGAGGAAGTATTTTACAAAATCCAACATCAATCATTACTTGTAAAAGCAAACATCTAAAAACTTATGCAAAAAAGGAATAGTAGGGAACTTCCTCAAAATCTACAGCTAACATCATACTTTTTTTAAACTAAATTATACATGTATATATTTTTTAACTGTACTTTAGGTTCTGGGGTACATGTGCAGATCGTGCAGGATTTTTATGCTAAAAAGTATTTATTGTTTATCTAAAATTAAATGTAACCGGATGTCCTGTATTGGATCTGCTAAATCTGGCAATCCTTATTCAGAGCCACAGAGATCCTAGACACGTAACTTGTGTTTGCACCTTGGCATAGAATCTGGCTAAGGATCAAGGTGAGAAATGGAAACAAGTGCGTAATAACAGTTAAAACCATGAAAATGAGCTGGGCCTCTATAAGACAGATTTTGAACATCTGGCCTTTGGAAACCATTAGGTTCACTGGCTGGAAGTTCATTGCCTAAGCCCAGCAGTGGCAACTCTACCAGGACAGGATCTGCTTTTAGCTTGAGACCCTTGAAGACGACCTGTACCTGCCTGTGGTTTCCCAGAGGCTGTCAAGCAGAACTTGACTATGCCTGCCTCTGCAGGACACATCAACAAATGTTTTGGCTAATTTTCCTGACCTTTTTTCAAATTGTAATTTTAACTCCCATTTTCCCATATGTCATAGTAGCTTTGATGATTTCACTGATTCCTTGAATTCTGCTTCCTCACTCCTACCTCCATGTAAAGGAGGCCAAATTCTGTCCCAATCAAAAATATCTGCCAATTACTTGTGTGATCCTGAGGGTATTGTATTGGAACACCCAGAGTCTTCTGATGGTCTCCCTTCCAATCCTCCCATCATTGTCTGTGATCTCAGTTAAATGAGGAGGCCCGGCTGCTGAAACACATCCAGGGCACCACCAAACAGGCATGGCTGCTGGCTCCCTCTCCCATGGGCCTCCAAGCCTGCAGATCCCTGCGTCTCCTCCAACCACAGTTCCTTGCTGTGCTATAGGTGGAAAAGGAGAGGACCATCCCTTCTGAACTCTATCACACTACTCACACATAGGCCCCAAATCAAGCAGGGGCTTCTTGAGGCCCCCACGAGTCACAAGAGTGCTTCAGAACCAGTGCTCCTTCAGCCTTTTCCTAAGACCTCTCCACAGCACTGAAACAACCTATCCCGGGCACCTAGCCCGGGATGGACACTTCATGTCTGCCTTCATTTCACCAGACAGCAGAGGGCAAAGCCTTCTCCTAGTAACAATCAAAGCTCTTGTGCAAATAAATTAGCTTAGGATGGAAGCTCTGGTCTAGAAGAATTTCCAGTGGTTTGCTAAATATGCTTCATCTTAAAATTCAGTGGGTGAGCAGAGCCTAAAACTCACACTGTGTCCTCATGACACAAACCATGTCTGACAAGGGGATGGTAGGTAGGTGGCCATGGATAAGGTTGTGCCTATAATCCTACTCTGTTTAAATCTGTGTTCCAAGGGATTTAGGCTGCCTGTCAGATGCTCATACCCCTTCCCACTGATGCCGCTCTTTTGCAAGCAGGAACTGCAGATTTTTAAAAGTTTCCCCCAATCAGGCTAGTAGCCAATAACCCAAGCTGCTGCAGAAGGTATCCAGGGACAAAGTGTCCTGCTGAGTTCAGAGTGTGTGCTCCCCATTGAAGACAAGGAATTGGCGGCTAAATAAAATCTTTACACGGCACCTGAACACGTTTTCTCTTTTTCTCCTATACTTTTAGTTCTTCTCTGTACTAGTGAAGGATGATGTTGCCTGCAGAACACTGAGAGCCTCCATCCTCATGTGCCAATGCATCACTTCTCAGCACTGATACTCTGACCTGACTGTGCTCTGCAGGCGCCCCTGAGTGTCTTTGTTCTGTGTTAGAATCTTTAGTTCTCTTGACTGCACTGGAAGGGACAGCCAGGTAATGTGTTTTGCCCTTGCAAGGAGGGTGGCTTTCATTTTCTCAGCGTAGCTTGTTTGAATGAATCCAAGGTTTCATATGTCCCAGCCACCAGGCTGGACGCCCCTGAGGACAGGTTCCCCAAAAAGTAGACTCCGAGACAAGGATTTGGATGGAAGTGGTTTATTTAGAAAATGATCTCAAAAATCACAGTGAGGGAGTGAGAAAATGAGGAAGGGAATGGAGGAGAGTCAATAAAGGGGGTGCTAATAATATTCCTGCTGTGAGTTCTAGAACTGGGGTTTAGCTCTCTCCTGGGGAACCTTGGACAGCCTGGAGCACACTTCGCATTGTCCCATTGAAGGGCAGGGAAGCAGAGGCATTTACTCAACAACTCTTCCCCCTGTGGGCTGAGGGACATCCCTGTCCATGGGCCAAGAATGCCATGGCCAGAAAACACCCTCAGGCAGAGAGAGGCTGGAAGCCTTGACTTGCAAAAACCTGTGCACTGGGGACCTGAGGAGAGGGGGATATGAGTGGGGCACCAACAGCCTCTGTGGCAGGGACTACGCCTTCTTTCTCTCTGCATCCTTAACACCTAGACAGCGCCTGGCATTTCTGATACCCAATAAACATTCATTGAAAAAGCACATGAATGAATGGGGAGCACATGTACAGAAATATAATTTAATGGTCCAACAAATGCTGCTCAATAGGAAAAAAACATCTAGGACTTTTGCAAAAACCAACTCAAGTGCCAACGACAGCAGTTAGCAGAGAGCATGCCAAAACAACGGGTCTGTTTTCAGTTTGAAGTCCTTGACTAGAGTAGACTGGGAAGAACCAGCAAGGTCATCAGCCGCAAAGCCAAAAAGAGCGTCTCCCTGTAAAGCACCTCAGAAACAATAATACGTGATGTCAATTAACGATACCACTGCATTTCCTGGCTTTTTCTGGGCATAGAGGACTCGGAACCTGACTGGGCAGCCTATCTCACTGTTATGCAGCTTTGGTATTAGACAAGCGTTTTTATAGTGTACCTTAATCTGCCTCCTAATGCCTTCCAATGCTTCAAATTCCTGTCTCATTATTACTCACTGTGTCTCTGTGGTTCAGAGGCTTACTATTATTATTATTATTGTTGTTTTGGTGCCTTGTTTTCCTCACCTGTAAAATGCCTATGATAAGCATTGTGCTCAAGAGCTGGACTCTGACTTGCAGCTGCCTTGGTTCCACTTCAGGCTCCACGGTGTACTAGCTTGATTTAGCATGGGCTTCCATAACCTCTCTGTGCCTTTGTTTCTTTATCTTCAAAACAACATTAGAGCACTAACGCATGGGGTAGCTTTAAGCGCTTAGTAAGTGATACACGCGTTAGTTGTTATTTTACCTCTTAGGGGTGTCGCAGGCATTAGATGAGACAATACATGTAAAGCTTCTGTAGAACACAGTGTCTGATGCAGGTTCAATAAAGGTCAGTCATTATTATTATTAATTTTTTCCCATTTATTTATTTTATTGCATTTTAGGTTTGGGGGAACCATCATTCTCAGCAAACTGACAGAAGAGCAGAAGATCAAACACCGCATGTTCTCACTCATAGGCGGGTGTTGAACAATGAGAACACCTGGACACAGGGAGGGGAGTCATTATTATTTTTAAACTGCAGCAATATTAAGATACTTTACCGTTTATTTGTGGCCCCTACTACCTCTCTTCCAGACTAGTCACCTGTTCCTCATAGCATACATAGTCAAGTGTTCATCCCTATGTACGATCTGACCTGTGCAAATGCCCTGGGACCATCACCCTGTCTGCCCTCTGTACCTTGACTGTGCAGAGTAAAATTGCTTTGGTCCAGTAAAGTATGTTCTTTTAATCCTCTTCTCGATTACTCAAATATCAATAATCATCAGCCAATGGCATCACATTTGAGCATTTACCAAAAGGCTAGGTCAATGCAGTCTACAGCTGCACTTCACAGCCTCTGCTCTGTCTACAGAGACCCAGCTTTGTATTTTGGCCAAGTAGCCTCATTTGCTCTCCGCCAAGTCCTGCCCCACTAGCCCAATTTCAAACCAAACAACAGAATCTATGTTTGGAATTGATAGAGCGAATACATGCGAGAGTGAGTATACTCTGGGTGAACTGTGAGATTACAGAAGGGGGGAAGGTGTACGCAAAAAGAGAAAAAAAAGAGGAGAGAGTGTGAGGCTCTGGCAAAGGCGCATGGTGCAGAGGGGTGAGGTTTCACAATTCAGCTTCAAGTGTCCCCTGCGGCCACATCCTGGACACTGTCACGCATCTGACATTAGCTTTTTCTAAGATCTGACCATCAATTGCCCACTTTGAGAATTCCCTTTTTTCAGCTTTTTTCATCTCTTTGAGACCTTAGACCTTTAGTTCTCTTGACTGCAGTCACCAGTCTTATGATCTCGCTTCCACAAGCCCTCAGGGAATCGCCCTGGTTTCCCTCCTGTCCCTCTATAGCTCTTTCTCAAGTCCTGTCGTGGGACCGCCTTACATCCTAACATCTTTCTCTGTACTGTCCTTCGGTGTTCTCACTGACACCCACATCTTCCACTAGCATCCGTGCTCTGACAGCCTCCAAGTCTAGATCCCTAGCCCAAACGTCCCTCCTCTCTTTGAGACTGGCCCACACCTCTAGCTAAACATTTTTATCTAGATTTCCTGCTGGTCCCAAAATTGAAAACGTTCAACACGAAACTCTTTATTTCTTCCCATCTCCAACCTCTTCATCATACTGTGTTTCCTGTTTGGGATAATGACACAACTGTCCAAGCCTGAAACCTAGGGATCACTGCAGATTCCCTTTTCCCCACTCCAGTGGGGTCCCACTGATAGTATTTATTATGCGTTTCTTGCATCTGTGTCATCTTCTGCATGTCTCCTGTCCCTGCCATTATTTAGCCATTTTCCCACTCAGACCATTCCAACAGCCTCCAGAAGGTCTCCCTGCTACCGTCATCTCTCCACTTCTTTCCCCCTTCTAACTTTGTCCTCTACTAGGCCATCAAAGCCACTTCCTAGGTTGTAGGTGTTACCCTCATTTACATGGTATTTATAGCTCTTCATCAACCAGACCCTCCTTACCTCTCCAGGTATTTGCCATTACCTAAGGATTAGTGTTTTATTTCTCAAAATCAACCAATTAAAAATATTTTTGAGGAGAGAGAGATCCAAGATGGCTGATCACTAGCAGCTCGGGATTGCAGCTCCCACTGAAAGAGCAGAGAACGAGAGGACACCACACTTTCAGATCAATTTTTGTTGCTCACACACCAGGAGATTCCCAGCGGAGGAGCCCCACCTGTCGCCAGCGTGACTCTTGAGGCCGGTGAGGCGGTTTTGCCGCTGCCTTGGTGTGGCGGTTCTTGGTGCAGAGTCAGAAAAGCACCATCAATCTTAAAGCCGCTGTTTTGGCCGCAGCAGTGGGTTGCTCAGATTCTAGCGCCGGGAATCAACAAGTTGGACGTCCATTCAGAAACCCAACTATAAAGACGGTAATTATAAAGACCACAGATGGATAAATCTATAACGAAGGGAAGAAAACAGCCTAAAAAGGCTGAGAACACCCAAACTCAGAATGCCTCTCCCTCTACAGGGGATTATTGTTCCTCATCAGAAACAGAACAAGGCCTGATGGAGAAAGACTGTGTTCCATTAGCAGAAGCAGGCTTTAAAAAGTGGATGATAAGAAACTTCTGGGAATTAAAAGAACTTGTTCTAACCCAATGCAAAGAAACCAAGAACTTTGAAAAAAGGTTTGAAGAAATGTTAACAATAACACACAATTTAGAGAGGAATATAAGTGAATTAATGGAGCTGAAAAATACAACATGAGAATTTCGTGAACTATGCACAAGTTTTAACAGCCGAATTGATCAAGTAGAAGAAAAGATATCAGAGGTCGAAGACCAACTTCATGAAATAAAACAAAAAGACAAGATTAGAGAAAAAAGGATAAAAAAGAACGAGCAAAGTCTCCAAGAAATATGGGACTATGTGAAAAGACCTAATCTACGTTTGATAGGTGTACCTGAATGTGACGAAGAGAATCAATCCAAGCTGGAAAATACGCTTCAGGATATTATTTAGGAAAACTTTCCCAACCTAGCAAGGCAGGACAATATTCAACTCCAGGTAACACAGAGAACACCACAAAAATATTCCTCAAGAAGACCAACCTCAAGGCACATAATCGCCAGATTCACCAGGGTTGAAATGAAAGAGAAAATACTGAGGGCAGCCAGAGAGAAAGGTCAGGTTACCCATAAAGGGAAGCCCATCAGACTCACAGCAGATCTCTCAGTAGAAACCCTACAAGCCAGAAGAGAGTGGGGGCCAATATTCAACATCCTTAAAGAAAAAAACTTTCAACCCAGAATTTTACATCCAGCCAAACTAAGCTTCATAAGCGAAGGAAAAATAAAATCTTTTGTGAACAAGCAAGCACTCAGAGATTTCATCACCACCAGGCCTGCTTTACAAGAGCTTCTGAAAGAACCACTACAAATAGAAAGGAACAACCAGTATCAGCCTTTCTAAAAAATACCAAAAAATAAAGAACATCAACATATTTAAGAAATTGCATCAACTAATGGGCAAAACAGCCAGCTAACATTAAATGACAGTATCAAACACACATATATTGTTATTAATTTTAAATTTAAATCGACTAAATCCCCCAATCCAAAGACACAGACAGGCAAAAAAAGCCAAGACCCATTGGTATGCTACATCCAGATCCATCTCACATGCAAGGATACATAAAGACTCAAAACAAAGGGATGGTGAAAAATTTACCAACCAAATGGAGAGCTAAAATAAATAAATAGAAAGCAGGAGTTGCAATTTTTGCTGATAAAATAGATTTCAAAGCAACAAAGATCAAAAGAAGCAAAGAAAGACATTACATAAAGATAAAAGGATCAATGTAACAAGAAGAGCTAAAGATCCTAAACATATATGCACCCAATACAGAAATACCCAGATATATAAGACTTACAAAGAGACTTGGACCCCCACACAATAATAGCGGGAGACTTCAACATCAATATTAGATAGATCAATGAGACAGAATGTTAACATCGATATCCAGGACTTGAACTCAGATCTGGAACAAGTAGACTTAATTAACATTTATAGAACTCTCCACTTTAAATACACAAAATATACACTCTTATCAGTACTACATCACACGTATTTACAGGTTTAAATGAAATATTGGTTGGCTGCTTGTTAATTATTTTCTTCCCTCATTTTTTTTTTAATGTCTCTATTATTAAACACAATTACAGGCATACCCAGTTTTAGACTGCATTCTAGCCCGGGCAATAAAGCAACACCCCTGTTCTCTCTCCCTCTTCCTCTTCCTCCTTCTTCCTTTCCTTTATTCTTTTTTTTTTTTTATTCTTTTTCTTCCTTTCTCTCGTTCTTAAATTAAAAAAAAAATTTTTTTTGAAAACACCTTCTACATGCTCAGGATTGTGTTAGGTCTTGTGGAGGACATAAAGAAGTTTAGTAGATGTAATCTTCAGCTTCTAAGGACTTTCAAAACTAACGTGAAAATTGTATTGCATAATTAAGTGCTTCATTGTGTGGTATAGTCTATAAAAGCAATACGAAGTGTATGTTTAGGCTGCTTTTCCAAGGTTTATAAAAGTTCACGAATATGTACAATCAAGCATTGCTTAGTGACAGGGATATATTCCGAGAAATGCATCATTAGGCAGTTTTGTTACTGTGTGACCGTCACGGAGTATACTCACACAAACCTAAATGGGATAGCCTACTACACAGCTGGCCATATGGTATAGCCTGTTGCTCCCGGGCCACGCCTGTACAGCATGTCACTGTGCTGAATACTCGCTCCCGGGCCACGCCTGTGCA